>NW_028225181.1:50670380-50701940 GCF_052327205.1 Somniosus microcephalus
CGAAGTATGTTGCGAGGCAAACGAAGTAGCCGATGAGAAAAAGGCATCGGTACTACTAAACTTAATGGGCGCAAGAACGTACGGCCTATTGCGGAACCTGATTACTCCAGCCAAACCGATGGCGAAGAGTTTTAACGAAATTGTTGATATCCTACAGGAAACACCTAAATCCTACACCGCTGCTGATAGCAGAAAGATTTAAATTCCACAGGAGAAATCAGCATCAAGATGAGAGCAATGCTGATTACCTTACGGAACTACGCAAGCTATCAAAGCACTGCCAGTTCGGAGCAGGACTGGCAGATACCCTACTGGACAAATTTGTCTGTGGACTCCTGTGAAGGAACCCAGAAGAGGTTACTCTCAGAGAAAGAGCTGACGCTAGATAAGGCTTTCAGCGTGGCAGTATCGTACGAAGCAGCAGCAAGGGGAGCTGCGGAAATACAGCAAAAGCCACAGGAATACGGCACCCACGAAATGACACGGGATTTGAAAAATGTTATCGCTGCGGCAGAACAACCCATGACCAGAAGGACTGCTGGTCCAAGGACAAAATATGCAAGCAATGCGGAAAGATGGGACACATTGCACGAGTTTGCAGGTCTGGGAAGAAGACTAACGACAACAAAAAGGCTACTAAGGAACAGTACAGGAAAGTACAAAAGATGACGGACAGTAGTTCCGAAGACCAGATGAGCGATAATGAATCCGGGAACAAGAGACTAAGCTGTCTCAAACTTCACAACGTAATCGCAAAAGAGGATCACCGAACCATTTGGGTCACCCTCATGATAGCAGGGTCCCAAGTCAAAATGGAATTGGATACAGGATCAGCTCTGACCGTCATGAATCGATGAGACTACGAGCGGCTATTCTCACACATACCCTTGAAAGAGACATCCATTGTCTTGAAGACGAATACGGGGCAAAAAGTATACCCCAGAGGGAAAATAAGGGTGCCTGTCGAATACAACGGCAAGGAAATACAGAAATTGTATCTGTACATAGTGCAAGATGGTGGACCACCGTTATTGGGACGTGAATGGATCAGAAAAATAAGTTTAGACTGGCACTCCATTCAGGCACTGACGGTGGCTGGTAAAAAGGATGACGACGTCACACCTGGACGATTGTCAAAAATCTTAGCTAACGCCAAAGAGGTATTTCAACAAGAACTGGGAACTCTTAAAGGCGTAACCGCCTCGATAAAAATAGAAGAGAATGCAATTCCCAAGTTTTTCAAAGCAAGACCGGTACCATATGCAATTCGCCCAGCCGACGAGGCAGAGCTGGAGAATCTGGAGAATGCAGGCGTGTTATCTAAGGTAGACTGGAGCGAGTGGGCGACACCCATCGTTCCTGTCATGAAGAAAACGTTAAACAATAAGTCTGAGGAGCCAAGAAAGGTTCGCATCTGTGGGGACTTCAAGGTGACAGTGAACCCAGTCCTTCACACAGTACAATATCCTCTCCCGAGGATAGAAGATATTTTCGCCTCACTATCTGGAGGGAAGCGTTTTACAAAAATTGACCTAGCGCAAGCATATTTGCAGATGGAGGTTGAAGAATCCTCCAGGAAGTATCTCACGATAAACACTCACAAAGGTCTTTACCAGTATAATCGACTGGTATTCGGAGTAGCATCAGCTCTGGCGATATGGCAAAGAGCGATGGAACAAGTCCTGCAAGGGATTCCGGGGACTCAGTGTTACTTGGACGACATCCTAGTGACAGGTGAAGATGACAGTGAACACCTTGCCAACCTAGAGCAGGTGCTCACTAGACTAAGAGAACATGGGCTACGAGCCAATCGCCCCAAGTGCGAGTTTTTTAAGAAACAGATATCGTATTGTGGCCACATGATTGACGAAGAGGGGTTACATAAGTCCCCTGACAAAATTGAAGCGGTAGTTAAGGCTCCAGCGCCTGAAAAATGTGTCGCAACTGAGGTCATTCCTCGGATTGGTGAATTACTACCATATGTTTTTGCTGAATTTGTCCACAATTCTGCACCCACTGAACGCCCTACTACGAACGGGAGTAGCATAGAAATGGAGCAATGAATGTAAGCGGGCCTTTCAGAAGAGTAAAGACCTAATCACTTCAAGAGAAGTATTGGCTCACTACAACCCATCACTACCGATAAGACTGGCGTGTGATGCGTCTCCCTACGCATTGGAGCGGTACTGTCACATAAATTTTTTGATGGTTCAGAGAGGCCGATAGCTTTTGCGTCACGCTCGTTAACTTCAGCCGAGCGTAACTACGCCCAGATTGACAGAGAGGCCCTCAGCCTGGTGTGGGGGTGAAGAAGTTCAATCACTACCCGCACGGTCAGAAATTTACTCTACTAACTGATCATCAACCTCTTGGCTCCATTTTCAACCCTCAGAAGGGCGTCCCGATAATGACAGCATAACGGCTACAGAGGTGGTCCCTTTTCCTAGGGGCACACCAATATGACATCGAGTACAAAGGAACTAAACAGCATGGGAATGCTGATGGATTGTCGCGCCTACCGTTGCCGACGGTGGAAGAAGCACCTGCAGTGGATCCAGTGGAGATATTCCACTCGACCATAGTCGAATGTCTCCCTGTGACGAATGCAAACATAGAAAAGGAAACACGAAATGACCCGACACTCTCCTGGGTCTATGATTTAACGGTGAAGGGATGGCCAGCACATGGCGAACCACTGTTGCCAGCATTCTCGCCGAGAAGAGAACAGCTGTCAGTGTGCAGAGGAACCTTGATGTGTGGATCCAGAGTAGTAACTCCACCCAAATTGAAGGATAGAGTGCTCAGTGAGCTTCATGAGGGTCATCTGGGAGGGGTAAAAATGAAGAACTTAGCCAGAGCGTTTGTGTGGTGGCCGGGAATCGATAGAGAAACCGAAGAGATGACCAAGAGCTGTACAGGATGTCAGAAGGTCCAAAACGCCCCACCACAAGCCCCTCTACATCCATGGGAGTGGCCCTCATCTCCATGGCAAAGGGTGCACATTGATTTTGCTGGTCCATTTATGGACTCGATGTTTTTAATTACGGTAGATGCACATTCAAAGTGGCCAGAGGTAATAAAAATGTCCTCAACCACCACAGAAAAAACTATCACAGTCTTACGAACCATATTCACCAGAAATGGGCTGCCTGAACAGATTTGCTCCGACAATGGACCACAGTTTGTGTCTGAAGAGTTCCGGAGGTTCTTAAAGAACAATGGTGTTAAGCATTACACATCCGCCCCATATCATCCAGCCACCAATGGTTCAAACATTCAAGAAGGCTATCAAGGCAATGTGTAATGAAGACATACCCCTACAACACAAGGTGGATAACTTCTTGTTTGCCTACCGGAATGCGACACATGCGGTTACCAACCAAACTCCAGCCATGATGGTCTTCAATTGAAGACTAAGATGCCGCTTGGATTTGGTTAAGCCAAACATCAGAAGAGATGTGGAGAACAGGCAGTTTCAGAATATGAATGAAAGGCCAACAGGAGTTTTTAAGATAGGTCAACCAGTTTTGGCCCGGGACTGCGCACAGAGAAATGGCAGCCAGGAACAATCTGCACACGGCAAGGACCTCTAATGTATACCGTGGACGTTGGAGAGAGCATTGTAAGACGCCATGCTGACCAGATTCTAGAGTCACTGGAAAATGTCAAATCTACACCACGATCCTATACACCTGGTGATGAAACCAAAGTACCAATTGCATCTACCTCAGAATCGGTGATATTGGAAGCAGACGAACCAAACAACGACGTTGATCCTGACTCAACTTTGCCAGAAGAACCTGATACCCCAAAGAGGCGTTATCCGGACAGAATCAGGAAGCCTCCTCAAAGACTGAACTTTTAATTGCTTAACTTCAGCTAATGTATCTAGCAACTGTAATTGTAAATATGTTATTTAATTATTAATCGAATGTTATGTACAGTTTAGCTAAAAGGGGAGGAATTGTAGTGTATGTACCTTGAAGAAGGAACTATAATCTGCAGCCCCTGTATACTGCAGTACCAGTAGTGACCACCCCGGTATATAAGCCTGTGTAGTAACTTTTGCATAGTAGTTCCAGTTTGTCTCCACTCAGTAAAGACCTGTTATAACCAACTCCTGCAGTCCGTGTCACAATTACACACGGACATAATAAATCCCTGTAAGAATTTTGTATGTTTCAATGAGATCACCTCTCATTCTTCTAAACTCTAGAGAATATAGGCCTAGTCTACTCAATCTCTCCTCATGGGACAATCCCCCCATCCCAGGAACCAGTCTGGTGAACCTTCGTTGCACTCAATTCAATTCAAATCGCTTTATTGGCATGACAAGTTACATCTTATGTTGCCAAAGCATTGGAAAACATTCATGTTTGTTCACAAAAATACAGATCTATCCATACAGTGTATAAACAGATATATCCCTGAGTGTATAAATATACTTTCATATAATTTGTATATACTCTTATCTTATATTTACTGGTTGTCCCTCTGTTTATGGCAAGCTGTAACATAGTGTGCCGCTAGTGTTACACAATTTCTCTCTTCCCCAGTAGGTATGGGAGTTTTTGGTCGTCATTCAAATTTCTGAATTCCGGGCATATTTTTGTAAATTTTGGGTAGAAATTCTCCCTTATGCTCTGATATTTTCTACAAGCTGTGAGGAAGTGCATCTCTGTCTCCACCACTCCCTGACTGCAGTGAGAGCATATCCTGTCCTCTCTTGGTAGCCGGGTCTGCCTGTGTCTACCTTTTTCGATCGCCAGGCTATGTTCACTAAGTCTGTACATTGTCAAGGTTTTTCTCAGTTTGCTATCCTTTACCATGGTCAGGTAATCAGCTATGTTGTATTGTCTGTTTAGGGCCAAGTAGCAATTGAGTTTGCTTTGGGTTTTTGTTGTTTCTGCCCAATATGTCAGATATTTTTCCTTTTGCTTAGCGACGATTGTGTTGGGTCGAATTCTTTGTGTTACGCTGTCACTGTCCTGGGGCTGGTTATTGTTAGTAGTGTTAGTAGTTACTTCACTGAGTCCCAGGACTAGTTGACTGAGGGTATTCTTCTTTATGGTCATCTCTTGGCATTTCAGGGCTTCGTAATGATAGCATTGGGGGTTGCTCATTTCCAGGTGTTTCCAAAATTTGGTGGCTCTTTTTTAGATAGTGATTATTAATGGATATTGGCCTAGTTCTGCCCTGGATGCATTGTTTACTGTTTTCCTTTGAGTCCGGAGGATACTTTTACAGAATTCTGCATGTAGGATCTCAATTGGGTGTTTGTCCCATTTTGCAAATTCTTGTTGTGTTAGCGGTCCCCACACCTCACTGCCATAGAGTGCAATTGGTTCAATTACTGATTTGAAAATTCAGTGGCGGTGCAGAGAGATGATGGCTAAATTGACGCAAGTCGGAGATCACCATGGATCAAAGCGGTGGGGAAAATGTAAAACCACAATCCAGCAACCAGCAAAGCTGAAAAACCAGGAGAACCAGTTCAGCAGAGACACAGCTGCAGTTTAACAGGTAAACATCTTGTAGCAGCAGAGATAGAGTCACAGCAGGGAAGTCTTACAGTGTAATCCAGTGTAGTTCAGTGCAGAAACGTAGTCCAGATGTCCAGACACACAAAGCAATGGGAGCTGGGGGTCAAATCCCAGCCCTGGACAGAGGGGGTGGAGGCTTCCTCTCTGCCTGATGGGGGCATTGGGGTTGGTCACTGACCTTTCACCCTCTGGGGCCATTGGTGTCAGACTCTGACCTTTCACCCTCTGGGGCCATTGGGGTCAGACTCTGACCTTTCACCCTCTGGGGCCATTGGGGTCAGTCACTGACCTTTCACCATCTAGGGCCATTTGGGTCAGTCACTGACCTTTCACCCTCTAGGGCCATTGGGGTCAGTTTCTGACCTTTCACCCTCTGGGGCCATTGGGGGTCAATCTCTGACCTTTCACCCTCTAGGGCCATTGGGGTCAGTTTCTGACCTTTCACCCTCTGGGGCTTTTGGGGCCAGTCTCTGACCTTTCACCCTCTGGAGCCATCGCCGTCAATCTCTGACCTTTCACCCTCTGGGGTCGTGGGGGTCAAAACCAGCTCCCAGGCCGAGGGGAACGAAGGGCTCCTCTCTGATGGGTGGGGGGGTGGGGGTCTATGGTTCAGCCATTGCCCCTTCCCACCCACCCCTCGCCCCGCAATCCCCACCCCCTCACCTACTTGACGGTGATCTCAATGTCAAATTGCTTCCCTCTTCCGCACATGGTGATTACCTCGAGGGAGAAGGCTCTGGCCTCGATCTGGGGAGGGATGTTGTATCTCAGGGTTACCTGAAACAGACACGCCACACGGCCAGCGGTGTTACACAGCGAGTTCCTCTGGGTCCGGGGCCACACAGGTCTGCACAGAGTGTCTGCAGCAACTCCCATTTATACAGCACCTGATGTAAGAAAACTACGAGGCACTTGGTCTAAGCATTAAACAAAGTTTTAATCAACTGTTTTACAACATGGAGGTCCATTTGTGTCCTTCACTAGTTCCTGTTAAAGAATGTCCTGTGCAAGCTGGGCCCGTGCCCGAGTATTTATACTCTCCCTGGACAGCGCCACCCGCAGGCCGCTCAGTATTATTTCCGAACTCTTTCTTTCATGAATGACTGATTCACGTCAGCACGTTTAACTAGTAAAATGTCCCACGGCGCTTCACAGGAGCGATTATCAGACAAAATTTGACACCGGGCCACATAAGGAGATACATGGGCTGATGACCAAAGGCTTGGTCAAAGAGGTAGGTCTTAAAGAAAGAAAAAGACTTCCATTTATATAGCGCCTTTCACGACCTCAGGACGTCCCAAAGCACTTTACAGCCAATGAAGTACTTTTTGAAGTGGAGTCACTGTTGTAATGTGGGAAACGCGGCAGCCAATTTACGCACAGCAAGCTCCCACAAACAGCAATGAGATAAATGACTGGATAATCTGTTTTAGTGATGTTGATAGAGGGATAAATATTGGGCAGGACACTGAGGATAACACCTCTACCCTTCTTCGAAATAGTGGCCATGGGATCTTTTATGTCCACCTCAGAGAGCAGACAGGGCCTCAGTTTAATGTCTCATCCGAAAGACAGTGCAGCGCTCCCTCAGTACTGCCCCTCCGACAGGGCAGCACCCCCTCAGTACTGCCTCTCCGACAGGGCAGCGCTCCCTCAGTACTGCCCCTCCGACAGTGCAGCGCTCCCTCAGTACTGCCCCTCCGACAGTGCAGCACTCCCTCAGTACTGACCCTCCGACAGTGCAGCGCTTCCTCAGTACTGCCCCTCCGACAGTGCAGCACTCCCTCAGTACTGCCTCTCCGACAGTGCAGTGCTCCCTCAGTACTGCCCCTCCGACAGTGCAGCACCCCCTCAGCACTGCCCCTCCGACAGTGTGGCACTCCCTCAGTACTGCCCCTCCGACAGTGCAGCGCTCCCTCAGTACTGCCCCTCCGACAGTGCAGCGCTCCCTCAGTACTATCCCCCGACAGTGCAGCGCTCCCTCAGTACTGCCCCTCCGACAGTGCAGCACTCCCTCAGTACTGCCCCTCCGACAGTGCAGCACTCCCTCAGTACTATCCCCCGACAGTGCAGTGCTCCCTCAGTACTGCCCCTTCGACAGTGCAGCGCACCCTCAGTACTGCCCCTCCGACAGTGCAGCACCCCCTCAGCACTGCCTCTCCGACAGTGCAGCGCTTCCTCAGTACTGCCCCTCCGACAGTGTGGCACTCCCTCAGTACTGCCTCTCCGACAGTGCAGCACTCCCTCAGTACTGCCCCTCCGACAGTGCAGCGCTCCCTCAGTACTGACCCTCCGACAGTGCAGCGCTCCCTCAGTACTGCCCCTCCGACAGTGCAGCACTCCCTCAGTACTGCCCCTCTGACAGTGCAGCGCTCCCTCAGTACTGCCCCTCCGACAGTGCAGTGCTCCCTCAGTACTGCCCCTCCGACAGTGCAGCGCTCTCTCAGTACTGCCCCTCCGACAGTGCAGTGCTCCCTCAGTACTGCCCCTCCGACAGTGCAGCGCTCCCTCAGTACTGCCCCCCGACAGTGAAGTGCTCACTCAGTACTGCCACTCCCACAGTGCAGCACTCTCTCAGTACTGCCCCTTTGACACTACAGCGCTCCCTCAGAACTGCCCCTCTGACAGTGCAGCGCTCCCTCAGTACTGCCCCTCCAACAGTGCATTGCTCCCTCAATACTGCCCTTCCGATAGTGCAGCACTCCCTCAGTACTGCCCCTCCAACAGTGCAGCGCTCCCTCAGTACTATCCCCCGACAGTGCAGCGCTCTCTCAGTACTGCCCCTCCGACAGTGCAGCGCTCCCTCAGCAGTGCCCCTCCGACAGTGCAGCGCTCCCTCAATACTGACCCTCCGACGGTGCAGCGCTCCCTCAGTACTGCCCCTCTGACAGTGTGGCGCTCCCTCAGTACTGCCCCTCCGACAGTGCGGCACTTCCTCAGTACTGCCCCTCCGACAGTGCAGCGCTCCCTCAGTACTGCCCCTCCGACAGTGCAGCGCTCCCTCAGTACTGAACCTCCGACAGTGCGGCGCTCCCTCAGTACTGCCCCTCCGACAGTGCAGCGCTCTCTCAGTACTGCCCCTCCGACAGTGCAGCGCTCCCTCAGTACTGCCCCTCCGACAGTGCAGCGCTCTCTCAGTGCTGACCCTCCGACAGTGCAGCACTCCCTCAGTACTGCCCCTCCGAGAGTGCAGCACTCCCTCAGGACTGCCCCTCCGACAGCGCAGCTCTCCCTCAGTACTGCCCCTCCAACAGTGCAGCGCTCCCTCAGTACTGACCCTCCGACAGTGCAGCACTCCCTCAGTACTGCCCCTCCGACAGTGCAGCAGAGCTCCCTCAGTACTGCCCCTCCGACAGTGCAACGCTCCCTCAGTACTGCCCCTCCGACAGTGCAGCATGTAGTGTCCGAGTATCAATAATACACGGACTGCAGGAGAACAATAATAACAGGTATTTACTGAACAGAGGGTAACTTAAGACTGAAGTACAGAAGCCTTCTATGGCTTTATATACAGGGGTGGTCACTGCCGGTACTGCAGTATAGAATCAGTTCTTTTAAAGGTACATACACAACAATTCCTCCCCTTTTAGATAACAGTACATAACATTCATTTAACAGCTAAATAATAACTAATTACAATTACAATTTTCTCTGTACTATATACATCAACTGAAATAATCATTTATAAGTTCAGTCTTTGAGGAGGCTTCCTGATCCTGACTGGATAGCGCCTTTCTCGAGTATCCTGTTCTTGCGGTGGAGTCGATTCTGGCTCATTGTTCGTCAGCTTCCAATACCACTGCTTCTGAGGTCGACGCAATCTGTACTTCGGGTTCATTACCAGGTGCACATGCTCGTGGTATAGGTTTGGCTTGTTCCTGTGACTCTAGAATCTGGTCAGCATGGCTCTCTCCAACGTCCACTGTGTACATTAGTGGTCCCTGCTGTGTGCATATCGTTCCTGGCTGCCATTTTTCTGTTCGGTAGTTGCGGGCCAAGACTGGTTGTCCTATCTTGAAGCTCCTGGTTGGCTTCTCGTTGATGTGCTGGAATTGCTTATCCTCAACATCTCGTCTTATGTTTGGTTTGGGCAAATCCAGGCGACATCTTAGCCTTCGGTTGAAGAACATTATGGCTGGAGCTTGGCTGGTGACTGCATGTGTCGCATTCCGGTAAGCAAACAAGAAATTATCTACCTTGTGTTGTAGTGGTATGTCGTCATTATACATTGCCTTTATTGCCTTTTTAAAAGTCTGAACAAACCTCTCAGCCAATCCATTTGTGGCTGGATGATATGGGGCAGATGTGTAATGTTTCACCCCATTATTCCTCAGAAACCTCCGGAAATCCTCGGACACAAACTGTGGCCCATTGTCGGAGCAAATCTGTTCTGGCAAGCCATTCCTGGCGAAGATGGTCCGTCGGACTGCAATAGTTTTCTCCGTGGTGGTGGAGGACATTTTGATGACCTCTGGCCATTTCGAATGGGCATCCATGGCGATTAGAAACATTGAGTCCATAAATGGACCAACAAAATCAATGTGTACCCGTTGCCATGGAGATGAGGGCCACTCCCATGGGTGTAGAGGGGCCTGTGGTGGTGCATTTTGGACTTTCTGGCATCCTGAGCAGCTCTTGGTCAGGTCCTCGATTTGTTTATCGATTCCCAGCCACCACACATAAGTCCTGGCTAGGCTTTTCATTTTTACCCCTCCCAGATGACTCTCATGAAGCTCATTGAGCACTCTGTCTCTCAACTTGGGTGGAATTACCACTCGGGATCCACACATCAGGGTCCCCCGGCACACTGACAGTTGTTCTCTCCTTGGCGAGAATGCTGGCAACAGTGAGTCGCCATGTGCTGGCCATCCCTTCACCGTCAAATCATAGACCCGAGAGAGTGTCGGGTCATTTCGGGTTTCCTTCTCTATACTTGAGTTTGTAACAGGCAGACATTCGACTATGGTCGCATGGAATATCTCAACAGGGTCCACTGCAGGTGCTTCCTCTACCGTAGGCAACGGTAGGCGCGACAGCCCATCAGCGTTTCCATGCTGCTTCGTACCCTTGTACTCTATGTCGTACTGATGTGCCCCTAGAAAAAGTGACCATCTTTGCAGCCGTTGCGCCGTCATTACCGGAACGCCCTTCTTTGGGTTAAAAATGGAGACCAGGGGCTGATGATCAGTCAGTAGGGTGAATTTCTGCCCGTGCAGATAGTGATTGAACTTCTTCACCCCCAACACCAGGCTGAGGGCCTCCCTGTCAATCTGGGCGTAGTTACGCTCGGCTGAGGTTAACGAGCGCGACGCAAAGGCTATTGGCCTCTCTGAACCGTCAAGGAATTTGTGTGACAGCACCGCTCCAGTGCCGTAGGGAGACGCATCACATGACAACCGAATCGGTAGTGTTGGGTTGTAGTGGGCCAATACTTCTTTTGAAGTGATTAGGCATTTACATTTCTGAAAGGCACGCTTACACTCATCACTCCATTTCCATGTTAGTCCAGTTTGCAGCAGGGCGTTCAGTGGGTGCAGAATTGTAGATAAATTCGGCAAGAACTTATGGTAGTAGTTCACCAACCCGAGAAACGACCTCAGTTGCGACACATTTTCCGGTGCTGGAGTCTTGACTGCAGCCTCAATCTTGTCCGGCGACTTATGCAACCCTTCCTCATCAATCATGTGGCCACAATACGAGATTTGTCTCCTGAAGAACTCGCATTTGGGGCGGTTGGCTCGTAGCCCATATTCCTGCAATCTAGTGAGCACCTGCTCCAGGTTGGCAAGGTGTTCACTGTCATTTTCGCCCGTAACCAGGATGTCGTCTAAATAACACTGGGTCCCCGGGATCCCTTGCAGGACTTGTTCCATCGCCCTCTGTAAAATAGCCGGGGCTGATGCTACCCCGAATACCAGTCGATTGTACTGGTAAAGGCCTTTGTGAGTGTTTATCGTGAGGTATTTCCTAAATGCTTCTTCCACCTCCATTTGTAGATACGCTTGGGCCAGATCAATCTTTGTAAAGTGTTTCCCTCCAGATAGTGAGGCGAAAATATCTTCTATCCGTGGAAGTGGATATTGTACTGTGTGCAGGACTGGGTTCACAGTTACCTTGAAGTCCCCACAGATGTGAACCTTCTTCGGCTCCCCAGGCGTGCTGCTCAATGATTTCTTCATTACAGGAACGATGGGTGTGGCCCACTCGCTCCAGTCCACCTTGGACAGCACACCCGAATGCTCCAGACTCTCCAGTTCTGCTTCAACGGCTGGGCAGATCGCGTACGGTACCGGTCTGGCCTTAAAAAATTTTGGGTTTGCGTTATCTTCGATTTTTATCGTTGCCTTTACTCCTTTTAGAGTCCCAAGTCCTTGTTGGAACACCTCTTTCGCGTCAGCTAGAATTTTTGACAGTCGTCCAGGTGTGGCGTCATCATCCTTTTTGTCAGTCACAGTTAGCGCCTGAACGGAATGCCAATCCAATTGTATTTTTCGGATCCATTCACGTCTCAATAATAGTGGTCCTCCATCTTGTAGTATATATAGATACAGTTTCTGTGTTTCCTTGCCGTTGTATTTAACTGGCACCCTTATTTTTCCTCTGGGGTAGACTTTTTGCCCCGTGTATGTCTTTAATACAATGGACGTGTCCTTTAAGGGTATGTGTGAGAATAGCCGCTCATAGTCTCGTCGATTCATGACAGTTAGGGCTGATCCTGTATCCAATTCCATCTTTACTTGGGACCCTGCTATCATGAGGGTGACCCAAATGGTTCGGTGATCCTCCTTTGCGATCACGTTGTGTAACTTTAGACAACTTAGTCTCCTGCTCCAGGAGTCATTATCACTCTCCTGATCTTCCGAACTACTGTCTGTCATTTTTTTTTACTTTCTTGTACTTTTCCTTAGTAGTTCTTGTAGTGTTGGTTTTCTTTCCCGCCCTGCAGACTCTTGCTATATGTCCCATTTTCCCTCATTGCCTGCATACTTTGTCCTTAAACCAGCAGTCCTTCTGATCATGGGTTGTTCTGCCGCAGCGATAGCACTTTTCTGCTCCATACGCCATTTCGTTAGCGCTGTATTCTTGTGGTTTCTGTTGTATTTCCGCAGCTCCTCGTGCTGCTGCTTCGTAGGATACTCCCACCCTGAAAGCCTGTTCTAGCGTCAGGTCCTTTTCCGAAAGTAGTCGTTTCTGGGTTCCTTCACTCTGGAGCCCGCAGACAAACTTATCCCGTAAGGTGTCTGCCAGTCCTGCTCCGAACTGGCAGTGCTTCGATAACTTGCGTAGTTCCGTAAGATAGTCAGCATTGTTCTCATCTTTGTGCTGGTTTCTTTTATGGAACTTGAATCTTTCTGCTATCAGCAGCGGTGTAGGGTTTAGGTGTTCCTGTAAGATATTAACAATCTCTTCAAAACTTTTCTCCATTGGTTTAGCTGGGGTAATTAAATTCCGCAATAGGCCATACGTTCTCGCGCCCATCAAATTTAATAATACCGACGCCTTCTTTCCATTGGCCACCTCATTGACATTGCAGTACACTTCAATTCTTTCCACATACGTGGTCCAGTCTTCTACCTCGTTGTCGAAAGCAGTGATACTGCCACTCTTCGGCATCTTGGGTGATTTTAAATGGCGCCTCCCGCGCTTTTTCTTCTTCCCCAATGGAATAAAATGGTGCCTCCCGCGCTTTTCCTTCTTCCCCAATGGAATAAAATGCCGTCTCCCGCGCTTTTCCTTCTTCCCCTTGCTGCCACGCTGCTCCTAGCATTCTACAGGGTAATGGCGGCGTCCTGCGGCTTCGGCGCGTCTCACTTTTTCTTCCCCTCGTTTTATTTTCTCTACGCTGCCTGGTTCTTGAGCACCGACCGCGCCCTGTGCGCTCCACCCTCTCTCTCTCTCTTTCCTCCCGACGACGCTGCGCGGCCCCTTTGCAGAACCGCTCGATCGAGCTCGAGCCGGCCGCAGTCCGGAAGGGTCAGCGCACTACCTGCTACCAGCACGATTTGCTGGAACACCTTGACTGGGGAGCCAAGCCCAGCTCTCCACAGCCTCTCCTGCAATTCTCCGAACACCGATGGATCCTTGGGCGGTTGCCCACGGTCGACGCCCGTTGCTCTGACTTCGACCTCCAAGAAGCTTCTTCTCAGGGAAAGATCCCCGTGAGATGATACAGTACTGCAGGTGAGTTCGAACCTGCTCGTCGCCAGTGTAGTGTCCGAGTATTAATAATACACGGACTGCAGGAGAACAATAAAACAGGTATTTACTGAACAGAGGGTAAACGTCAGACTGAAGTACAGAAGCCTGCTAGGGCTTTTTATACAGGTGTGGTCACTGCCGGTACTGCAGTATAAAATCAGTTCTTCTCTTAAAGGTACATACACAACAATATAGGTCCATTTTAGGTATTTCCTGGCCCTTGTATATCACTTTCACCCTTATTTTTCCTTTGGGGTAGACTTTTTGCCCCGTGTACGTCTTCACGACAATCTCTGTAGCTTTCAAGGGTATATGTGAAAATAGCCGCTTGTAGTCCCTTTGGTTTATGACTGTTAGGGCTGATCCAGTGTCCAATTCCATTTTCACTTGGACTCCGTCTATCTTGAGTGTGACCCAGATAGTCTGGTGATCCTCCATTTTGATTACCTTATGTAGTTTCAGACAACCCAGCTCCTTGCTTCCGGAGTCTGTATCACTTTTCTGTTCGTCTGAACTACTATCCATCACCTTATGTACCTTTTTGTACTTCTCTTGTGGAGATTTCTTGCTGCTGGTTTTCTTCCCTGACCTGCAGACTCTTGCTATGTGTCCTGCTTTTCCACACTGTCTGCACACTTGGTCCTTGAACCAACAATCCTTCTGGTCGTGTGTTGTTCTGCCGCAGCGATAACACTTCCCTGCTCCATATGACATTTCATTTGTGCCATATTCTTGCGGTCTCCGTTGTATCTCTGCCGCGCCCCGTGCGGCTGCTTCATGTGATACTGCCATGCTGAAAGCCTTGTCCAGCGTAAGATCCTTTTCTGATAGAAGCCGTTTCTGGGTTCCTTCACTTTGAAGCCCACACACAAACTTGTCCCTTAACGTATCTGCTAGTCCCACTCCAAACTGGCAGCGTTTCGATAGCTTGCGCAGTTCCGTTAAGTACTCAGCGTTACTTTCGTCTTTATGCTGGTTCCTTTTGTGGAACTTAAATCTTTCTGCTATCAGCAGCGGTGTGGGGTTTAAGTGGTCCTGTTGGATTTCTACTATGCTTTCGAAATTCTTATCCACGGGCTTCTCTGGGATTATTAGGTTTCGCAGTAAGCCATAAGTTTTTGCACCCATGGAATTTAACAAAACCAGTGCTTTCCTAGCATCTGGCACTTCATTCGCCCTGCAGTACACCTCAATGCGTTCCACATATGTCGCCCAATCTTCGACTTCATTGTCGAACGTAGAGATACTGCCACTCTTCGACATCCCTGGGTGTGATTTAACTGTCTAAAATGGCGTCTCCCACGCTCTCCCTTCTTCTCCGCTGGCACAAAATGGCATCTCCCGCGCTTTCCTTCCTTCCCGCGCTCGCCCTTCTTCTCCGCTGCGGCTTCTAAAAATGGCGTCTCCCACGCTCTTCCTTCTTCTCCGCGGCTCAATGGCATCTCCCGCGCTCCCCCTTCTTCTCCCCATGGACGTGGTTCAGCCCTTGAGCCCTGGCTGTGCTCTGCGCGTTCTCCTGTGTGCCTTTCCCGTTGCCATCGCTCGGTCCTGAACCTGGCTGCTGCTTTACCCTCTCTCTCTTTCTCTGTTTGTTTTTCCTCGACGCCGCTCGGTTTTCAACCCCCGGCCGCACCCTGTGCGCTTCACCCTCTCTCTTACCCCGTCGACGCTGCTCGGCTTTTTCTATGCCGTTGGTCAGCTCCAGCCGCCGCTGTCCGGGAAGGGTGTGCGCTGCACCTGTTGCCAGTCTGTTTCTGGATCGTCATGGCTGGGGAACCAAGCCCAGCTCTCAACAGCCTCTCCTGCGATGTTCACTCTCTGCCGGATGACTGGGCGGTTGCTCATGGTTGACGCCCGTGCTTCTGGCCTCGACTTTCTTCCACTGCCCTCCCGGAGCGAATCCTTGAAGGGAAATGCAGAGTTGCAGGCAGATTCGAATCGACCTCGTCGCCACCGTTGAATCCGTGATTCTTAAAGTATGATGTTTTCCAATAACCACACGGAGGCTGTAACTTAACAATCAACAGGTGTTTACTGGAGTAGGGTAGTCTCAAGACTGGGGTACAGAGGCATGCTCAAGGCTTATATACAGGTGTGGTCACTGCCGGTACTACAGTATACAGGAGCTGTAAAAATTGTTCTCTCTTAAAGGTACATACACTACATGTCAGATACAGGTTCCCAGGTGTCAGCTTATGTTCTTAAAAACACAAAACCCGTTGATTTGCCGCCCACATTGGATGATGTATTGGCCTTTCAGTCACAGGCCAGTACTGAGGAGGTGTTAGCCTGGGCACAAGATCAATGTGACAAAACACCTGAGGGAGTGTGGGTTCACCATGACGGCCGCGTGGTGGCACCCAGATCTTTGCTCCCATGCATTGCCCGCTGTGTTCATACTTTCACACATGCGGGCAAAGGGGGGATGGCAGACTATATCGCACAGACATGGTACGCACCGGGTATTTCGGCAATTGCAAAACAAATTAGTGAAAAGTGTACTACCTCCTGTCAGACGATGAATCCGGGAAAAACGGAGAAAGTACAGTCTGCCTCCCACCCAAATCCAACAGGACCTTTTGTGAATTTGCAAATGGATTTTATTGCATTACCCGCATGTATGGGTTTTAAGTATGTATTGGTTATTATAGATGTGTTTTCCCGCATGTATGGGTTGGTTATTATAGATCTGTTTTCCCACATGTATGGGTTTTAAGTATGTATTGGTTATTATAGATCTGTTTTCCCACATGTATGGGTTTTAAGTATGTATTGGTTATTATAGATCTGTTTTCTAAATGTGTTGAAGCTATTCCATGTAAAAAGAATGACGCTGTTACTGTCGCTAAACATTTGTTAAAGGAAATTTACCACGATTTGGTATACCTGTACAACCCTCGAGTGACAATGGGTCACATTTTACTGGGACAATTATGCGAGAGATGTGTAAGGCTTTGCAAATCAATCAGCATTTTCACTGCAGCTACCATTCACAGTCAGCTGGGCTGGTGCAGCGATATAATGGAATGTTGAAAAATAAGTTAGCTAAGCTATGTGATGAGACTGGACTCAAATGGGTCGAACTGTTACCCCTAGCATTGATGGTAATGCGGTCAGCAACAAATAGAACAACAGGATTATCACCACATGAAATCATCATGGGACGTCCCCAACGATTGCCTTTCTCCGCACTGTTTACTGCTAAACAAATGGACATTCACAAAATGGAAGAAAATATGCTAAACTATTGCATTGCTCTAACAAAATGTATTTCTAGTTTCCATTCGCAGGTAAAAGAAGCCCGAGTTGACCCTGCCGAAGGAAGATGCCATAGCTTGGAGCCCGGCGAGTTCGTCTACGTAAAGGTGTTCAAGAGAAAGAGTAACCTTCACCCAAGATTTGAGGGTCCGTCCCAGATCCTGTTAACCACCAACACTGCTGTAAAGGTGAAAGAGAGACCAACATGGATCCACGCCTCGCACTGCAAAAGAGCCCCAGAACCCGAGGAAGAGGAATCGCCAACCCCAACAGTAAATGGAAATGGACATTAGGACTATATTTCCTTGTGACACTTATAATACCTGTAATGCCCGAATTGCAGGTAAACACCTTTTTGTATATGTCTTACACTTATGCTAGGGGAACTAATGCCTCCAGTTGTTGGGTATGCACACAGGTGCCCATCCATACGAAGGGAGGAATTCCATTAAGACCTATCCCCTTTAATTCCAATGAAATGGCATATTGGCGGTTTCAACAAAATGGGACTAAGAATGGAATAAGGGACGGGCAAGATACTAGCGGAGGAACTTATAAGGTTCAGATGGATGGATTGGCTGAGAAATATAAAATTGAACCTAGATGTAGCCTTACATGCCTTGACGGTTGGTATCAACCAAAGTACAATCGGTCGAGAGATAAACCCCCATTCCTGGTGTTAATTAACACTTCGGGGGCCGGAAGACCCCGAGGGGAAATTTGCTTAACCCGTAACCAAACAGGTGGGACAAAGATGGGAAAAAGTAAATGCTCCCTGTACTTTAACTTAACCAATGATCAATTGAACGGAAAGTCGTCGCCCCTGTGGTTGAGTTGCAGTGGGGGAGGAAATTACACAAATCTGGTATCAGCAGAAATTATACCCAGCCCCACTGCATACAACGGCGCCTACTTTATATGTGGCCATAAAGCATACCCATGGCTGCCGAGTGATTGGAGGGGCTCTTGTTACTTGGGGTATGTGGTTCCCTGCATACACCACCTAAAATCCCTCAAAGAACATCCCCACCACACCAAGACTAGAAGGGCCATTACGGAAACAGAATGGTTATTCGCTATCCTATTCACCGGGTATGGAACGGCCAGGGCAATACAGGAAATTCGGCTTGTAGCCTCGATTCTTGAGGAGGTAGCCAATGGCACGGCTGAATCACTGAGTGAAATCAATGCTGAGATGTTGGCAATGCGCACAGTTGCCCTACAAAATAGAATGGCTCTAGACTATCTACTAGCAGAAAAGGGTGGAACATGTGCCCTGATAGGATCTGAGTGTTGCACATACATTCCTGAGAATTCTGAGGAAATAAGTAACCTGGCAGACCACATCCAGAAAGAAGTTGAAAAGTTAAAAGAACCAAGTTCTTGGAACATATTTGACTGGACGGGCGGATGGCTGGGGTCCATAGGATGGTCCTTAGTGCAAGGACTGATCATAGTCCTGTTCATTTTCTTTGCCCTATATTTGGTATTTGTCCTGATAAAATGCTGCTGTGCGTGACTAGGGGCTGTAGCCATACCGGAGGGAACAGTCAACACCATGATGATAGCTAGAACCTCCGCTGCTTCAGAAAAGGCAGAAGCCATGGAGTTAGAAAGGCTCTGACGAATCCAGATCTGATTAGATTATTGTCCTAGTTAGGACAAAAGGGGGGAATGTGGAAATTGACGTTATACTTAGCATGCTGGGTAGAATAAAATGGCCAAGTAAAAATAAGCTATCAAGGGGTTAAAAGAACAAACTTGCTTAGGTTGTAGCTAAAGCATAGAAGCAAATGTGTCACAACGTGTCTAGGACCAAGAGACCTTTCAAAATACCCACCCACATTGAAGATGTGATAACAGCTGTATTGACTCACTAGCACATGGGAGGCACAAGGCTATAGAATAGATAAACTATTAATGATTGTCGCTAGACAAAGAAGCAAAACTATTGAGTAAGCTGGTCATTTTGGTAACAAGATTCAGACATGAGTAAGCTGATCATTTCGGTAACAAGATTCAGACAGAACCACCTGACAGGATATATGATTAAATAACCTTGTCTGTAGATATTTCTGTCCTGCTGACCTTTTGATTGTCCTTGTGCAAACTCTTAATTTGTTCAAAATAATACAATACCATTACACGTGATATATGGAACGCTTGCTTGTTTGAGGGTATAAATATGCTGCATTCGCTGATGTTCTTTGGAGTTGTTGGCCTAGCCTTTGTCCAGGCAGCTCTCCCTTTGTGCATGTAAAAATAAACTAACAATCTGACGTTACTGCTTGTGTTTTAGAGTCTTACTCGGAGTCGAGATTTCGACACAGGTACCACGCTGTTGTGTGACGTCTCCGTACAGGATCCTCGCCCTGTCGTGCCGGTCGTCTGGCGCTGCAAAGTGTTCGACGCCATACATGGGTTATCACACCCTGGAATGAAGGCCTCTCAGAAACTGATGTCCGCGAAATTTGTATGGCATGGCATGCACAAGGATGTCCGCGACTGGGCCAACACCTGCGTGGTCTGCCAAAAGGCAAAGGTACAACGCCACATCAAAGCGCCGTTGGCCGCCTTCACAGTTCCGGAGCGACATTTTGACCACGTCAACGTGGACCTGGTAGGACCACTCCCACCCTCCCATGGTTTTTCACACATCCTGACCATGGTTAACCGCACCACCAGATGGCCAGAGGCGGTTCCCCTGTCGTCCACTACCTCAGCGGACGTGGCCAGGACGTTCATTTCCTCCTGGATCGCCCGTTTCAGAGTGCCCGCAGATATTTCGTCGGACAGGGGAACCACAGTTTTCCTCCGAACTCTGGAATGCAGTGGCCCAAGGACTCGGTGTCAAATTACACCGCACCACAGCCTACCACCCACAGGCGAATGGCCTCTGCGAATGCTTCCACTGCTCAATGAAAGCCGCCCTGAGGGCCAGCCTCCAGGACGCTGGATGGGCAGACAAGCTACCGTGGGTCCTGTTGGGCCTTCGCACAGCCCCCAAAGAAGACCTTCACTCTTCATCAGCGGAGCTTGTGTGTGGTCAGCCACTGCGAGTCCCAGGGGACTTCCTACCAACATCGATGGAGCCATGGTCCGCGTCTGCCCAGCTTGCTAGTCACCAAGAGGCGGCCAGATGTTTCACACCGGTGCCCACTTCGCACCACGGGCCGCAGAGGTCACACGTTCCCACGGAGCTTCACAAGGCTGAGTACGTTTTTATTCGCCATGACGCACATAGGGATCCGCTCAAGGCCCCATATACCGGTCCCTTCCACGTGTTGGAAGCATGGGACAAAACCTTCACGGTAGATGCCGGTGGTAAACCGGACCACATTTCGGTCGACCGCTTAAAGCCAGCACATTTGGACCTCGACCGCCCCGTCGAGACAGCACAACCGCCGAGACAGGGTTGGCCACCCATCGTCATTACAGCAGACCAAGTGCGACCACCCGCCAGACCGCCAGCCGCCCTGCAGCCTCCGCCTCGAGAGTACAGGAGTCGTTCTGACAGGCTCGTCAGACCCACTCACCGTTTGACTTTGTCCGTTAAAGCGAATTCTGGGGGGGCGCATGTGGCAGAACCACTGAATGACTCTGGCTAACTGTATATAATTCTCTTTAACGATGTGCTAACACCAGCCTAAACCTGTCCCATTGTGTTAGGCATTACTGTGTTTTGTATATAGAGTTTGCATGTACGGGGCGTGGCCCCTTTAAGAGCGCGGGAAAACGCAGGCAAACGCAATGACGTCACGTTGCAAACCACGTGACTGCCCAGTCAGTCCTCGTGGCATTTCCGTTGAGTAAAGACCTGTTTAATTGTTCTCTTGTGTCGATCTCCGTTATTCGTAGGAATTCGTTAATTCCTACATTATTCTATTTTCCCTTTCTTAATTAATCCCTTTGTCCTTCTTTGTTGAATCCTAAACTGCTCCCAATCCTCTGGATTACTGCTTTTTTTGGCTCTCTGTCTCTCTCTCTGTCTCTCTCTCTGTCTCTCTCTTTGTCTCTCTCTTTCTGTCTCTCTCGCTCTGTGTCTCTGTTTCTCTCTCTGTCTCTCCATCTCTGTCTCTGTCTCTCGCTCCCTGTCTCTCTGTCTCTCTCTCTCTCTGTCTCTCTGTCTCTCTCTCTCTCTCTGTCTCTCTCTCTCTGTCGCTCTCTCTCTGTCTCTCTCTCTCTCTGTCTCTTTCTCTCTCTCTTTCTCTCTGTCTCTCTGTCTGTCTCTCTCTCTCTCTACCTCTCTCCCTGTCTCTCTCTCTGTGTCTGTCTCGCTCTTTCTCTCTCTCTGTCTCTCTCTCTCTCTCTCTCTCTCTGTCTCTCTCTGTCTCTCTCTCTCTCTCTGTCTCTCTCTGTCGCTCTCTCTCTGACTCTCTGTCTCTCTCTCTCTCTGTCTCTCTCTGTCTCTTTCTCTCTCTCTTTCTCTCTGTCTCTCTGTCTGTCTCTCTCTCTCTGTCTCTCTCTCTCTCTCTGTCTCTCTCTCTCTCTGTCGCTCTCTCTCTGTCTCTCTGTCTGTCTCTCTCTCTTTCTCTCTCTCTCCCTCTCTGTCTCTCTGTCTGTCTCTCTCTCTCTGTCTCTCTGTCCTCATCTCTCTTTCTCTCTCTGTCTCTCTCTCTCTTTGTCCTCCCTCTCCCCATGCCCCTCACCCTCCTTCACCCCATCCCACGCTCCTCCCCTCCCCCTTCCCCTCCCTCTCTTTCCATCCCTCTCCCCTTTACCTATCCCGCTCTCCTACTCCTCCCTCTCCCCATTCTCTCCCCTTCCCTACGCACTCACTCTCCCCTCCATCTCCCCGCCTCTATCACCCTCTCTCTCCCCCTCCCTCTCCTCCACCCTACTCTTTCCCTCCCCTATCCCGCCCCTCTCCCCTCCTCCTACCCCTCCCTCCCCTATCCCTCCCCTCTCCCTCCCCTTCCCCCCCTCCCCCCCTCCCTCTCCCTCCCCTCTCCCACCCCGCTCCCTCCCCTCTCCCCCTCCCTCCCCTCTCCCTCTCCCTCCCCTCTACCACAGAAGGCAGTTGAGGCCAATTCATTAAATATATTCAAGAAGGAGTTGGATATATTTCTTAAGGCTAAAGGGATCAAGGGATACGGGGAGAAAGCAGGGACAGGGTACTGAATTTGGATGATCAGCCGTGATCGCATTGAATGGCAGAGCAGGCTCGAGGGGCCGAATGGCCTACTCCTGCTCCTGTCTTCTATGTTTCTATGGACCTGGAACTCGCTGCTGACGGAAGTGGTGGAAGCGGAGACACTCGATGTTTTCAAGGGGAGACTGGATAGGCACTTGAGGGAAATAAACTTGCAGGGCTCCGGGGATAGAGCGGGGGAATGGGACTGACTGGATTGCTCCACAGAGAGCCGGCACAGACTCGATGGGCCGAATGGCCTCCTTCTGTGCTGTTATGACTCTATGACCTATCGTGTAGCTTTTACTGAGACTATCTGGAGAGCAAGTTCCAGAGGCAGGAGAAAGGAAGAGTCATCATTGACCAGCCAAAACCATTGGTCAGCTGCCATTTCTGCCAGTATCAAACATGGCCACCACACCACACCCTCTAGGCTGTCACCTGCTGCCGCCATCTTTCTTATGGGCAATCTTGCAGTTCCCTTCTGAAGGCTGATGCATAAATCTCCTAGATCATGTCCGCCAGCACAAAACACTTGCAGAAGCGTGTTCTGGCCCCCTTCTTACATTTAATTCAACTCCTGGCACTCGTCCTTAACAACCAATCACCTGGCCTCTTCTTGGATTGAGTTCCTGGCCAAGGGGCAAGACTCGACCAATCATTATGTCGAATGAGGAAGTCAAACACCACCCCCTCCCCGCCCCCCACCCCAACCACACCTCCAGCAACTATAAAAGAGGGAGTTGGGAAATGGCCCTGTTTTTTGGTGCTCTTTCCTTTAGGTGAGTTAGTAGTTCTGTTCTTACTGGGTGCCAAAGGCTTAAATTATGAGGACAGACTAGGCTTGTATTCCCTCGAGTATAGCAGATTAAGGGGCGACCTGATCGGGGTGTTTAAGATGATTAAAGGATTCGATCGGGTCGAGAGAGAGAAACTATTTCCTCTGGTGGGGGGGGGAGTCCAGGACAAGGGGGCAGAACCTTAAAATTAGAGCCAGGCCGTCCAGGGGTGGTGTCAGGAAGCACTTCGTCACACAAAGGGTGGTGGAAATCTGGATCTCTCTCTCTCTCTCTCTCTCCCCAAAAAGCTGTTGAGGCTGGGGGTCAATTAGAGGTTTCAAGACTGAGATCGATAGATTTTTGCTGGGTATGGGTAGCGAGGGATATGGAGCAAAGGAGGGGAAATGGAGTTGAGGGACAGATCAGCCATGATGTGATTGAATGGGAAGCTAGGCTCGAGGGGGCTGAAAGGCCTCCTCCTGTTCCTGTGTAACAATTTTGAGGGGTTGAATGGCCTCCTCCTGTTCCTATTTTGAGGGGCTGAATGGTCTCCTCCTGTTCCTGTGTAACAGACGCGAGAGGCGCTGAATGGGCTTCTCCTGTTCCTGTGTAACAGGCCCGAGGGGCTGAATGGCCTCCTCCTGTTCCCGTGTAACAGGCTTGAGGGGCTGAATGGCCTCCTCCTGTTCCTGTGCAACAGACGCGAGAGGGCTGAATGGCCTGTTCCTGTGTAACAGGATCGAGGGGCTGAATGGCCTCCTCCTGTTCCTGTGTAACAGGATCGAGGGGCTGAATGGCCTCCTCCTGTTCCTGTGTAACAGGATCGAGGGGCTGAATGGCCTCCTCCTGTTCCTGTGTAACAGGATCGAGGGGCTGAATGGCCTCCTCCTGTTCCTGTGTAACAGGATCGAGGGGCTGAATGGCCTCCTCCTGTTCCTGTGTAACAGGATCGAGGGGCTGAATGGCCTCCTCCTGTTCCTGTGGGCACCCGCCCCCACATTTCTTCCATTTCTGCCTCAATAGAACTCTATTGCAATGGGCTTCTGCTTTGAAGAAGGGCAGGGCCGTGTGTCCTGAGGCCAATATATAACCCCTCAACCAACATCGCTTGGGCCGAAGATGATCTGGTCGTTTATCGCATTGCTGTATGTGGGATCTTGCTGTGTGCAAATGGGCTGCCGGGTTTCTCTACATTACGACTGTGCTTCAAAAAGGGACCTCATTAGGCTGTAAAGTGCGTTGGGCCGTCCAGAGATCGTGAAAGGCGCTATAGAAATGCATGTCTGTCTTGGGTGAACTGTACTGAGGGATAGTCTTGGAATGTGGCTGGTTGGGCTGAACGGCCTTCAACTGGTAACTAAAAGTCCCTAATGGAGGGCAGCGATGGAACCTGCTCATAGGGTAGGGCTGCACTGTTAAGATTGTGTGTCTCTCTCTTGACCTCCGCATCACGACTCTCCAACAGAACTGAACATTGGGATGTATCCGAGGGAAGGTTCACACTGATGTACAACTGGCAATAGAGACCAGATCTGTGAGTACAAATCTTCTGGAATTTCACTGTCAGTAACACCCAGTGCCCTGTGTCACTGACTGTATCTCTACTGATGTTAATCCAGCTCCCTCACAGTCACTCAGTAACTGCTCTCCCCAGCGTTCTGTTTTACTGACTATCTTGACTGATGTTAATCCAGCTCCCTCTCACTGTCACTCAGTAATCCCTCCCCCCAGCGCCCTGTGTCACTGACTATCTCTACTGATGTTAATCCAGCTCCCTCACACTGTCACTCAGTAACCCTTCTCCCCCAGCGTCCTGTTACTGACTGTATCTCTACTGATGTTAATCCAGCTCCCTTACACTGTCAATCAATAATCCCTACCGTGCTGGCAGTGTTTGATGGGACAGTGTAGCGGGAGCTTTACTCTGTATCTAACCCGTGCTGTACCTGCCCTGGGAGTGTTTGATGGGACAGTGTAGAGGGAGCTTTACTCTATCTAACCCGTGCTGTACCTGCCCTGGGAGTGTTTGATGGGACAGTGTAGAGGGAACTTTACTCTGTATCTAACCCGTGCTGTACCTGCCCTGGGAGTGTTTGATGGGACAGTGTAGAGGGAGCTTTACTCTGTATCTGACCCATGCTGTACCTGCCCTGGGAGTGTTTGATGGGACAGTGTAGAGGGAGCTTTACTCTGTATCTAACTCGTGCTGTACCTGCCCTGGGTGTGTTTGATGGGACAGTGTAGAGGGAGCTTTACTCTGTATCTGACCCATGCTGTACCTGCCCTGGGAGTGTTTGATGGGACAGTGTAGAGGGAGCTTTACTCTGTATCTAACTCTGTGCTGTACCTGCCCTGGGTGTGTTTGATGGGACAGTGTAGAGAGAGCTTTACTCTGTATCTAACCCGTGCTGTACCTGCCCTGGGAGTGTTTGATGGGACAGTGTAGAGGGAGCTTTACTCTGTATCTAACCCTGTGCTGTACCTGCCCTGGGAGTGTTTGATGGGACAGTGTAGAGGGAGCTTTACTCTGTATCTAACTCGTGCTGTACCTGCCCTGGGTGTGTTTGATGGGACAGTGTAGAGGGAGCTTTACTCTGTATCTAACCCTGTGCTGTACCTGCCCTGGGAGTGTTTGATGGGATAGTGTAGAGGGAGCTTTACTCTGTATCTAACCCGTGCTGTACCTGCCCTGGGAATGTTTGATGGGATAGTGTAGAGGTAGCTATACTCTGTATCTAACCCGTGCTGTACCTGCCCTGGGAGTGTTTGATGGGACAGTGTAGAGGGAGCTTTACTCTGTATCTAACCTGTGCTGTACCTGCCCTGGGAGTGTTTGATGGGACAGTGTAGAGGGAGCTTTACTCTGTATCTAACCCGTGCTGTACCTGCCCTGGGAGTGTTTGATGGGACAGTGTAGAGGGAGCTTTACTCTGTATCTAACCCGTGCTGTACCTGCCCTGGGAGTGTTTGTCTTAATTCCTGATCTCACCCAGGTTTTGTTGTATGACGTTGCTATCGGATGCAGATGATGGATTTAGCCTCAGTACCGGAAGAACTTCCCAGCAATTTGGATGAGAACCAAAATCAGCATGAGTTTCTAGGTAAGGAATGAGTGTTGAATGGTGATGCAGAGCCGCACAGGTTCCGATGGACCCTTTCCTTGCAGTCTTCAGTTTCCCACGTTGGCCTTCCCTCTTTCCGACAGGAGATCCTTGCGATGATTCCTACGTTCCGACCTACCTTGAGGCTTTTCCCCCTCTGCAGGGCGGCCCGACCTTTGACACTGCTCCTGAAACCCAGGGCCACTGGAACAAGATCAGGCCCCTCAAGATGTCGGTCATGACACAGGTAACGTCACGGCGGGATAGGTCGGAAGAGGAGATAGCTCCCTGAGAGAGAGGGACTGAGAGTCACCAGTCAGTGTACAGATATCTCCCTGAGAGAGAGGGAGTGAGAGACACCAGTCAGTGTACAGATATCTCCCTGAGGGAGAGGGACTGAGAGTCACCAGTCAGTGTACAGATATCTCCCTGAGAGAGAGGGAGTGAGAGACACCAGTCAGTGTACAGATATCTCCCTGAGGGAGAGGGACTGAGACACCAGTCAGTGTACAGATATCTCCCTGAGGGAGTGAGAGACACCAGTCAGTGTACAGATATCTCTGAGAGAGAGGGACTGAGAGACACCAGTCAATGTACAGATATCTCCCCCGAGAGAGAGGGACTGAGAGACACCAGTCAATGTACAGATATCTCCCCCGAGAGAGAGGGACTGAGAGTCACCAGTCAGTGTACAGATATCTCCGAGGGAGGGGGACTGAGAGACACCAGTCAGTGTACAGATATCTCCCTGAGGGAGAGGGAGTGAGAGACACCAGTCAGTGTACAGATATCTCCCTGAGAGAGAGGGACTGAGACACCAGTCCATTCAATTCAATTCAAATCGCTTTATTGGCATGATAAGGTACATCTTATGTTGCCAAAGCATCGAAAAACATTTATGGTTGAACACATAAACGCCGATCTATTCATACAGTTTATAAACCGCTATATCCCTGAGTATAAATATACATTCGTATAATTTGTATATACTCTTTTCTTAGGTTTACTGGTTGTCCCTCTGTTTATGGCAAGCTGTAACATAGTGTGCCGCTAAGGTTACACAATTTCTCTGTTCCCCCTAGTAGGTATGGGAGTTTTTGGTCGTCATTCAAATTTCTGAATTCAGGGCATATTTTTGTGAATTTTTGGTCGAAATTCTCCCTGATGCCCTGATATTTTCTACACGCTGTGAGGAAGTGCCTCTCTGTCTCCACCACTCCCTGACTGCAGTGAGAGCATATCCTGTCCTCTCTTGGCAGCCGGGTCTGTCTGTGTCTGCCTTCTTCGATGGCCAGGCTATGTTCACTAATCTGTACCTTGTCAAGGTTTTTCTCAGTTTGCTATCCTTTACCATGTGTACAGATATCTCCCCCGAGAGAGAGGGACTGAGAGACACCAGTCAGTGTACAGATATCTCCCTGTGGGCGAGGGACTGAGACACCAGTCAGTGTACGGATATCTCCGAGAGAGAGGGACTGAGAGACACCAGTCAGTGTACGGATATCTCCCTGAGAGAGAGGGACTGAGAGACACCAGTCAGTGTACAGATATCTCCGAGAGAGGGGGACTGAGAGACACCAGTCAGTGTACGGATATCTCCCTGAGAGAGAGGGACTGAGACACTAGTCAGTGTACAGATATCTCCCTGAGGGAGAGGGACTGAGAGACACCAGTCAGTGTACAGATATCTCCCTGAGAGGGGGGACTGAGAGACACCAGTCAGTGTACAGATATCTCCCTGAGAGGGGGGACTGAGAGACACCAGTCAGTGTACAGATATCTCCGAGAGGGGGGACTGAGAGACATCAGTCAGTGTACGGATATGTTCCTCGGCAGCTGAAGGCACGGCCGCCAATAGTGGAGCGAAGGAAATCAGGGATGTGCAAGAGGCCAGAATTGGAGGAGCGTAGAGATCTCGGAGGGTTGCAGGTCCTGGAGGAGGTTACAGAGATAGGGAGGGGGCGAGAGGCCATGGAGGGATTCTAACAGGAAGATGGAGAATTTTAATTTAAAATGGACCGGTTGCCCATGTAGATCAGCGAGCACAGGTGATGAGTGCTTCCCCCCAGGTATTCCATGTCCAAGTTTGGATACAGGACAGCAGAGTTTTGGATGAGTTGATGTTCTCAGTTGGGAGATCAGGAGATCAGCTGGGGAATGCTAAGTCTCACAGCCTGGTCCCCCAGATCATGCCGACAACCGGTGCCCACATGGAGATCTCCTTGGCAAAGGACCTTGGTCTTTCCATCCTGGTAACAGGCAAACTGGAGGCCGTGATGAGGGCAAGGAAGGCCATTGTCGCTCGGCTCCAGACTCAGGTGGGTGACGTGGAATTGATCAGAGCGATACCACAAGGGCATTTAACCCTCCAAGTCCTTCCGCCATCAGAGGAGCCTTTCAGCCCCCGCCATCACCCCTCTGCTCGCCTCCTCCTCCCCCCCCTCCGCTCGCCTCCTTCCCCCCCTCCGCTCGCCTCCTTCCCCCCCTCCGCTCGCCTCCTTCCCCCCCTCCGCTCGCCTCCTTCCCCCCCTCCGCTCGCCTCCTTCCCCCCCTCCGCTCGCCTCCTTCCCCCCCTCCGCTCGCCTCCTTCCCCCCCTCCGCTCGCCTCCTTCCCCCCCTCCGCTCGCCTCCTTCCCCCCCTCCGCTCGCCTCCTTCCCCCCCCTCCGCTCGCCTCCTTCCCCCCCTCCGCTCGCCTCCTTCCCCCCCTCCGCTCGCCTCCTTCCCCCCCCTCCGCTCGCCTCCTTCCCCCCCCTCCGCTCGCCTCCTTCCCCCCCCTCCGCTCGCCTCCTTCCCCCCCCTCCGCTCGCCTCCTTCCCCCCCCTCCGCTCGCCTCCTTCCCCCCCCTCCGCTCGCCTCCTTCCCCCCCTCCGCTCGCCTCCTTCCCCCCCTCCGCTCGCCTCCTTCCCCCCCCTCCGCTCGCCTCCTTCCCCCCCCTCCGCTCGCCTCCTTCCCCCCCCTCCGCTCGCCTCCTTCCCCCCCTCCGCTCGCCTCCTTCCCCCCCTCCGCTCGCCTCCTTCCCCCCCTCCGCTCGCCTCCTTCCCCCCCTCCGCTCGCCTCCTTCCCCCCCTCCGCTCGCCTCCTTCCCCCCCTCCGCTCGCCTCCTTCCCCCCCTCCGCTCGCCTCCTTCCCCCCCTCCGCTCGCCTCCTTCCCCCCCTCCGCTCGCCTCCTTCCCCCCCCTCCGCTCGCCTCCTTCCCCCCCTCCGCTCGCCTCCTTCCCCCCCTCCGCTCGCCTCCTTCCCCCCCCTCCGCTCGCCTCCTTCCCCCCCCTCCGCTCGCCTCCTTCCCCCCCTCCGCTCGCCTCCTTCCCCCCCCTCCGCTCGCCTCCTTCCCCCCCCTCCGCTCGCCTCCTTCCCCCCCCTCCGCTCGCCTCCTTCCCCCCCCTCCGCTCGCCTCCTTCCCCCCTCCGCTCGCCTCCTTCCCCCCCCTCCGCTCGCCTCCTTCCCCCCCTCCGCTCGCCTCCTTCCCCCCCCTCCGCTCGCCTCCTTCCCCCCCCTCCGCTCGCCTCCTTCCCCCCCTCCGCTCGCCTCCTTCCCCCCCCTCCGCTCGCCTCCTTCCCCCCCCTCCGCTCGCCTCCTTCCCCCCCTCCGCTCGCCTCCTTCCCCCCCCTCCGCTCGCCTCCTTCCCCCCCTCCGCTCGCCTCCTTCCCCCCCCTCCGCTCGCCTCCTTCCCCCCCCTCCGCTCGCCTCCTTCCCCCCCCTCCGCTCGCCTCCTTCCCCCCCTCCGCTCGCCTCCTTCCCCCCCCTCCGCTCGCCTCCTTCCCCCCCCTCCGCTCGCCTCCTTCCCCCCCCTCCGCTCGCCTCCTTCCCCCCCCTCCGCTCGCCTCCTTCCCCCCTCCGCTCGCCTCCTTCCCCCCCCTCCGCTCGCCTCCTTCCCCCCCTCCGCTCGCCTCCTTCCCCCCCTCCGCTCGCCTCCTTCCCCCCCCTCCGCTCGCCTCCTTCCCCCCCCTCCGCTCGCCTCCTTCCCCCCCCTCCGCTCGCCTCCTTCCCCCCCTCCGCTCGCCTCCTTCCCCCCCCTCCGCTCGCCTCCTTCCCCCCCCTCCGCTCGCCTCCTTCCCCCCCTCCGCTCGCCTCCTTCCCCCCCCTCCGCTCGCCTCCTTCCCCCCCTCCGCTCGCCTCCTTCCCCCCCTCCGCTCGCCTCCTTCCCCCCCTCCGCTCGCCTCCTTCCCCCCCTCCGCTCGCCTCCTTCCCCCCCTCCGCTCGCCTCCTTCCCCCCCCTCCGCTCGCCTCCTTCCCCCCCCTCCGCTCGCCTCCTTCCCCCCCCTCCGCTCGCCTCCTTCCCCCCCCTCCGCTCGCCTCCTTCCCCCCCCTCCGCTCGCCTCCTTCCCCCCCCTCCGCTCGCCTCCTTCCCCCCCCTCCGCTCGCCTCCTTCCCCCCCTCCGCTCGCCTCCTTCCCCCCCCTCCGCTCGCCTCCTTCCCCCCCTCCGCTCGCCTCCTTCCCCCCCCTCCGCTCGCCTCCTTCCCCCCCCTCCGCTCGCCTCCTTCCCCCCCCTCCGCTCGCCTCCTTCCCCCCCTCCGCTCGCCTCCTTCCCCCCCCTCCGCTCGCCTCCTTCCCCCCCTCCGCTCGCCTCCTTCCCCCCCCTCCGCTCGCCTCCTTCCCCCCCCTCCGCTCGCCTCCTTCCCCCCCCTCCGCTCGCCTCCTTCCCCCCCCTCCGCTCGCCTCCTTCCCCCCCCTCCGCTCGCCTCCTTCCCCCCCTCCGCTCGCCTCCTTCCCCCCCCTCCGCTCGCCTCCTTCCCCCCCCTCCGCTCGCCTCCTTCCCCCCCCTCCGCTCGCCTCCTTCCCCCCCCTCCGCTCGCCTCCTTCCCCCCCCTCCGCTCGCCTCCTTCCCCCCCCTCCGCTCGCCTCCTTCCCCCCCCTCCGCTCGCCTCCTTCCCCCCCCTCCGCTCGCTCTCCCCCCCTCGCTCGCCTCCTTCCCCCCCCTCCGCTCGCCTCCTTCCCCCCCCTCCGCTCGCCTCCTTCCCCCCCCTCCGCTCGCCTCCTTCCCCCCCCTCCGCTCGCCTCCTTCCCCCCCCTCCGCTCGCCTCCTTCCCCCCCCTCCGCTCGCCTCCTTCCCCCCCCCTCCGCTCGCCTCCTTCCCCCCCCTCCGCTCGCCTCCTTCCCCCCCCTCCGCTCGCCTCCTTCCCCCCCCTCCGCTCGCCTCCTTCCCCCCCCTCCGCTCGCCTCCTTCCCCCCCCTCCGCTCGCCTCCTTCCCCCCCCTCCGCTCGCCTCCTTCCCCCCCTCCGCTCGCCTCCTTCCCCCCCCTCCGCTCGCCTCCTTCCCCCCCCTCCGCTCGCCTCTTCCCCCCCCTCCGCTCGCCTCCTTCCCCCCCCTCCGCTCGCCTCCTTCCCCCCCCTCCGCTCGCCTCCTTCCCCCCCCTCCGCTCGCCTCCTTCCCCCCCTCCGCTCGCCTCCTTCCCCCCCCTCCGCTCGCCTCCTTCCCCCCCCTCCGCTCGCCTCCTTCCCCCCCCTCCGCTCGCCTCCTTCCCCCCCCTCCGCTCGCCTCCTTCCCCCCCCTCCGCTCGCCTCCTTCCCCCCCCCTCCGCTCGCCTCCTCCCCCCCCTCGCTCGCCTC
>NW_028225181.1:50702440-50734650 GCF_052327205.1 Somniosus microcephalus
CTAGTCGACCCAATCTCTCCTCATAGGACAGTCCTGCCATCCCAGGAATCAGTCTGGTGAACCTTCGCTGCACTCCCTCTATGGCAAGTATATCCTTTCTTAGGTAAGGAGACCAAAACTGCACACAGTACTCCAGGTGTGGTCTCACCAAGGTCCTGTAAGACATCCTTGCTCTTGTACTCACCACTCTCTGGGTAAAGAAGTTTCTCCTGAATTCCCTATTGGATTTATTAGTGATTATCTTATATTGATGGTCCCTAGTTCTGGTCTCCCGCACAAGTGGAATCATCTTCTCTATGTCTATCCTATCAAACCCTCCTCATGGTTTAAAGACCTCTATCAGAGAAGAGAGCCCCAGACTGTTGAAACTTTGCTGATAATTGTCACTCCTCAGTTCTGCTGTCATTCTTGTAAATCTTTTTTGCACCTTCGCCAATGCCTCTATCCTTTTTATAATATAGAGACCAGAACTGTGCACAGTGCTCCAAGTGTGGTCTAACCAAGGTATATGGAGACCTGAACTGTACACAATGCTCCAAGCGTGGTCTAACCTAGGTATATGGAGACCAGAACTGTGCACAATGCTCCAAGCGTGGTCTAACCTAGGTATATGGAGACCAGAACTGTACACAATGCTCCAAGTGTGGTCTAACCAAGGTATATGGAGACCAGAACTGTGCACAGTGCTCCAAGCGTGGTCTAACCAAGGTATATGGAGACCAGAACTGTGCACAGTGCTCCAAGTGTGGTCTAACCAAAGTATATGGAGACCAGAACTGTGCACAGTGCTCCAAGTGTGGTCTAACCAAGGTATATGGAGACCAGAACTGTGCACAATGCTCCAAGTGTGGTCTAACCAAGGTATACGGAGACCAGAACAGTGCATAGTGCTCCAAGTGTGGAATAACCAAGGTATATGGAGACTAGAACTGTGCACAGTGCTCCAAGTGTGGTCTAACCAAGGTATATGGAGACCAGAGCTGTGCACAGTGCTCCAAGTGTGGTCTAACCAAGGTATATGGAGACCAGAACTGTGCACAGTGCTCCAAGTGTGGTCTAACCAAGGTATATGGAGACCAGAACTGTACACAATGCTCCAAGTGTGGTCTAACCAAGGTATATGGAGACCAGAACTGTGCACAGGGCTCCAAGTGTGGTCTAACCAAGGTATACGGAGACCAGAACTGTGCACAGTGCTCCAAGTGTGGTCTAACCAAGGTATATGGAGACCAGAACTGTGCACAGTGCTCCAAGTGTGGTCTAACCAAGGTATATGGAGACCAGAAAGTACTTTACAGCCAATGAAGTACTTTTTGAAGTATAGTCACTGTTGTAATGTGGGAAACGTGGCAGCCAATTTGCGCACAGCAAGCTCCCACCAACAGCAATGTGATAATGATCAGATAATCTGTTTTTGTTAATTTGGTTGAGGAATAATTATTGGCCAGGACACCGGGGAGAACGCCCCGGCTCCTCTTCGAAATATTGCCATGGGATCTTTTATGTCCACCTGAGGGTGCAGACAGGGCCTTGGCTTTAATGTCTCATCTGAAAGATGGCACATCCGACAATGGAGAGCTCCCTCAGTACTGCCCCTCCGACAGTGCAGCGCTCCCTCAGTACTGCCCCTCCGACAGTGCAGCGCTCCCTCAGTACTGCCCCTCCGACAGTGAAGCGCTCCCTCAGTACTGCCCCTCCGACAGTGCGGCGCTCCCTCAGTACTGCCCCTCCGACAGTGCGGCGCTCCCTTAGTACTGCCCCTCCGACAGTGCGGTGCTCCCTCAGTACTGCCCCTCTGACAGTGCAGAGCTCCCTCAGTACTGCCCCTCCGACAGTGCAGTGCTCCCTCAGTACTGCCCCTCCGACAGTGCAGAGCTCCCTCAGTACTGCCCCCCGACAGTGCAGTGCTCCCTCAGTACTGCCCCTCCGACAGTGCAGCGCTCCCTCAGTACTGCCCCTCCGACAGTGCAGCGCTCCCTCAGTACTGCCCCTCCGACAGTGCAGCGCTCCCTCAGTACTGCCCCTCCGACAGTGCAGTGCTCCCTCAGTACTGCCCCTCCGACAGTGCAGCGCTCCCTCAGTACTGCCCCTCTGACAGTGGAGAGCTCCCTCAGTACTGCCCCTCCGACAGTGCGGCGCTCCCTCAGTACTGCCCCTCCGACAGTGGAGAGCTCCCTCAGTACTGCCCCTCCGACAGTGCAGCACTCCCTCAGTACTGCCCCTCTGACAGTGGAGAGCTCCCTCAGTACTGCCCCTCCGACAGTACAGTGCTCCCTCAGTACTGCCTCTCTGACAGTGCGGCGCTCCCTCAGTACTGCCCCTCCGACAGTGCAGCACTCCCTCAGTGCTGCCTCTCTGACAGTACGGCGCTCCCTCAGTACTGCCCCTCCGACAGTGTAGCGCTCCCTCAGTGCTGCCTCTCTGACAGTGCGGCGCTCCCTCAGTACTGCCCCTCCGACAGTGTGGCGCTCCCTCAGTACTGCCCCTCCGACAGTGCGGCGCTCCCTCAGTACTGCCCCTCCGACAGTGTGGCGCTCCCTCAGTACTGCCCCTCCGACAGTGCGGTGCTCCCTCAGTACTGCACTGGAGTGTCAGCCTAGCTTTATGTGCTCTAGTCCCTGGAGCGGGACTTGAACCCACTGCCTTCTGACTCGGATGCGAGAGTGCCACCCACTGAGCCACGGGGCTGACACTGAACAATACTTTGTCACATAGTTTTAACAGTTCTTTGTGCTTTCCACCATGCTTGCAGTTTCTGTCCCTAACTGCACACTTCTTTCATGACCTAACCTGCAATTATCACTCGATCAACTCAATCTCTGGAAAAACTTGGTCCAAGTGAGAATGGCAATTCAATGCAGCAACTTGTTAAAAATTCATTCATGGGATGTGGGCGTCGCTGGGCAAGGCCAGCATTTATTGCCCATCCCTAGTTGCCCCTTGAGAAGTTGGTGGTGAGCCGCCTCCTTGAACCGCTGCAGTCCGTGTGGTGAAGGTGCTCCCACAGTGCTGTTAGGGAGGCAGTTCCAGGATTTTGACCCAGCGACGATGAAGGATCGGCCGATATACTTCCAAGTCAGGATTGGGTGTGACCTTGACTTTGTCCTTCCAAGATGGCAGATGAAATTAACACCGAAAAGTGTGAAGTGATACAAAGGCGGAAGTCACACCCCCATCCACATCAATGGGGCGGAGGTGGAAAGGGTGGCCAGCTTTAAGTTCCTCAGAGTCCACATCACGGAAGACCTCTCCTGGTCCCTCAACACCACCTCTCTGGTGAAGAAGGCCTAGCAGCGCCTATATTTCTTGAGGAGGCTGAAGGGATGTAATCTGTCACCCCCGATCCTCTCTAACTTCTACTGCTGCACTATAGAGAGCATCCTGACAAACTGTATCACGGTATGGTACGGCAGCTGTAGCTCCCATGACCAGAAAGCCCTGCAGCGGGTAGTCAAAACTGCCCAACACATTACCGGCACCCGGCTACCGACCATAGAACATATATATCAGAAACGCTGTTTACGGAGGGCACGGTCCATCATCAAAGACCCTACCCACCCCAGCCACAGTCTGTTCGCCCCCCTGCCATCTGGAAGACGCTACAGATGCATTTGCACCCGTACGACCAGATTTAGGAACAGCTTCTTTCCCAGGGCTGTCATCCTACTGAGCTCCACAAATAAACACTAAAGCCTGCACATCTGCCGATGCACTTTATTATGGTCATATTTATGCTAACATATATGTACAAATGTATGTTGAATGTTTAAGTGTCCTCATCCAAATTGTACACACTCGGGAGCCGCAAGCCTACATTTCGTTGTACTGCACTTGTGCACTAACAATGACAATACAAGTTGATTTGATTTGATTTGATTTTGGTAGAATGAGGAGAGGACATATGAACTAAAGGGCACAATCCTGAAGGGGGTGCACGAACAGAAACCTGGGGGCATGTGTGCACAACTCGTTGAAGGTGGCAGGGCAGGTTGAGAAAGCAGTTCAAGGGATCCTGGGCTTCATAAATAGAGGTATAGAGTACAAAAGTGTGGAAAATATGATGAACCTTTAGGAAACACTGCTTCGGCCGAACTGGAGTATTGTGTCCCATTCTGGGCACCGCACATTAGGAAGGGTGCAGAAAAGATTTACAAGAATGATTCCAGGGATGAGGGACTTCATACGTCATTCCTGCCATCCTGTAACTGAAGAGAGATTGGGTTAATTGGGCTTGTATTCGCTGGAGTTTAGAAGAATGAGAGGGGATCTCATTTGAAAGTTATAAAATTCTAACAGGACTAAGGACAGGGTACTGGGGAATTTAGATGATCAGCCATGACCTCATTAAATGGCGGAGCAGGCTCGAGGGGCCGAATGGCCTGCTCCTGCTCCTATCTCCTATGTTTCTATGAGTTAGCATTTCAGGTCGATGACCATTCATCAGAACTGGAAAAAGCTGGCGATGGAACAGGTTTTTAAGCAAGTGTAGGGGCAGGGAAAGGGGGGAGGGGGAAGGGGTAGGAAAGAACAAAAGGGAAGGTCTGTGATAGGAAGGTAAGCATGCAGGTGCAGCAGGCGGTTAAGAAGGCAAATGGAATGTTGGCCTTCGTAGCGAGAGGATTCGAGTACAGGAACAAGGATGTCTTGCTGCAGTTGTACAGGGCCTTGGTGAGACCACACCTTGAGTATTGTGTGCAGTTTTGGTCGCCTTATCTGAGGTAGGATGTTCTTGCCATGGAAGGAGTTCAGCGAAGATTCACCAGGCTGATACCTGGGATGGCAGGAATGACGTATGAGGAGAGATTGGGTCGATTGGGCTTATACTCGCTGGAGTTTAGAAGATTGAGAGGGGATCTTCTCTGTTTCTGTTACTCGAATCCTCTCGCTATGAAGGCCAACATACCATTTGCCTTCTTGACCACCTGCTGCACCTGCATGCTTACCTTCAGCGACTGGTGCACAAGGACACCCAGATCTCCTGTGGGGAGCGGGCAAGGAAGTGGCTTTGAGCCCAAGATCAGCCATGGTCTTATTGAATGGCAGAGCGGGCTCGAGGGGCCGAGTGGCCTAATCCTGCTCCTATTTCTTTTACCGTTGGTGGGGGAAGAACGGATCCTACAAACCAACACCTCTGCTGCATCGCTCTGTGATTCTATGGCGACCACAGATATGGGAACAAGCAGCCATTTTGTGGTCCTAATTGTCAGGGAGACACTGCTTTCAAAATGGCTGCCTTAGGTGGCCAGGTTACTTGCCTGACAGCACCTTCCTTTTAAAAATAAATAAATAAATAAATACATTTCTTCACACAGGACAAGCGTGCGGTCGAGCGCGTGTCCATCGAGAAGACCTTCCACCCTTTCATCACTGGGCCTCACGGGCAAGCGGTGGCTCTGCTGATGCAGGAGACGGGAACCCGCGTCAACATCCCTCCCCCGAGCGTGGCCAAGGATGAGATCGTGGTCACCGGAGACAAGGAGAGCATCGCGGCAGCGGTGGCCCGCATCCAAGCCATCTACGAGGAGAAGGTAGGCTCTCGCCGGCTCGGGTTCGCCGCCTTCCCGCAAGTGGTCACCGCGCGATCTCTTGCCTCCAAACCTCCTTTCTCCTCCCGCCATTGGTCGCCCCCATCCATAGATGATACAAAGATGGGTGGGGAAGCAAGTTGTGAAGAGGACACAGAATCTCCAAAGGGAGATAGACAGGTTAAGTGAGTGGGCAAAAATTTGGCAGATGGAGCATAATGTGGGAAAATGCGAGGTTATCCACTTTGGTAGGAAAAATAAAAATGCAAATAATTATTTAAATAATTGCAAAATGCTGCAGTATAGAGGGATCTAGGGGGTCCTTGAGCATGGAACACAAAAAGTTAGCATGCAGGTACAGCAAATAATTAGGAAGGCTAATGGAATGTTGGCCTTTATGGCAAGGGATTTGCAGTATAAAAGTAGGGAAGTCCTGCTACAACTGTACAGGGTGTTGGTGAGACCACACCTGGAGTACTGCGTACAGTTTTGGTCTCCTTATTTAAGGAGGGATATACTTGTGTAGGGGGTGGTGTTTGGGGTCAGCTTCACCTCTGACTTATGAGCGGTTCGAATCGCTCCCACTCCCTGGTTCTAGACCATGGACTTATTTGGGGTTTGTGATAAAATTGCAGCAGGCAACTGGTTTTGGTGCAAGAATCTTAACGCTCTAATAAAATGGGGAAACACTTCGACATACACGAGGGAAAAATTACAGTAGACAAATATCTCACCCCTCCCAATCCCACCTTACTAGCTAAGTTAGGCTATAAAGGACCAGGGATAATGCTCACCAAACGACTTCTTGACAGTTGAGCTGGTTCGCAGTTTCGGGGTTCGCTAGATGTGTCGGTTGGGGCCTACCGTACCCCGGACGTGGTAGAGGACTTCACCTGTGTATCTGGTCAGTCTTCGCGAGTCCGCTGATGCGGTAGGATGCGTATTGGATTTATCAGGTGAGTACCCAATTTCCTTTGGTTAGCAATAGGGCTTGGCGTCTTTTTGAATAAAATCTTACTCTGGGGTAAGTCAGGATAGATTGTAGAGTGGAAAAACTTGCAGATCTTCGGTTTCTTCCGAGTTGGTTTTCCATTGGTCGCGGTGGCCCAATATTACCCGGTTGGCTGAGGATAATATTCGGTTGGTTGTTTCGTGGGGCCCTTGGTGCCGCGAGGTGTCCGATGGTGTGTTACTTATTCGAGAGAGAGAACTGCTTCGAGATGCTTGCTCCTTGATCTTGAAGTTACTCGATTCCTTGAACTCCACCTTGCTGAACTGTGCTCCGTTAACTGTTGGGCAGGCCCCCAATTATACTAATCGAGGCCTGCTAACCTTTGCGCCAAATCAGTTTAGGTTTATTGTTAGATTTTGGCGGGCTCGTTAACATTGAGTGGTGTAAAATGTTTAAGCGGTTTTGGGATGGCTTTCTGCGCTGTTGAAGTTGTTTAAAGATGTGACAAGTGGTTTCGGGATGGTTTCCTGAGCTGTTGAGCTCTTATCTAGATTGTCGTGAAATGTCCTCAGTGTTTGAGCTTCCTGTGGGGCCTGAGGATCTTTGTAGATTGGCGAAGCGATTTGTTTTATGCATGTTTTTGGATGGGTCCTGTGAGGCTGTTCTTCCGTGGGTCTATTGTTAGCATGTAAATTGTCTGATAGGGGCTGAGTGACGGTTACAGTTCCCCCAGACAGTTTGATTATCTCGAATACTCAAACTGTCTACTGCAGAGGTCGATCCCAAATTCTGCAACAGCCTTTTCCCCAAACATGCCTGAACATGCCCTTTTAAAATGCCAAGTCTGTTTTTGACCTTGAGACTCCTTGCTAGGCCCAACGTGCCCTTTTATCACTCCTGAAGTTCTTAGCAAGGGTCCAAAAGTCATTTTTAATAGGGTTATCCTTTGTTTTGGGGGATCTGTTAATTTTGAGAATCTTACACTGGAGGCAGTTCAGAGAAGGTTCACGAGGTTGATTCCGGAGATGAGGGGGTTGTCTTGTGAAGAAAGGTTCAGCCGGTTGGGCCTATACTCATTGGAGTTTAGAAGAATGAGAGGGGATCTTCTTGAAACATATAAGATTCTGAAGGGGCTTGACAGGGTAGATGCAGAGAGGGTGTTTCCCCTCATGGGGGAATCTAGAACTAGGGGGTATAATTTCAGAATAAGGGGGCACCCTTTTCAATCAGAAATGAGGAGGAATTTCTTCTGAGGGTCGTGAATCTTTGGCATTCTCTTCCCCCAGAGAGCTGTGGAGGCTGGGTCATTGAGCATGTTCAAGGTGGAGATAGACAGATTTTTGAACGGTAAGGGAGTCGAGGGTTATGGGGAGCGGGCAGGGAAGTGGAGTTGAGGCCAAGATCAGATCAGCCATGATCTCATTGAATGGCGGAGCAGGCTCGAGGGGCCGAATGGCCGACTCCTGCTCCGACGTCTTATGTTCTAAGGTTCACGAGGTTGATTCCGGAGATGAAGGGGTTGTCTTATGAAGAAAGGTTGAGCAGGTTGGGCCTATACTGTTTATAGGTTTATTGTTAGATTTTGGCGGGCTCGTTAACTTTGAGTGGTGTAAAATGTTTAAGCGGTTTTGGGATGGCTTTCTGCGCTGTTGAAGTTGTTTAAAGATGTGACGAGTGGCAGCACGGTGGCATAGTGGTTAGCACTGTTGCCTCACAGCGCCAGGGACCCGGGTTCGAATCCGGCCTCGGGCGACTGTCTGTGTGGAGTTTGCACATTCGCCCCGTGTTTGCGTGGGTTTCCTCCGGTTTCCTCCCACAGTCCAAAGATGTGCGGGTTAGGTTGATTGGCTATGATAAATTGACCCTTAGTGTTAGGGGGATTAAATACGTGGGGTTACGGGGATAGAGTGGGATATGTGTTGGTGTAGGGGTTACGGGGATCGGGTGGGATATGTGTCGGTGCAGGCTCGATGGGCCGAAATGGCCTCTATCTGCACTGTGGGGTTTCTGTGATTCTGTGATTTTATACTCATTGGAGTTTAGAAGAATGAGAGGGGATCTTATTGAAACATATAAGATACTGAGGGGGCTCGACAGGGTAGATGTTGAGAGGGTGTTTCCCCTCATGGGGGAAATCTAGAACTAGGGGGCATAATTTCAGAATAAGGGGGCACCATTTTAAATTGTAAATGAGGAGGAATTTCTTCTGAGGGTCTTGAATCTGTGGAATTCTCTTCCCCAGAGAGCTGTGGAGGCTGGGTCATTGAATATATTTAAGGTGGAGGTGGACAGTTTTTTGAACGGTAAGGGAGTGAAGGGTTAAGGGGAGCGGGCAGGGAAGTGGAGTTGAGGCCAACATCAGATCAGCCATGATCTTATTGAATGGCGGAGCAGGCTCGAGGGGCCAAGTGGCCGACTCCTGCTCCGACATCTTATATTTATGTTCTTAGAGCCAAGAAACCCGAAGGCAAGGTCCCATCTCCAGAACCCAGATACCACAGGGGCCTGTCCTCCCACAGCCAATCAGGAGGAGAGACGGGACTCTTCATTACCCGCTTGAATGACTCTTGGCTGTTGGCCAAACAGCCATATTTCTCTGAGATTTTTATTACTTAATAACCAAATTGTTCAGATAAATTGATGCAGCTCCCCATGACCTTTCTCCCAGCTTGCTCATGATAGTGTTCTGGAGGTTAGTCTTCAAGGGCTGGAGGCTCCGGGGCAGGTCAGGGGACTATGGGGCAGGTCAAGGGTGGGGGTTGGGGGGGGGGGGGGCTCCAGGGCAGGTCAGGGGGCTTTGGGGCAGGCGACTCTCAAAGGTGAAGCCTGCTGAGGATGTAGAAGGGAACAGAGTTTGAGTGCTGCCCCTCATAGCTTCCTGCCGGTCACTAGTCCCCCATCTAGCAGCTCGCCCAAGTGAGACTGGATTGTGTCGATTGTAAGAAATAGCTGTTCGATTCAAAGATGGGTTTTAATTCTTCGAACAGAGACTGACAACATGCAGCCGGGAACAGATAGCAGAAATGCCAGCAAGGCCAATTAACAAACACCAAAATGATAAGGTCGCAAAATGCAAGGAAACAGGGAGGATAGCACCTGCTAGATAATAAGGAGCCACGAAGCCATAAAATGTCCTTAAAGAACCATAACAATACATTCCTCAGAAAGATAAGAGGGAGGCCTTGTCAGTCACGGAGAACGGGACGGCGAGGGATGCCTTCCTGCTTCACAATTGGACAATAGGATGCGGGATCAAACGATTGACAGCAGGTGATTACCAGCCCACCGAAATAACTATAAATATAGACCGAGAGAGGAAATGAGGCAGTCAGGGGCGAAGGCTTCCCCGAGGTGGCTACGGCCTAACACCTTGGTCAAGTTTAACCTCTGAGGTGGCTGACGGCCTCACACCTCCAACAGCTCGAGAGATGACCCAACGGAAGTGAACGCTGCAGCAGACGGCAGGGATCTACCCAATCCGAGACCACCATACTGCCTCCCCGTCTGTCCGGTCGTGGCATTCCGATTCGGGAGTCGTAGATCGCGCTCTACTCTCACGGGTTGTGTGTCTATTAGACTCTGCTTAGACCATATGTAATATCTGATTGTGCTTTAAAACTGTAGCTCTTTAATAAAAGCCTTACAGCTTCTAAAGTCCTGTTGGGTAATTGGTGTGTGAGCCTGTGATCTGGATCTTACACAATGGCTGAATTGGAAGAGAGGGAGGGGAAAGGAGGAATGAGGAGAGAGAGAGAGAGAGATGGAGAGCTTGGATTTGTACAGCACCTTTAACAACCTCGGGACATCCCGAAGCACTGTACACCCAGTGAAGAACTCTTTGAAGTGTGGTCACTGTTGTAATGTAGGAAACGTGGCAGCCAATTCACACACGGCAAGATCCCACAAACCACAATGAGATTAATGACCAGATCATCTGTATATATTTTTTTAAATTATGTTGGTCGAGGGATAAATATTGGCATCAGGGAGAACTCCCCTGCTCCTCTTCCGATAGCGGCCCATGGGATCTTTCGCGTCCACTTGAGGACGGACAAGGCCTTGGTTTAACGTCTCAACTGAAAAACGGCCCCCTCCGCCCTGACCCCTCTGCTGGGGCGGCGCACCCTCTGCCCTTGCCCCTCCGCTTCATCATTGACTTCACTAGGGGCGCTGGTGTCCCTCCAAGTCTGAGATCGGCCAACTCTCCAATGCATCTTGTGAAGAGAACCTGCCTAGTGTGGCGGAACCACCAAAGGATTACGGACAATTGTATATAATTCCTTTTACAGAAATGTAGTGCAGCTGGGGGCTGCACCTTTAATGTATCTGTTAACTGTACTGTGGCTTCTTTCCTGTACTCCGCGTGATGATGTCATGCTGCCCGTCACGTGATCTCTCAACGGTGGGAAGAACGTGATGACGTCATGACGTCAGAGCTCGGAACCTTCCAGCAGTTCCAGAGAGGCTTCCAAGCAGACCAGACCTATTTGCATTGTATCCTACAGTTTACTGTACAGCTTCGTTTGTTCATTAAATTTTATTGTTTTTGATTCTGAGTCGATCTCAATTCTTCAGCTAGGAACTCCAGTTCCTACATTGGTGACCCCGAATTCTTCGAACAATTTTTGTTGAAGTTACGTCATGGACACGAATGCCGTCACCCTCAAACTGCCGCAATTTTGGGAGCAACAACCGGCCGCGTGGTTTTTCCAGGCGGAAGCCCAATTTGCAATCCGGGGAGTAGCAGCGGATTCGACCTGTTATTATTACGTGGTCTCCGCCCTCGACAGCGCCACAGCCTCGCGGGTCGTCAGCCTCCTCGAGTGTCCACCAAACGATGGCAAGTACGAAGCTTTAAAAGCACGTTTACTGCAGATTTTCGGTCTGTCCAAGTCAGAGCGCGCTCGCCGACTTATCACCATGCCCGGCCTCGGGGACTCAAAGCCCTCCGAGCTCATGAGCCAAATGCTCACGCTTTTGGGTTCGGAATCGCAATGTTTTCTGTTCCGCGAGCTGTTTCTCTGTCAGCTACCAGAGCCAGTACAGACGGCCTTGGCCAATTCCGCGATTACGGATTGTGCCGAACTCGCTGAAGAAGCGGATAAAATATTCACCGTCTCACAACAATCTTGTGCAGCCACGAGGCGCTAAAACTGTGCTGAACTCGCTACAGATGCACAGCAGTGTTGTGCAGCCACGAGGCGCCCATCCCCCACAAGAGCAAAGCCGACGACGACTCCTGCAGGCTGGTGTGCATACCACGCTCGTTTTGGCGCAAAAGCCAGATGCTGCCGTCCGCCCTGCAGCTTTTCGCCAAAAAAAAAACCTTCCTCAAATCAGCGGTTTCTGAGAAGATCAATAAGGCCTAAGGGACGCGCCGGAGTTGCGATGGCCGTCGGGTCCGCAGGGAAACTCCTATACATTACAGACTCCCTGTCAGGGCGATGTTTTCTCAGGATACTGCACTGGGAGCCAGTATCACAAACAGCTTCGAAGCTCGATCTTCAATCCGGCGGTCAAGGTCCCTCCCTCGAGGCAGAAAATGGTGCGGCCATCCGCACGTTCGGAAAGCACAGGGTCCAGTTGAGATTTGGCGGCCAACGATTTGTTTGGGAGTTCATCACGGCGAAAGTCTCACAGGCCATCCTGGGGGCAGATTTCTTCTGCGCAAACGGTTTTCTTGTCGACGTCCGACACTGCCAGCTAATCAGTGCCTCCACTTTTCACTCGGTCCCCGGCCACCGAAGCACCGTGAGGTCTTGGTCAGTTGCCTCGGCAGTCCCATCTCCAAATGAGTTCACTCGTCTTCTCAGTGAGTTCCCTGAGCTCACCAGGCCCACATTTTCTTCTTCAGTCGCGAGGCACGGTGTGGCGCGCCACATTACCACGACAGGATCCCCCGTTTATGCGAGAGCTTGACGGTAAACTCGCGGCCGCCAAGGCAGAGTTCCATATCATGGAACGCCTAGGAATTATTCGTCGTTCGAGTAGTCCTTGGTCCTCGCCATTACACATTGTTCCTAAGCCGGGCGGCGGTTGGCGACCATGCGGCGACTACAGACGCCTGAATGAAGCTACCACACCGGATCGGTACACAATTCCTCACATACAGGATTTTTCGGCCCATCTGGCAGGGAATTCCATCTTTTCCAAAGTAGACCTCGTCCGAGGTTATCATCAAGTGCCCGTGCATCCTCAGGACGTCCCCAAAACTGCCGTCATCACACCTTTCGGGCTCTTTGAGTTCCTTCGTATGCCGTTTGGGCTGAAGAATGCAGCACAAGCCTTCCAACGTCTCATGGATTCCGTGTTGCGCGATCTGCCGTTCATCTTCGTCTACCTAGACGACATCCTTATCGCCAGTAACAGCACGAAAGAACACATTACGCACTTGCGTACCCTTTTTTTCTCGTCTCAGCCAACATAGCCTTATTATCAACCCGGCCAAGTGCCAGTTTGGGTTGCACAGCACTGATTTCCTGAGACACAGAATCACCTCAGAAGTCGCCGTCCCGCTGGCCACAAAGGTGGAAGCAGTCACCTCATTCCCCCTTCCTCAGACCGTCAGGGCCCTCCAGGAATTTCTGGGAATGGTCAACATTTATCATCGGTTCGTCCCCAAGGCGGCCCTGTAGATGCAACCTTTGTACGAGGCCCTCAGAGGTAAATCAGGTAAAGACCCGATCGATTGGACACCCCAGATGGACCAGGCTTTCCTCGACACTAAGAACGCTTTGACTGCTGCGACCATGTTGGCACATCCCCTTCCGGGCGCAACCATTGCCCTTACCACAGACGCATCTGATTATGCCATAGGAGCAGTGGGTCGACGGCACATGGCAACCACTGGCTTTCTTCAGCCACCAATTGCGAAAAAATAACGCAAGTATAGTACTTTTGATAGGGAGTTGTTGGCATTGTTTCTGGCCATCCGCCATTTTCGCTTCCTACTGGAAGGTCGCCCATTCACCGGCTTTTGTAGACCACAAGCCACTTACTTTCGCGATGGCCAAGACGGCGGAGCCATGGTCGGCACGGCAACGACGTCATCTTACGTACATATCAGAATTTACAACCGACATACAACATGTTTTGGGCAAGGACAACCTGGTGGCGGATTGTATCTCCCGCGCCCAGCTCCACGCAGTACACCTGGGAGCTGACTATGTTGGTTTGGCAAAGGACCAGACGGCAGACCCCGAAGTGCAGGCATACCGGAGCGCACCTTCCAGCTTACAAGTGGCTGATGTCAGTTTCCAGGCCGCAGGGACCACACTCCTGTGTGACATCTCGATGGGGGTCCCCCGTCCAATCGTTCCAGTCGAATGGCGCAGGAGAATTTTCGACACAATCCACGGGTTGTCACGCCCTGGCATGAGAGCGTCACAACGGCTCATGGCAAAGAAATTCGTCTGGAAGGGCATGCATCTCGACGTCCGTGGCTGGACCAATACCTGCATGAGTTGCCAGAAGTCCAAGATACAACGCCATGTTAAGGACCCAGTCGCCACTTTTCCGGTGCCGGAGCGCCGCTTCGACCATGTGCACGTGGACCTGGTTGGTCCTCTCCCTTCTTGGGGGTACACTCACCTCACCGTGGTAGACCGCACCACCAGGTGGCCAGAGGCAATTCCTTTGGTTGCCACCACAGCGGCAGACGTCTCCAGAGCTTTCGCCTCGTTGTGGGCAGCTTGGTTCGGGGTACCGGCTGACATCTCCTCCGACCGGGGGCCTCAATTTACCTCTGAGCTGTGGAACGCCGTAGCTCAAGGTTTGGGCACCAAGCTTCATCGTACCACCGCCTACCATCCACAGGTGAACGGTCTGTGTGAGAGGTCCCACAGGGGTCTCAAAGCGGCACTGCGTGCTAGTCTCCGTGGGCCTAGTTGGGTGGACAGGCTCCCTTGGGTGCTGCTAGGTCTTCGCACGGCGCCTAAGGACGACCTGCAATCATCATCGGCGGAACTGGTTTACGGTCAACCACTGAGTGCCGGGCGATTTTCTTCCTCCTCACACGGATCCCTGGTCCCCAGCTCAGCAGCTCGTCCGCCACCAGGAGGCGGCTAAGAATTTCATCCCGGTGCCTATGTTGCATCATGACCTGCAGCGCTCCCATGTCCCATTGGATCTGAAGAGCGCAGAATACGTGTTCATTCGGCAAGATGCTCGCAAAAACCCGCTCAAACCGCCTTACACAGGTCCGTTGCGCGTCATTTCGCCAGGTGACTTGACCTTCAGTCGGCGGCAAGCCTGACCACATCTCCATCGACCGGTTGAAACCGGCGCATCTGGATCTGAGCAAACCAGTCATCACCGCTCAGCCGCCTCGTCGTGGTCGTCCACCGTCGACTGCCGGTCCAGTACAGCCACAGTCATCCGCCGAGTCGCCAGTGCCCGCCTCACCGGGTCGACCACAGCCGGGTCCTCCTCCTCCTCCTTCTTCTTCTCCTCCGCCTGCGGCGTCATCCCACCCACAGCCAACGGCCAGTTCATCTTCTAGCACTCCGTTCCAGTTGCCAGAGTATCGCAGTCGGTCGGACAGACTCGTCAGACCCCCTTCTCGACTTACCTTTTCCGTTAAAAGCAATTCTGTGGAACCACCAGAGGATTACGGACAATTGTATATAATTCCTTTTACAGCAATGTAGTACAGCTAAGGGCTGCACCTTTAATGTATCTGTTAACTGTACTGTGGCTTCTTTCCTGTACTCCGCGTGATGGCGTCATGCCGCCCGTCACGTGATCTCTCAACGGCGGGAAGAACGTGATGACGTCATGACGTCAGAGCTCGGAACCTTCCAGCAGTTCCAGAGAGGCTTCCAAGCAGACCAGACCTATTTGCATTGTATCCTACAGTTTACTGTACAGCTTCGTTTGTTCATTAAATTTGATTGTTTTTGATTGAGTCGATCTCAATTCTTCAGCTAGGAACTCCAGTTCCTACACTAGTATCCAATTGACCGCTTACCTTGGCTGACTTTGACCTCCAGGTCACAGAGGGGGGGAAAGGGTCAGTATCTGACCCACTGCCCTGCCCAGTTACCACCCCGCTGCCACTCAGTCTGGAGGCTGGCATTTGACCACTCGGTCCTCGGGTGAGAAGTCTGCGTCTGCCCCTCCATTTCCCTCATTATCTTTCTTTCTCTCCCCGTCCCCCTCTCTAGAAACAGTCGACCAGGACCATTGCCATTGAGGTGAAGAAGACACAACACAAGTACGTCATTGGGCCCAAGGGGAACACGCTGCAGGACATCTTTGAACAAACGGGCGTCTCCGTCGAGGTCCCGCCCGCCGACAGCACTTCAGAGACCATCGTTCTCCGGGGAGAGGTGGAGAAGCTTGGCTCGGCCCTGACCCAGGTTTACGCTAAGGTGGGTGGCTGGGTCTCGTGAGGAGTGTCTGGAAATCCCTCATCCGTGACCTTTTTTGCTAGCTCCGGATTCAACCTATTCCCAACGCTCCTCTGGCCGGCCTCCCACCTTGCACCCTCCGTAACTAGCCGCTCGTCTGAAGTTCTAACTCTCTCCAAGTCACGTTCACCCCACACCCCCTGTGCTCGCTGAACTACATTGGCTCCCGGCCTGGCAAGGCCTCGATTTTTACAATTCTCATCCTCCTGTTCAGATCCCTCCAGCGCCTCTCACTCCCTCCCTATCTCTGTAACCTCCTCCAGCCCCTACAACCCTCCCTATCTCTGTAACCTCCTCCAGCCCCACAACCCTCCCTATCTCTGTAACCTCCTCCTGCCCCTACAACCCTCCCTATCTCTGTAACCTCCTCCAGCCCCAACAACCCTCCCTATCTCTGTAACCTCCTCCAGCCCCTACAACCCTCCCTATCTCTGTAACCTCCTCCAGCCCCACAACCCTCCCTATCTCTGTAACCTCCTCCAGCCCCTACAACCCTCCCTATCTCTGTAACCTCCTCCTGCCCCTACAACCCTCCCTATCTCTGTAAGCTCCTCCCGTTCCGGCACCTTGCACACCACCCCCCCGCCCCCCCGTTTTTAATCGCTCCACCATTGGCGGACATGCCTTCATCCACCTGGGCCCTAAGCTTTGGAATTCCCTCCCTAAACCTCTCCGCCTGTCTCTCCTCCTTTAAGATGCTCCTTAAAACCTACCTCATTGGCCAAGCTTTTGTTCACCTGTCCTAATATCTCCTTCCGTTTCTCGGTGTCAAACTCTGTCTGATTTATGCTGTTGTGTAGCACCTTAAAGGTGTGGTGTGTTAACTGTACATGCAAGATTATTAACCTACCTCCAATTCTGGCCTCCTGAGCTTCCCTGATTTCCATCGCTCCACCATTGGCGGCCGTGCCTTCAGCTGACTAGGGCCCTAAGCTCTGGAATTCCCTTCCTAAACCCCTCCACCCCTCTCTCTCCTTTATACGATACTCGTAAAACCTGCCTCTTTGACCGAGCTTTTGGTCACCTGACCTGATATCTCCCTCTCATAGTCATAGTCATAACGGCACAGAAGGAGGCCATTCAGCCCATCGAGTCCGTGCCGGCTCTCTAGAGCAATCCAGTCAGTCCCATTCCCCCGCGCTATCCCCGGAGCCCTGCAAGTTTATTTCCCTCAAGTGCCTATCCAGTCTCCCCTTGAAAACATTGAGTGTCTCCGCTTCCACCACTTCCGTCGGCAGCGAGTTCCAGGTCCTCACCACTCACTGCGTAAAAAAGTTTTCCCTCACATCCCCTCCTGTATCTCTTGCCCAAAACCTTAAATCTGTGTCCCCTAGTCCTCGTTCCATCAACTAGTGGGAACAACCTTTCCCTGTCTAGCCTATCCAAACCCGTCATAATCTTGTACACCTCGATCAAATCACCCCTCAACCTCCTTTGCTCCAATGAAAACAAATCCAGCTTCTCCAACCTGTCCTTGTAGCTAAGATTCCCCCATCCCCGGAACCATTCTGGTAAATCTCCTCTGCACCCTCTCAAGGGCCTTCACATCCTTCCTAAAGTGTGGTGACCAGAACTGGACACAATACTCCAGTTGTGGCCAAACCAGTGCTTTATAAAGGTTCAGCATAACTTCTGTACTTTTGTACTCAATCCCTCTATTTATGAATCCCACGATCCCAGATGCTGTACCATTAACTGTGGCTGGATTTTGTCTGATAATCGCTCCTGTGAAGCGCCTTGGGATGTTTTACTACATTCAAGGAGCTGTCTGAATGCAAGTTGTTAACTGTTGTCATCTCCTTCCCTGTCTGCTCTCCGAACACAGGCAAACAGCGTGACCGTGGCAGAGGTCCAAGCTCCAGCCTGGCTTCATCGCTTTCTCATTGGGAGAAAAGGTCAGAACATCAGCAGCCTGGCCCAGAACTATCCCCAGGTAGGTCACTCGAAGAGGCGGTAGGGAAGGGGATGTGTAAGTGATCGGGGCGGGGGGTACAGTCCTTCAAGTACATCAATGCCAACCATTTTATCTGGGTTCTGGATATGGGACTCTTGGTCCTGTGATATCGGGGTTCTAGTGATGGGACCCTTGGTCCTGTGATATCGGGGTTCCAGTGATGGGACTCGTGGTCCTGTGGTATTGGGGTTCTAGTGATGGGACCCTTGGCCCTGTGGTATCTGGGTTCCAGTGATGGGACCGTTGGTCCTGTGATATCGGGGTTCCAGTGATGGGACTCTTGGTCCTGTGGTATTGGGGTTCTAGTGATGGGACCCTTGGCCCTGTGATATCGGGGTTCTGGTGATGGGACCCTTGGCCCTCTGATATCGGGGTTCTGGTGATGGGACCCTTGGTCCTGTGATATCGGGGTTCTGGTGATGGGACCCTTGGTCCTGTGATATCGGGGTTCTAGTGATGGGACCCTTGGCCCTGTGATATCGGGGTTCTAGTGATGGGACCCTTGGTCCTGTGATATCGGGGTTCTAGTGATGGGACCCTTGGTCCTGTGATATCGGGGTTCCAGTGATGGGACTCGTGGTCCTGTGGTATTGGGGTTCTAGTGATGGGACCCTTGGCCCTGTGGTATCTGGGTTCCAGTGATGGGACCGTTGGTCCTGTGATATCGGGGTTCCAGTGATGGGACTCTTGGTCCTGTGGTATTGGGGTTCTAGTGATGGGACCCTTGGCCCTGTGATATCGGGGTTCTGGTGATGGGACCCTTGGCCCTCTGATATCGGGGTTCTGGTGATGGGACCCTTGGTCCTGTGATATCGGGGTTCTGGTGATGGGACCCTTGGTCCTGTGATATCGGGGTTCTAGTGATGGGACCCTTGGCCCTGTGATATCGGGGTTCTAGTGATGGGACCCTTGGCCCTGTGATATCGGGGTTCTAGTGATGGGACCCTTGGCCCTGTGATATCGGGGTTCTAGTGATGGGACCCTTGGTCCTGTGATATCGGGGTTCTGGTGATGGGACCCTTGGCCCTGTGATATCGGGGTTCTGGTGATGGGACCCTTGGTCCTGTGATATCGGGGTTCTGGTGATGGGACCCTTGGTCCTGTGATATCGGGGTTCTGGTGATGGGACCCTTGGCCCTGTGATATCGGGGTTCTAGTGATGGGACCCTTGGCCCTGTGATATCGGGGTTCTAGTGATGGGACCCTTGGTCCTGTGATATCGGGGTTCTGGTGATGAGACCCTTGGCCCTGTGATATCGGGGTTCTAGTGATGGGACCCTTGGTCCTGTGATATCGGGGTTCTAGTGATGGGACCCTTGGCCCTGTGATATCGGGGTTCTAGTGATGGGACCCTTGGCCCTGTGATATCGGGGTTCTGGTGATTGGACCCTTGGCCCTGTGATATCGGGGTTCTGGTGATGGGACCCTTGGTCCTGTGATATCTGGGTTCTAGTGATGGGACCCTTGGCCCTGTGATATCAGGGTTCTGGTGATGGGACCCTTGGTCCTGTGATATCGGGGTTCTAGTGATGGGACCCTTGGTCCTGTGATATCGGGGTTCTAGTGATGGGACCCTTGGTCCTGTGATATCGGGGTTCTGGTGATGGGTCCCTTGGTCCTGTGATATCGGGGTTCTAGTGATGGGACCCTTGGCCCTGTGATATCGGGGTTCAAGTGATGGGACCCTTGGCCCTGTGATATCGGGGTTCTGGTGATGGGACCCTTGGTCCTGTGATATCGGGGTTCTGGTGATGGGACCCTTGGTCCTGTGATATCGGGGTTCTAGTGATGGGACCCTTGGTCCTGTGATATCGGGGTTCTAGTGATGGGACCCTTGGTCCAGTGATATCGGGGTTCTAGTGATGGGACCCTTGGTCCTGTGATATCGGGGTTCTAGTGATGGGACCCATGGTCCTGTGATATCTGGGTTCCAGTGATGGGACCCTTGGTCCTGTGATATCGGGGTTCTGGTGATGGGACCCTTGGTCCTGTGATATCGGGGTTCTAGTGATGGGACCCTTGGTCCTGTGATATCAGGGTTCTAGTGATGGGACCCATGGTCCTGTGATATCTGGGTTCCAGTGATGGGACCCTTGGCCCTGTGATATCGGGGTTCTAGTGATGGGACCCTTGGCCCTGTGATATCGGGGTTCTAGTGATGGGACCCTTGGTCCTGTGATATCGGGGTTCTAGTGATGGGACCCTTGGTCCTGTGATATCGGGGTTCTAGTGATGGGACCCTTGGTCCTGTGATATCGAGGTTCTAGTGATGGGACCCTTGGCCCTGTGATATCGGGGTTCTGGTGATGGGACCCTTGGTCCTGTGATATCGGGGTTCTCGTGATGGGACCCTTGGTCCTGTGATATCGGGGTTCTGGTGATGGGACCCTTGGTCCTGTGTTATCGGTGTTCTGGTGATGAGACCCTCGGCCCTTAGATATCGGGGTTCTGGTGATGGGACCCTTGGTCCTGTGATATCGGGGTTCTGGTGATGGGACCCTTGGCCCTGTGGTATCGGGGTTCTAGTGATGGAACCCTTGGCCCTGTGATATCGGGGTTCTGGTGATGGGACCCTTGGCCCTGTGATATCGGGGTTCTGGTGATGGGACCCTTGGTCCTGTGATATCGGGGTTCTGGTGATGGGACCCTTGGCCCTGTGATATCGGGGTTCTGGTGATGGGACCCTTGGTCCTGTGATATCGGGGTTCTGGTGATGGGACCCTTGGCCCTGTGATATCGGGGTTCTGGTGAAGGGACCCTTGGTCCTGTGATATCGGGGTTCTGGTGATGGGACCCTTGGCCCTGTGATATCGGGGTTCTGGTGATGGGACCCTTGGTCCTGTGATATCGGGGTTCTGGTGATGGGACCCTTGGTCCTGTGATATCGGGGTTCTGGTGATGGGACTCTTGGTCCTGTGATATCGGGGTTCTAGTGATGGGACCCTTGGTCCTGTGGTATCGGGGTTCTGGTGATGGGACCCTTGGTCCTGTGATATCGGGGTTCTGGTGATGGGACCCTTGGTCCTGTGATATCGGGGTTCTGGTGATGGGACCCTTGGTCCTGTGATATCGGGGTCTGGTGATGGGACCCTTGGTCCTGTGATATCGGGGTTCTGGTGATGGGACCCTTGGTCCTGTGATATCGGGGTTCTAGTGATGGGACCCTTGGTCCTGTGATATCGGGGTTCGAGTGATGGGCCCCTTGGTCCTGTGATATCGGGGTTCTAGTGATGGGCCCCTTGGTCCTGTGATATCGGGGTTCTAGTGATGGGACCCTTGGTCCTGTGATATCGGGGTTCTGGTGATGGGACCCTTGGTCCTGTGATATCGGGGTTCTAGTGATGGGACCCTTGGTCCTGTGATATTTTCATTGTAGTAATGGGACGCTTGGCCCTGTGGTACCCGGGTTCTAGTGAACATAACAAGTATCAGGCATAGGCCACACGGCCCCTCGAGCCTGCTCCGCCATTCAATAAGATCATGGCTGATCATCGACCTCAACACTTTCCCGCCCGATCTCCATATTCCTCGATTCCAACAATCTATCGATCTCAGCCTTAAATGTACTCCAAGGCTCAGCATCCACAGCCCTCTGGGGCAGAGAATTCCAAAGATGCACAACCCTCTGGGTGAAGAAATTCCTCCTCATCTCGCTCTTAAATGGCCGACCCCTTATCCTGAGACTATGCCCCCTAGTTCTAGACACTCCAGCCAGGGGAAACAACCTCTCAGCATCTACCCTGTCAATCCCCCTCAGAATCTTGTATGTTTCAATGAGATCACCTCTCATTCTACTAAACTCCAGAGAGTATCGGCCCATTCTACACAATCTCTCCTCATAGGACAACCCTCTCATCCCAGGAATCAATCCAGTGAACCTTCGTTGCACCGCCTCCAAGGCAAGTATATCCTTCCTTAGATAAGGAGACCAAAACTGTGCCCAGTACTCCAGGTGTGGTCTCACCCAGGCTCTGTACAATTGTAGCAAGAGTTCCGAAGAGGCAGAGGGGTGGGGGTGTGGTTCTGGTGATGGGACCCTTGGGCCTGTGGTATCTGGGCTCGGGTAATGGCATCTCTGAAATAATTGTTGTCTCAATTTCTGATTCTCAAACAATCTCTCCTGTCCTACTCTAGGTTCACATCGAGTTCACTGATGGCGAGGACAGAATTGTCCTGGAAGGTCCCACTGAGGAGGTCTGCTTGGCCCAAAGTCAGCTGGACGATCTGGCCGCCAATCTGGTATGTTGAGGGTAGGAGTTGGTGCGAGGGGGCCGAGAGGGAGTGTGTGGAATTCTGGGGGTCGATCCAATGTCAATGAAGGAGCAATGGTGAAGGGTTTCTCTGGATAGCTCGGAGACATCTCCACTGCCCAAGATGCCAGGTTCCATTCCCAGTGAGTTCGGAGATCACACAATCCAACTCCCACTCATTCCCCATACCCTTTAATATCCCACCCAGTCTAATCCCACTCTCCCCCTCACTGCCCATACCCTTTAATATCCCACCCAGTCTAATCCCACTCTCCCCCTCACTCCCCACACCCTTTAATATCCCACCCAGTCTAACCCCACTCTCCCCCTCACTGCCCATACCCTTTAATATCCCACCCAGTCTAATCCCACTCTCCCCCTCACTCCCCACACCCTTTAATATCCCACCCAGTCTAATCCCACTCTCCCCCTCACTGCCCATACCCTTTAATATCCCACCCAGTCTAATCTCACTCTCCCCCTCACTGCCCATACCCTTTAATATCCCACCCAGTCTAATCCCACACTCTTACTCCCCATTCCCTTTAATATCCCACCCAGTCTAATCCCACTCTCCCCCTCACTCCCCATACCCTTTAATATCTCACCCAGTCTAATCCCACTCTTCCCCCTCACTCCCCATACCCTTTAATATCCCACCCAGTCTAACCCCACTCTCCCCCTCACTGCCCATACCCTTTAATATCCCACCCAGTCTAATCCCACTCTCCCCCTCACTCCCCACACCCTTTAATATCCCACCCAGTCTAATCCCACTCTCCCCCTCACTGCCCATACCCTTTAATATCCCACCCAGTCTAATCTCACTCTCCCCCTCACTGCCCATACCCTTTAATATCCCACCCAGTCTAATCCCACACTCTTACTCCCCATTCCCTTTAATATCCCACCCAGTCTAATCCCACTCTCCCCCTCACTCCCCATACCCTTTAATATCTCACCCAGTCTAATCCCACTCTTCCCCCTCACTCCCCATACCCTTTAATAGCCCACCCAGTCTAATCTCACTCTCCCCCTCACTGCCCATACCCTTTAATATCCCACCCAGTCTAATCTCACTCTCCTGCTCACTCCCGTACCCTTTAATATCCCACCCAGTCTAATCCCACTCTCCCCCTCACTCCCCATACCCTTTAATATCTCACCCAGTCTAATCCCACTCTTCCCCCTCACTCCCCGCACCCTTTAATATCCCACCCAGTCTAATCCCACTCTCCCCCTCACTCCCCGTACCCTTTAATATCCCACCCAGTCTAATCCCACTCTTCCCCCTCACTCCCCGTACCCTTTAATATCCCACCTAGTCTAATTCCACTCATTCTCACTCCCCATAACATTTATTATCCCACCCACTCGAACCCCTCACTCCCCATACCCTTTATTATCGCACCCAGTCTAACCCCACTCTCCCCTCACTCCCCGTACCCTTTAATATCCCACCTAGTCTAATTCCACTCATTCTCACTCCCCATAACATTTATTATCCCACCCACTCGAACCCCTCACTCCCCATACCCTTTAATATCCCACCCAGTCTAATCCCACTCTCCCCCTCACTCCCCATACCCTTTAATATCCCACCCAGTCTAACCCCACTCTCCCCTCACTCCCCATACCCTTTAATATCCCACCCAGTCTAACCCACTCTCCCCCTCACTCCCCATACCCTTTATTATCCCACCCAGTCTAATCCCACTCCCGCTACCCTTTAATAAGATTTGTGTGCCTGGTAACCTGCTTCTCACTGGTAGGCGGTGGAGCTTTGCAAGAGCTGGGGGAACGGCTTGAACGTGGAATTCCGATCTTCCCATCTTGGAGTGGGGGAGGGGTGGGATAAAGTCGGCGGTCTGAACCTGATCATCATCATCATCCCCTTGTAGATTAAACGCATGGATTTCGTGGAGCTCAGCATCGATCCGAGATTCCACCGCCACCTCATCGGGAAAAATGGGGCCAACGGTAAGAAATATTCCGGCTTGGCTTCTAAGACTTTATAGTAGGGGAATCTGGGAGAAGGGGAAAGTTGCGAGGGGGGTGGGTGGGTGCGGTGAGAGGAGACAAATCGATCTCTGCGAATTCTGCAGCTAGCCTCCTAGAATCTAACAGCACAGAAGGAGGCCATTCGGCCCATCGTGCCTGTGCCGGCTCTTTAGACGGGGGGGCTCCAACTGGTCCTGCTCCTCCCCGATCGCCCTGCACATGTTTCCTGTTCAAGTGTTTATCCGATTCCCCTGTTGAAAGTTACTATTGAATCTGCTTCCACCGCCCTTTCAGGCAGCGCATTCCAGATCACAACAACTCGCTGCGTAAAAGAATTTCTCCTCGTCTCCCCCTCTGGTTCTTTTGCCAATTATCTTAAATCTGTGTCCTCTGGTTACTGACCCTCCTACCAGTGGAAAGAGTTTCTGCTTATTTACTCTATCAAAACCTCTCAATTTTGAACATCTCTCTTAAATCTCCCCCTTAACCTTCTCTGCTCTAAGGAGAACAACCCCAGCTTCTCCAGTCTCTCCACATAACTGAAGCCCCTCATCCCTGGCACCATTCTGGTAAATCTCCCCTTAACCTTCTCTGCTCTAAGGAGAACAACCCTAGCTTCTCCAGTCTCTCCACATAACTGAAGCCCCTCATCCCTGGCACCATTCTGGTCAATCTCCTTTGCACCCTCTCCAAGGCCTTGACATCCTTCTGAAAGTGTGGCCACCACTGAGGTGTCGCCTCTAGACGTGCTCTGGATAAGTTGACAGTGTCGGAACAGAGACACCAGGAGACTGTATGGTCACTGTCGGTACAATGCTGGTCTAGCCTGGTCTGGAGCTGCCACCTTGCATCTGGTCACCCCAATTGTGGTAAACTTTTCCCTGCCCTCGAAGTGCTAGTGAGTAGTCATGGGGAAGGTTCATGAATTTGGGTCTTCTCTTTGATATCGCGATTTCCAATGCTCCACCATTGGCGGCCCAGCTTTCAGCCATCTAAGCCCTAAAGTCTGGAATTCTCGACCTTCGCGTTCAAAATCCCTCCCCCATCCCATCTCTGTAACCTCCTACAACCGCCCTATCTCTGTAACCTCCTCCCGCCCCTACAACCCTCCCTATCTCTGTAACCGCCTCCAGCCCCTACAACACTCCCTATCTCTGTAACCTCCTCCAACCCCTACAACCCTCCCTATCTCTGTAACCTCCTCCAACCCCTACAACCCTCCCTATCTCTGTAACCTCCTCCCGCCCCTACAACCCTCCCTATCTCTGTAACCGCCTCCAGCCCCTACAACCCTCCCTATCTCTGTAACCTCCTCCAACCCCTACAACCCTCCCTATCTCTGTAACCTCCTCCAGCCCCTACAACCCTCCCTATCTCTGTAACCTCCTCCAGCCCCTACAACCCTCCCTATCTCTGGAACCTCCTCCAGCCCCTACAACACTCCCTATCTCTGGAACCTCCTCCAGCCCCTACAACCCTCCCTATTTCTGTAACCTCCTCCAGCCCTACAACCCTCGGCGATCTCTGCACTCCTCCAATTCTGCACTCTTGAGCATCTCCCGATTTTATAATCGCTCAATCTTTGGCGGCCGTGCCTTCTGTGCCTCGGCCCTAAGCTCTGGAATTACCTCCCTAAGTGGGGGCTGGGTCGTTGAATATGTTTAAGGTGGAGATAGACAGATTTTTGAACGGTAAGGGAGTGAAGAGTTATGGGGAGCGGGCAGGGAAGTGGAGTTGAGGCCAAGATCAGATCAGCCATGATCTTATTGAATGGCGGAGCAGGCTCGAGGGGCCAAATGACGACCTCCTACGTCTTATGTTCTAAACCCGCCCCCCCGCCCCAGTCTCTCTCCCCCTCTCCCTCCTCCTTTAGGATGCTGCTTAAAACCCACCGTTGACCAATCTTTTGGTCACCTGTCCTAATATCCTATTTGTGTGGCTTGGAGTCAAAGGTATGTCTGATTTTTGCTCCTGTGAAGGGCAAGTTAAGTTGCGGTTGTGAGGGGTTACAGAAGGCAGCGGTATTGGATGGTATTTCTTGAGGTGAATAAAAGGGTTCGGTGAGGCTGAGCACGACGCACGTTTGTCAACCCTGCCACTGAGGCTTTCTGGTTTTCACCCCAATTTCTCTGCAGTCAATCGTATCAAGGAACTGTACAAAGTCACAGTGAAATTCCCGCCGGACGGGGAGAAGAGCACTCTAGTTCGGATTGAGGGGAGCCCGGAGGGGGTGAAACAGGCGGAGGGGGATTTGCTGGAAACTGCGGCACGCTTGGTAATTACCCTAAATAACTCGCCGGTATCTACAAACCTGGATCATCTCCCCCTCAATCTGTCCCACTCAGTATTTACAAACCTGGATCATCTCCCCCTCAATCTGTTCCTCTCAGTATCTACAAACCTGGATCATCTCCCCCTCAATCTGTCCCTCTCAGTATCTACAAACCTGGATCATCTCCCCTCAATCTGTCCCTCTCAGTATTTACAAACCTGGATCATCTCCCCTCAATCTGTCCCTCTCAGTATTTACAAACCTGGATCATCTCCCCTCAATCTGTCCCTCTCAGTATCTACAAACCTGGATCATCTCCCCTCAATCTGTCCCTCTCAGTATCTACAAACCTGGATCATCTCCCCTCAATCTGTCCCTCTCAGTATTTACAAACCTGGATCATCTCCCCTCAATCTGTCCCTCAGTATCTACAAACCTGGATCATCTCCCCTCAATCTGTCCCACTCAGTATTTACAAACCTGGATCATCTCCCCTCAATCTGTCCCTCTCAGTATTTACAAACCTGGATCATCTCCCCCTCAATCTGTCCCTCTCAGTATTTACAAACCTGGATCATCTCCCCTCAATCTGTCCCTCTCAGTATTTACAAACCTGGATCATCTCCCCTCAATCTGTCCCTCTCAGTATTTACAAACCTGGATCATCTCCCCTCAATCTCCCCTCTCAGTATCTACAAACCTGGATCATCTCCCCTCAATCTGTCCCTCTCAGTATTTACAAACCTGGATCATCTCCCCTCAATCTCCCCTCTCAGTATTTACAAACCTGGATCATCTCCCCTCAATCTCCCCTCTCAGTATTTACAAACCTGGATCATCTCCCCTCAATCTGTCCCTCTCAGTATTTACAAACCTGGATCATCTCCCCCTCAATCTGTCCCTCTCAGTATCTACAAACCTGGATCATCTTCCCTCAATCTGTCCCTCTCAGTATCTACAAACCTGGATCATCTCCCCCTCAATCTGTCCCTCTCAGTATCTACAAACCTGGATCATCTCCCCTCAATCTGTCCCTCTCAGTATTTACAAACCTGGATCATCGCCCCTCAATCTGTCCCTCTCAGTATTTACAAACCTGGATCATCTCCCCTCAATCTGTCCCTCTCAGTATCTACAAACCTGGATCATCTCCCCCTCAATCTGTCCCTCTCAGTATCTACAAACCTGGATCATCTCCCCTCAATCTGTCCCTCTCAGTGTCTACAAACCTGGATCATCTCCCCTCAATCTGTCCCTCTCAGTATTTACAAACCTGGATCATCTCCCCTCAATCTGTCCCTCTCAGTATTTACAAACCTGGATCATCTCCCCTCAATCTGTCCCTCTCAGTATTTACAAACCTGGATCATCTCCCCTCAATCTGTCCCTCTCAGTATCTACAAACCTGGATCATCTCCCCTCAATCTGTCCCTCTCAGTATCTACAAACCTGGGTCATCTCCCCTCAATCTGTCCCTCAGTATTTACAAACCTGGATCATCTCCCCCTCAATCTGTCCCTCTCAGTATCTACAAACCTGGATCATCTCCCCCTCAATCTGTCCCTCTCAGTATCTACAAACCTGGATCATCTCCCCTCAATCTGTCCCTCTCAGTATCTACAAACCTGGATCATCTCCCCTCAATCTGTCCCTCTCAGTATCTACAAACCTGGATCATCTCCCCTCAATCTTTCCCTCTCAGTATCTACAAACCTGGATCATCTCCCCTCAATCTGTCCCTCTCAGTATCTACAAACCTGGATCATCTCCCCCTCAATCTGTCTCTCTCAGTATCTATAAACCTGGATCATCTCCTCTCAATCTGACCCTCTCAGTATCTACAAACCTGGATCATCTCCCCTCAATCTGACCCTCAGTATTTACAAACCTGGATCATCTCCCCCTCAATCTGTCCCTCTCAGTATCTACAAACCTGGATCATCGCCCCTCATTCTGTCCCTCTCAGTATCTACAAACCTGGATCATCTCCCCTCAATCTGTTCCTCTCAGCATTTACAAACCTGGATCATATCGATCAATAAACCTCCCAACTGTTCTCTGCTCTGAAATCAGGCACAGTTGTGCAGAACTCCTGACCAATGATGGATTTGAAGGATTCTCCCCAGACCTGTGCTGTTTTGTTTTATTAAATCTGATCTTGACCCACAGGAGAATGAGCGCTCGAAAGATCTAATTGTGGAGCAGAAATACCACCGCATGATCATCGGCAACAAGGGAGAGAGGATCAAGGATGTGCGAGACAAATTTCCCGAGGTAAGTGTTGGACAGATTCCTCCCCAATGTCATATGGGAAATTGGAGGCCTGATGGTTTGGAATCATGTCTTCAGCCCTCCTGGCAACCTCAACTTTACTGTGTATCTAACCCGTGCTGTACCTGCCCTGGGAGTGTTTGATGGGACAGTGTAGAGAGAGCTTTACTCTGTATCTAACCCATGCTGTACCTGCCCTGGGAGTGTTTGATGGGACAGTGTAGAGAGAGCTTTACTCTGTATCTAACCCGTGCTGTACCTGCCCTGGGAGTGTTTGATGGGACAGTGTAGAGGGAGCTTTACTCTGTATCTAACCTGTGCTGTACCTGTCCTGGGAGTGTTTGATGGGACAGTGTAGAGAGAGCTTTACTCTGTATCTAACCCGTGCTGTACCTGCCCTGGGAGTGGGTGATGGGACAGTGTAGAGGGAGCTTTACTCTGTATCTAACCCCACGCTGTACCTGCCCTGGGAGTGTTTGATGGGGCAGTGTAGAGGGAGCTTTACTCTGTATCTAACCCGTGCTGTACCTGCCCTGGGAGTGTTTGATGGGACAGTGTAGAGGGAGCTTTACTCTGTATCTAACCCTGTGCTGTACCTGCCCTGGGACTGTCTGAAGGGACAGTGTTGAGGGAGCTTTACTCTGTATCTAACCCGTGCTGTACCTGCCCTGGGAGTGTTTGATGGGTCAGTGTAGAGGGAGCTTTCCTCCGTATCTAACTCTGTGCTGTACCTGCCCTGGGAGTGTTACTTGAAGAGTTAGTGAATGAATGGCTTGACATGAAGGATGAATGAATAGCTTGACGTAATGAATAAAAGAAAAACTTGCCTTTCATGACCTTTGGACCTCCCAAAGCGCTTCACATCCAATGATGTACGTTTTGTAGTGTAATATTGAGTGGCTTGATGTGCAGGATGAATGAATACATTGGAGTAGACATGCCTTGTCTTTCTGTGCGCGGCTCTGTCTCGCCAAACCTACTTTCTTTGCTCTGAGCCGAGTTTCTGGGGATTGCTGCCTCACCGGGTCTGGCCCGTTCCAGGTGCTGATCGCGTTCCCAGATCTCGCCCAGAAGAGTGACATCGTACAGCTCCGAGGCCCTCGCATCGAGGTGGAGAAATGCGCCAAGTTCCTGCAGAAGCAGATTGCTGAGGTGGTGAGTGTTGCACTCCAATAACAAGAGACTTGCATTAATATAGAGCCTGAGAGCTAGAGAGCCGGATTTTCATTGGGACGTGGAGGCGGGATTGGAGGCGTGTGGGGGGATAAAATCCATAAATCGGGGGTCCCGCCTCCATGCCAGTTTCAAAGGAGACGGGTGCATGACCCGCACCGGGACCCGCCTCCCCGAGGCGGGGAGGGGATTAGTGTCAATTAGCTGCCTGTTAACAGGCAGTTTTTAGCCTAATCCCTATTTTCATTGTTGAAATGTGGGATTTTCGATGGCTCCAAACCACGCCAAGTTAGCGAGGCGGGCCGGCGGGTTGAAGGGCTTGGAGGGGTCGAGATGTCCTGTGTTCAGCTGAGTGATGGGTGCATGAGTGCAGAGGTAAGTGTCTTTGGTGTGTGTAAAGTGATTAAATAAGTTTTACAGACCTTTACGGCCTTCCGTCCTTCCTTCAGGACTCGGGAGTTCCCTCATCTCACCGGCACAGAAAGCAGAATGGCCGCGAGCTGTCAAAAGTTGCAGCATTCAGCCTTCTGTTCTGGGGAGATCTCAATCATCCTGACAGGAAGGAATTAACCTGGAGTACAGATTGTCAGTGTTTGACAGCTTCAAACAGCTGTTAGACGCTGATATTTCATCTGTCAAAAGCTCTTGACAGATGAAATGCCAATCTGTGACATCACCTGTTGCCGGGTGGCCCTTAATTGGCCTGCTGAGCCCGCTGGGCGGACTCAACAAGGTCAATCAAGTCAAAATCGCGTGGATTGGCCATAACTCGATGGAGGTGGGACTACAACCCCGAAAGTTGTAGTCCCGCCTCCAACCCGATTTCTCAATGAAAATGTAGCCCACAGTCATAAAAGAGGCCCTTCGGCCCATCGTGTCCACGCCGGCCATCAAGCCCTGTCTATTCTAAACCCATTTTCCAGCACTTGGTCCGTAGCCTTGTATGCTATGGCGTTTCAAGTGCTCATCTAAATACTTCTTGAATGTTGTGAGGGTTCCTGCCTCTACCACCCTTTCAGGCAGTGAGTTCCAGATTCCAACCTCCCTCTGGGTGAAAAAGTTTTTCCTCAAATCCCCACTAAACCTCCTGCCCCTTACCTTGAATCTATGCCCCCTGGTTATTGACCCCTCTACTAAGGGGAAAAGTTCCTTTCTATCTACCCTATCTAGGCCCCTCATAATTTTGTACACCTCAATCAGGTCCCCCCTCAGCCTTCTCTGCTCGAAGGAAAACAACCCCAGCCTGTCCAGTCTCTCTTCCTAGCTGAAGCGCTCCAGCCCAGGTAACACCCTGGTGAATCTCCTCTGCACCCTCTCTAATGCAAGCACATCCTTCCTATAGTGTGGCGACCAGAACTGCACACAGTATTCCAGCTGTGGCCTAACTAGCATTTTGTACAGCTCCATCATAACCTCCCTGCTCTTATATTCTGACTCCTCCGCCATCGGGAACAGCCTTCCTGCATCTAGTCTGTCTAGTCCTGTTAGAATTTTATAAGTTTCAATGAGATCCCCTCTCATTCTTCTAAACTCCAGCGAGTATAAGCCCAATCGACCCAATCTCTCCTCATACGTCATTCCTGCCATCCCAGGTATCAGCCTGGTGAATCTTTGCTGCACTCCCTCCATGGCAAGAACATCCTTCCTCAGATAAGGCGACCAAAACTGCACACAATACTCAAGGTGTGGTCTCACCAAGGCCCTGTACAACTGCAGCAAGACATCCTTGTTCCTGTACTCGAATCCTCTCGCTATGAAGGCCAACATACCATTTGCCTTCTTAACCGCCTGCTGCACCTGCATGCTTACCTTCAGCGACTGGTGCACAAGGACAGCCAGGTCTCGTTGCACTTCCCCTTCTCCCAATCTATTGCCATTCAGATAATAATCTGCCTTCCTGTTTTTGCCACCAAAGTGGATAACGTCGCATTTATCCACATTATACTGCATCTGCCATGCTTCTGGCCAATCACCCAACCTGTCCAAATCATACTGGAGTTTCTCGGCATCCTCCTCACAGCACACACGCCCACCCAGCTTTGTGTTGTCTGCAAACTTGGAGATATTACATCTAGTTCCTTCGTCTAGATCATTAATATATATTGTGAATAGCTGGGGTCCTAGCACTGATCCCTGCGGTACCCCACTAGTCACTGCCTGCCACTCGGAAAAAGACCCGTTGTCTTTCTGAAGTCTTGGGTACAAGTCCTGTACAACCTAGGCTGACGTCTCTGTCCTCCCTCCACTTCCTGTAGATCGAGAGTAACTTCAGTCTCTCCGTCCCGATCTTCAAACAATTCCACAAGAACATTGTGGGCAAAGGAGGAGCCAACATTAAAAAAGTAAGGAGCCATTGGGTAGAGGGTGCGACGGTGGAGGGAGGTTGATCTGGACGAGTGAAG
>NW_028225181.1:50735150-50772550 GCF_052327205.1 Somniosus microcephalus
GTGAGAGGGGCGGGGTGGGGTCCAAGGGGTGTTTTGGCGGGGGAGGGGAGGACGACGAATGGCACAGCTATGGTCTCTGGTAGAAGGGCACAGTCTGTGGTCAATGAGGGTCCACTGGGGCAGCAGAGGGAGGAGAATGTTTGTTTGTGGGATCTTGCTGTGCGCAAGATCGGCTGCTGTGTCATCCCCCCTCTGTCCCCCCCCCCCTCTGTCCCCCCTCTACGTTGGCATCCCTCCTTCACTCTTGGTACTGGGCGTGTCGGCCTAGATTACAGGCTCGAGTTATGGGAACGATAGCATAGTGGTAATGTCACTGGGCTAGTAATCCAGAGGTCTGGACTCATGGGGCTAGATTTTCGGGGAGCCGTCAGGCGGGGTTTCAGGCGTGTGGGGGGGGGGGGAAATCCCGAATTTGGGGGTCCCGACACTAACCTGCCCAAAACCCCGCCCCATGTAAGTTTCAGGGGCGGCGGGTACCCGCCCCGCACTGGGACCCGCCGAAACCAGGCGGGAAGGGATTAGTGCCAATTAACTGCCTGTTTTAACGGGCAGTTTTTAGCTGAATCCCTATTTTGAGGGGTTTCGTGTGGGTTTCTAGTCAGCTCTAAACCACGCCAGGTAGAGCAGGCCCGCCGTCGGGTTGGAGGGGTTGCGATGTCGGCACTCAGGTGAGTGATGGGTGCATGAGTGTATAGGTAAGTGTGTTTGGTGTGTCTAAAGTGTGTAAAGAACTTTTACTTACCTGTACTTACCTTTACAGCCTTTCTTCCTGTAGCCGTCGGGAGCCCATCACGCAGCCGGAACTGAAAGCTGAACGGCTGCGACCTGTGAAAAGTGACGGCCTTCAGCTTTGAGTGCCGGTGAGAGTTCTAACTGAGTCTGTGCAGAATGACTCATGTCAGAACTCAGACTGTCAGTGTGTGGCAGCTTCAAACAGCTGAGACACTGATATTTTATCTGTCAAAACCTCTTGACAGATGAAATTTCAGTCTGTGACGTCACCTGTTGCTGGGTGGACCTTAATTGGCCTGCTGAGCTCGCTGGGCGGGCTCAACAAGGTAAATCAAGGGAAAATCACGTGGATTGGCCGGACGCCGAAGTAGGCGGGTCAAAAACCCAAAAGGGGAAGTCCCGCCTTCTTCCCGACAGGTTCGGCAAAATCTACCCCATGATCTCAGAGACGGAAGTTCAAATCCCACCACGGCAGCTGGGGAATTTAAATTCAGTAAATTAAATTTTAAAAAGCTAGTATCAGTAATGGTGACCATGAAACTATCGGATTGTCATTAAAACCCCATCTGGTTCCCATAGGGAAGGAAATCTACTGTCTTTACCCGGTCTGGCCTATGTGACTCCAGACCCACAGCAAGGTGGTTGACTCTTAACTGCCCTCTGAAATGGCCCTAGCAAGCCACTCGGTTGTAAGAAACCTCTACGAAACAAAATAATAAGAATGAAACTGGATGGACCACACGGACTGCAGCGGTTGAAGAAGGCGGCTCACCACCACCTTCTCGAGGGCATTTAGGGATGGGCAATAAATGCTGGCCTTGCCCAGCGACGTCCACATCCCATAAATGAATTTATAAAAAAAAAAAAAAAAAAAAAATTGTCTGTGTGTGTGACCAGTGTGGGATAAATGAGAAGGGCCCCCTCTGGAGTCTTTGCCAACCTGTTTTCCTGTGACTACAAGAGCAGGTCAGAGGCTGGGAATTCTGCGGCAAGTGTCTCACCTCCTGACTCCCCAAAGCCTTTCCACCATCTACAAGACACAAGTCAGGAGTGTGATGGAATACTCTCCACTTGCCTGGATGAGTGCAGCTCCAACAACACTCAAGAAGCTCGACACCATCCAGGACAAAGCAGCCTGCTTGATTGGCACCCCATCCACCACCTTAAACATTCACTCCCTCCACCACCGGCGTACCGTGGCTGCAGTGTGTACCCTCTACAAGATGCACTGCAGCAACTCGCCAAGGCTTCTTCGGCAGCACCTCCCAGACCCGCGACCTCTTCCACCTAGAAGGACAAGGGCAGCAGGTAGATAGGAACACCGCCACCTCCAAGTTCCCCTCCAAGTCACATACCATCCTGACTGGGAAGTATATCGGCCGATCCTTCATCGTCGCTGGGTCAAAATCCTGGAACTCCCTCCCTCACAGCACTGTGGGAGCACCTTCACCACACGGACTGCAGCGGTTCAAGAAGGCGGCTCACCACCACCTTCTCGAGGGCAATTAGGGATGGGCAATAAATGCAGGCCTTGCCCAGCGACGCCCACATCCCATAAACGAAGGAAAAAAGTTTGTGTGTGTGAGACCAGTGTGAGATAAATGAGAAGGCCCCCTATGGAGTCTTTGCCTTCCTGTTTTCCCAGCAAGTCAACAGCTTCACGGCCGAGATCCGGGCCAAGCCAGAATACCATCGCTTCCTGATTGGCCGCGGCGGGGTCAACATCCGCAAGGTGCGGGAGCGGACGGGGGCGCGGATAGTCTTCCCTGCCCCGGAAGACCAGGAGCAGGAGCTGATCACCATCGCCGGGAAGGAGGAGGCCGTGCGACAGGCCCAGGAGGAGCTGGTGGCGCTCATCAAGGACCTGGTGGGTTGTGCTTGGAAGGGAGGGGGGGGGGGGGAGAGAGAAGGAGAACGAGCTCGGGGTCTCTGCACAGAGGGGGGCCAATGCCGGCCCTTGATTGGTGGCCCTTGCTCTTGGGGTTGAGATACTTGCTATACAGCACAGAAGGAGGCCATTCGACCCATCGCACCTGTGCTGTCTCTTTTGGTAGAGCTGTCCAACTAGTCCCCACTCCCCATAGCCCAGTAAATGGAGTATTTATCCAATTCTCTTTTTTTTGAAAGTTAGGATTGAATTCGCTTCCACCGCCCTTTCAGGAAACACATTCCAGATCATCATAACTCGCTGCGTAAAAAAAAAAAGTTTCCTCATGTCTCCTCTAGTTTTTTCCAATCTGTGCCCTCTGTGCCCTCTGACCCTTCAGCCACTGGGAACCATTTCTCCTTATTTACTCTATCAAAATTCTTTGTGATTTTGAACACCTCTATCAAATCTCCTCTTAACCTTCTCTGCTCTAAGGAGAACAACCCCAGCTTCTCCAGTCTCTCCACATAACTGAAGCCCCTTATCCCTGGTACCATTCTGGTCAATCTCCCCCTTAACCTTCTCTGCTCTAAGGAGAACAACCCCAGCCTCTCCAGTCTCTCCATGTAACTGAAGTCCCTCATCCCCTGGTACCCATTCTGGTAAATCTCCTCTGTATCCTCTCTAAGGCCTTCACATCCTTCCTAAAGTGCAGTGCCCAGAATTGGACACAATACTCCAGTTGAGGCCTAACCAGTGTGTTTTATTACGGTTGATGGGACCTTTCACTTTTAGGGCTCCTTAAAGCCTCCTCTCTCTCTGGGCAGTGGGGTCAGACACTGAACTTTCACCCTTTGGGTTCCATGTTCCCAATCCCAGTTACCTGGATATCGGGCATCGAGGGGATATTCGGGAGTGGGGGATAACCCCAATGGCGCAACAACTCGGGGATATAGACAGGCTAAGTGAGTGGGCAAGAACATGGCCAATGGAATATAATGCGAAGTTATCCACTTTGGTAGGAGAAATAGAAAAGCAGAGTATTTTTTAAACGGTGAGAGATTGGGAAATGTTGGTGTTCAGAGGGACCTGGGTGTCCTTGTACACGAATCACTGAACGTTAACATGCAGGTACAGCAAGCAATTAGGAAAACCAGTGGTATGTTGGCCTTTATTACAGGAGGATTTGAGTATAAGAGTAAAGACGTCTTACTGCACTTATATAAGGCCCTGGTGAGACCACACCTGGAGTATTGTGGACAGTTCTGGTCTCCTTACCTAAGGAAGGATATACTTGCCATAGAGGGAGTGCAACGAAGGTTCACAGACTGGTTCCTGGGATGGGGGGATTGTCCTATGAGAACAGATTGAGTAGACCAGGCCTATATTCTCTAGAGTTTAGAAGAATGAGAGGTGTTCTCATTGAAACATACAAAATTCTTACAGGGCTTGACAGGGTAGATGCAGGGAGGATGTTTCCCCTGGCTGGGGAGTCTAGAACCAGGGGTCACAGTCTCAGAATAGGGGGTCGGTCATTTAGGACTGAGTTGAGGAGAAATTTCTTCACTCAGAGGGCGGTGAACCTTTGGAACTCTCTACCCCAGAGGGCTGTGGAGGCTCAGTCGTTGGGTATATTCCAGACCGAGATCCTTAGATTTTTGAATATTAAGGGATATGGGGATATGGAGATAGTGCAGGAAAGTGGAGATGAGGTAGAAGATCGGCCATGATCTCATTGAATGGCGGAGCAGGCTCGAGGGGCCAAAGGGCCGACTCCTGCTCCTATTTCTTATGTTATGACTAGCCAACAGGCACGAGCTCGGATCAGGGGTATTGAGCACCACAGAGGAGGTGGGCAGGGTGGGTGAGAAAGTGAGGGTGGGGGGTGTTTGGGAGGAGAGAGGCCACAAACTGACCAGCGTTCCCCGTCCACAGGATCTCGTGGTCGAGGATCACATGAGCATTGAGCCGCGGCACCACCGGCACTTTGTGTCCCGCCGCGGCCAGGTGCTTCGGGAGCTGGCGGAGGAATACGGTGGCGTGGCGGTGAGCTTCCCGCGCACTGGCGTGAAGAGCGACGTCGTCACCCTCAAGGGGGCGAAGGAGTGCGTGGAGGCGGCCAAGAGACGCATTCAGGACATCGTCCAGGACCTGGTAGGTGCCTCTGAAGGGGAAGGCTGACCTCTGTCCCTAACAAGGGAAATTAGGGATAACATAAGATCCAAGGAGAGGACATATAAATTGGCCAGAAAAAGCAGTAAACCTGAGGATTGGGAGCAGTTTAGGATTCAGCAAAGGAGGACAAAAGGATTAATTAAGAGGGGGAAAATAGAATATGAGAGTAAGCTTGCAGGGAACATAAAAACTGACTGTAAAAGCTTTTATAGATATGTGAAGAGAAAAAGATTGGTGAAATCAAGCGTAGGTCCCTTGCAGTCAGAATCAGGGGAATTTATAATGGGGAACAAAGAAATGGCAGACCAATTAAATACATATTTTGGTTCTGTCTTCACAAAGGAGGACACAAATAACCTCCCAGAGATGTCGGGGAACATAGGGCCTAATGAAAGGGAGGAATTGAATGAAATCAGTATTTGTAGGGAAATGGTGTTAAGGAAATTGATGGGATTGAAGGCTGATACATCTCCAGGGCCTGATAATCTACATCCTTGGGTACTTAAGGAAGTGGCCCTAGAAATAGTAGATGCATCTTCCAAAATTCTATAGACTCTGGAGCAGTTCCCATGGATTGGAGGGTAGCTAATGTAACCCCACTATTTAAAAAAGGTGGTAGAGAGAAAACGGGGAATTATAGACCGGTAAGCCTGACATCGGTAGTGGGGAAAATGCTAGAGTCCATTATAAAGGATGTAATAGCAGAGCACTTGGAAAACAGTGACAGGATCGGACAAAGTCAACATGGATTTACAAAAGGTAAATCGTGCTTGACTAATCTACTGGAATTTTTTGAGGATGTAACTGGTAAAATAGATAAGGGAGACCCAGTGGATGTGGTGTATCTGGACTTTCAGAAGGCTTTCGATAAAGTCCCGCATAAGAGATTAGCGTGTAAAGTTAAGGCACATGGGATTGGGGGCAAAGTACTGACTTGGATAGAGAACTAGTTGGCATACAGAAAGCAAAGAGTTGGAATAAACGGGTCTTTTTCCGAGTGGCAGGCAGTGACTAGTGGGGTACCGCAGGGATCGGTCCTTGGACCCCAGCTATTCACAATATATATTAATGAACTGGACGAGGGAACTAGATGTAACATCTCCAAATTTGCAGACGACATAAAGCTGGGTGGGCGTGTGTGCTGTGAGGAGGATGCCGAGAAACTCCAGGATGATTTGGACAGGTTGGGTAATTGGGCAGAAGCATGGCAGATGCAAAATAATGTGGATAAATGTGAGGTTGTCCACTTTGGTGGCAAAAACAGGAAGGCAGATTATTATCTAAACGGCAATAGATTGGGAGAAAGGGAAGTGCAACGAGACCTGGGTGTCCTTGTGCACCAGTCGCTGAAGGTAAGCATGCAGGTGCAGCAGGCGGTTAAGAAGGCAAATGGTATGTTGGCCTTCGTAGCGAGAGGGTTTGAGTACAGGAACAAGGATGTCTTGCTGCAGTTGTACAGGGCCTTGGTGAGACCACATCTCGAGTATTGTGTGCAGTTTTGGTCGCCTTACCTGAGGAAGGATGTTCTTGCCATGGAAGGAGTTCAGCGAAGATTCACCAGGCTGATACCTGGGATGGCAGGAATGACGTATGAGGAGAGATTGGGTCAATTGGGCTTCTACTCGCTGGAATTTAGAAGAATGAGAGGTGATCTCATTGAAACTTATAAATTTCTGACAGGACTGGACAGACTAGATGCAGGAAGGATGTTCCCGATGATCAGGGAGTCCAGAACCAGGGGTCACTGTCTAAGGATAAGGGGTAGGCCATTTAGGACAGTAATGAGGAGGAATTTCTTCACCCAGAGAGTGGTGAACCTGTGGAGCACTACCACAGAAGGCAGTGGAGGCCAGTTCATCAAATATATTCAAGAAGGAGTTAGATATATTTCTTAAGGCTAAAGGGATCAAGGGGCATGGGGAGAAGGCAGGGACAGGGTACTGAATGTGGATGATCAGCCATGATCGCATTGAATGGCGGAGCAGGCTCGAGGGGCCGAATGGCCTACTCCTGCTCCTATCGTCTATGTTTCTATGTCTATCTCACTATTCTTTTTGCCCTCCCTCTCGCCGAACAGGAGGCCCAGGTGACGATGGAGTGTGTAATCCCCCAGAGGTACCACCGCAATCTGATGGGACCCAAGGGCAGCCGTGTGCAGCAGCTCTCCAGAGAGCACAGCGTTCAGATCAAGTTCCCGGACCGCGGGGAGAGTGGCTCGGGTAGGACTGGGGAGGTCGGAGTTCATGCTGACCTCCCCAACATTGGGATGGGAAGCAAACTCATTGGGAGCGCGGGAAACGATCTAGCCTAATGGCCAATCCCACTTCCCATTCATTCCCATTGGGCAGAATTCAACCCCACCTCGAGCCTGTTGCACAGGAACAGGAGGAGGCCATTCAGCCCCACCCTCGAGCCTGTTGCACAGGAACAGGAGGAGGCCATTCAGCCCCTCGAGCCTGTAGCACAGGAACAGGAGGAGACCATTCAGCCCCACCTCAAGCCTGTAGCACAGGAACAGGAGGAGACCATTCAGCCCCACCTCAAGCATGTAGCACAGGAACAGGAGGAGACCATTTAGCCCTCCTTGAGCCTGTTGCACAGGAACAGGAGGAGACCATTCAGCCCCACCTCAAGCATGTAGCACAGGAACAGGAGGAGACCATTTAGCCCTCCTTGAGCCTGTTGCACAGGAACAGGAGGAGACATTCAGCCCTCCTCGAGCCTGTTTCCCCATTCTATTAGATCATGACTGATCTGTACCTTAACTCCATCTGCCCGACTTGGTGCCATAACCCTTAATACCCTGACCCGACCAAAATCTATCGATCTCAGTCTTGAAATTTCCAATTGACCCCCAACCTCAACAGCTTTTTGGAGGGAGTATGTTCCAGATTTCCTCTACCCTCTGTGTGAAGAAGTGCTTCCTGACATCACCCCTGAAGGGCCTGGCTCTAATTTTACGGTTATGCCCCCTTGTTCTGGACTCCCCCCTACCTCTTCCACCCCCCCCCCCCCCCACCTCCCAACAGAGGAAATAGTTTTTCTTTGTCTACCCCCATTGAATCTTTTAATCATCTTCAACACCTCGATTAGATCACCCCTTACTCTCTCCTCCATTCCTGATAGAACGATACAGCACAGAAGGAGGCCATTCGGCCCATCGTGCCTCTTTGGGAGAGCTCTCCAACTAGCCCCATTCCCCCCTGCTCTGTCCCCATAGCCTTGCAAATTTTTGCCCCTCAAGTATTTATCCAATTCCCCTTTTTGAAAGTTACTATTGAATCTGCTTCCACCGCCCTTTCAGGCTGCGCAGTCCAGATCACAACAACTCGCTGCGTTTATATATTTAAAAAAAAAAAAAAAAAAAAAATTCTCCTCATCTCCCCCCCTCTGGTTCTTTTGTCGATTATCTTCAATCCGTGTCCGCTGGTTACCCACCCTCCTGCCAGTGGGAATGGTTTCTCCCGATTGACTCTATCGAAACCCCTCACGATTTTGAAACGCCTCTATTAAATCTCCCCTTAACCTTCTTTGCTCCCAAGGGAAAAAGTAAGACAGACTTGTAGGAGTCCCTGCACTCCTAACAAAGAATCTATAACTTACTGGAAGTTAACAAACTGAATTTATTGTCTAAGAACTTTACAAAACAAGAAACTACAGGAGAAGCTCAAAACCGGTCTTTTCTCTTTCGATCCACACGAGGACTGACTGGCTGGCCCCGCCCTCTACCTCTGACGTCATGACGTCATCACGTTTCCCGCCGAAGGGGACGCCACGTGATGACGTCATCGCGTCAGATCGCGATGTTGTCGATCTAGCTCTGTTTAACCAGAGCCAACTTGAAAGGTAATAACATTGGTTACAGACAATTAATGCTAGAGGGAATAACATTGGTTGCAGACAATTATGTAAGTCACTTAGTGGGTTTTGCCACAGACTTGCATTTCTATAGCGCCTTTCACGACCACGGGACGTCTCGAAGCGCTTGACAGCCAATGAAGTACTTTTTGAAGTGGAGTCACTGTTGTAATGTGGGAAACGCGGCAGCCAATTTGCGCACAGCAAGCTCCCACAAACAGCAATGTGATAATGACCAGATAATCTCTCTTTGTTATGTTATGGTTGAGGGATAAATATTGGCCCCAGGACACCGGGGATAACTGCCGCCTTCGAAATAGTGCCATGGGATCTTTTCCGTCCACCTGAGAGAGCGGACGGGGCCTCGGTTTAATGTCTCATTCGAAAGACGGCACCTCCGACAGTGCAGCGCTCCCTCAGCACTGCGCTGGAGTGTCAGCCTAGCTTTATGTGCTCAAGTCCTTGGAGTGGGACTTGAACCCACAACCTTCTCAACTCAGAGGCGAGTGTGCTACCCACTGAGCCACAGTTGACGGGAGAACAATCCCAGCTTATAATCCAGGGAATACAAGCCTAGTCTATGTAATCTCTCCTCATAACCTAACCCTTGGAGCCCCGGTATCATTCTGGTGAATCTGTGCTGCGCCCCCTCCAAGGCCAATATATCCTTTGAGGTGCGGGGCCCTGAACTGAACACAGTTCTCCAGATGGGGTCTAACCAGGGCTTTGTACAGCTGTAGCAGAACTTCCTCTCTCTTATATTTGCAAGATCCTGCAAATCCATTGGCAGGATAGGCGCACCAACATCAGTGTTCTTGCTCAGGCCAACTTGCCCAGCATCGAAGCTTTGACCACGCTCGATCAGCTCCGATGGATGGGTCACATCGTCCGCATGCCCGATACGAGACTCCCGAAACAAGTGCTCTACTCGGAGCTCCGACACGGCAAGAGAGCCCCAGGTGGGCAGAGGAAACGCTTCAAGGACACCCTCAAAGCCTCCTTGGAAAAAGTGTAACATCCCCACCGACACCTGGGAATCCCTGGCACAAGACCGCACAAAGTGGAGGAGAAGCATCCGGGAAGGCGCCGAACACCTCGAGTCTCTTCGCCGGGAGCAAGCGGAAGCCAAGCGCAAGGAGCGCACGTCAACCCAAGCACCCCACCCACCCGCCCCTTCAACCACCGTCTGCCCCACCTGTGACAGAGACTGTAGGTCCCGCATTGGACTCATCAGTCACCTGAGAACTCATTTTTAATGTGGAAGCAAGTCGTCCTCGGTTCCGAGAGACTCCCTAAGAGAAGAATTCTAGCCTTGTAACATTCCATTAGCCTCTTTGATTATCTCTTGTACCTGACCACTACATTTTAGTGATCTGTGCACACTGACCCCTGAATCTCTCTGGACCTTCACTGTTCCTAACTTTTCACCTGTTTAAATAGTATTCGGATCTATCCTTTTCTTGGGATAAGAGGATATTGAGGTAGGTTAAGACCTGGGACAGTTACGATAAGGGGAAGTAATAACGGGAATGGGAGCAGCCCATTCAGCCCCTCGAGCCTGTTCCGCCATTCAATGAGAGTGTGGCTGACCTGTGACCTAACTCCCTACACCGTCTTTGCTCCAGAACCCTTAATACCCTTGTTTAACAGAAAGCTATCAATCTCAGATTTAAAATTTACAATTGACCCAGCATCAATTGCTGTTTGCAGAAGAGAGTTCCAAACCTCTACCACTCTTTGTGTGTAGAAGTGTTTCCTAATTTCACTCCTGAAAGGTCTGGCTCTAATTGTTAGACTGTGCCCCTAGTCCTAGAATCCCCAACCAGCGGAAATAGTTTCCCTCTGTCCACTTCTATCAGTTCCCCTTAATATCTTGTAAACTTCAACCAAATCACCCCTCAACCTTCAACATTCCAGGGAATATAATCCTAGTTTGTGTAATCTCAATTTAACCCTTGGAGTCATTGGGGGAAAAAATTCAGTTGTTTCCGCCTCCCGTTAGCGCCTTAAGAGGGCATTAATGGGGCGCAAAGCAACCAGCGCCGGGGCGCAAAGCAGCTAGCACCCGGGCGCGGCGATGTTTTGCGCCGCTCACAAAATTAACTGGACATTTTGCGGCGGCGCTAAACACTACCGCCACGATCTCCTGCGCCGGCAGATTGTGACGTCAGTCGAGTGCGCAACGCCCCGGACCGGATATTGAGTGGCGCCCCCTGCCTTACCGCCTGCCGCGAGCAACGACAGGTTGAGGGGAGCGTTATGCTGTCAGAAAGGGACTGGGGGAGCGCTATTTAAAGGCGACCGCTTCCTGCCTTTTTTTGTCAGTGACATTTTTGCACCACACATTCTGAGAGAGAGAGAGAGAGGCTTCTGGAGAGATTCAACGCTGTGTGAAGGAGTTTTGGGGACTGAGCAGCACTTTGCAGGTTGGTTTTGATTTGACCTTCCTTGCTTTGCCCGCACTCTGAGGTAGCGCCTCGCTCCTCGGCCTTTGCGCCTTAAGAGAGGTGTGAAGCACCTGATTTAGCGCTCCAATCACCTCCGGGGCGATAAAAGCCAAGTTTGCTGTCGGAGGCGATAATTAGCGCCAGGCGCTAAACTTTGCGCACGGCCGATAATGGCGCCCCAAACGGGACGATACTAAATTGTTCCCCCCATAGTTATACAGCGCAGAAAGAGGCCCTTCGGCCCATCGTGTCCGCGCCGGCCATCAAGCCCTGTCTATTCTAATCCCATTTTCCAGCACTTGGTCCGTAGCCTTGTATGCTATGGCGTTTCAAGTGCTCATCTAAATGCTTCTTGAATGTTGTGAGGGTTCCTGCCTCCACAACCCTTTCAGGCAGTGAGTTCCAGATTCCAACCACCCTCTGGGTGAGAGAGTTTTTCCTCAAATCCCCTCTAAACCTCCTGCCCCTTACCTTGAAACTATGCCCCCTTGTTATTGACCCTTCTACTAAGGGGAAAAGTTCCTTTCTATCTACCCTATCTCTGCCCCTCATAATTTTGTACACCTCAATCAGGTCCCCCCCTCAGCCTTCTCTGCTCTAAGGAAAACAACCCCAGCCTGTCCAGTCTCTCTTCATAGCTGAAGCGCTCCAGCCCAGGTAACATCCTGGTGAATCTCCTCTGCACCCTCTCCAATGCAATCACATCCTTCCTATAGTGTGGCGACCAGAACTGCACACAGTATTCCAGCTGTGGCCTAACTAGCGTTTTGTGCAGCTCCATCATAACCTCCCTGCTCTTGCCTTCATTAGCCGAGGCATACAATATAAGTATCCCATATGCCTTTTTAACCGCCTTATCTACCTGTCCTGCTGTCTTCAGGGATCTATGTACATGCACACCAAGGTCCCTCTGATCCTCTGTCCTTCCTAGGGTCCTACCATTCATTGTGTATTCCCTTGCCTTGTTAGTCCTCCAAAAATCATCACCTCCTGGTATATCTACACTGCACTCTGTAATAATCAATACACACTCCCTCCAAGGCCAATGTTATTCGCAAGTGATAATTAATCCATAACTGGTCTGATGCAGGTTCCACGGAGCTGTTGTCCCCGGGCGGGAGCGAATCTGCAGCGGATGCCGAGGGAGTCGATCGGAAGCGTGACACCATCCTGCTGGTGGGGCGCGTGGAGAAGTGCCAGGCTGCTGAAGCTGCTCTGAGGGTAGGGAACATCGTCCCCCCCTGCCTTCCAACCTAGAGGTGGACCTCCCTGAGATTGCCAAAGCGCTTGCGGGGTGGGGAACAGGGTGGGGGGGGGGGTGTGTTCTGTGTGGGGGCACTTGCTATCTGCCCTCCTGCAGGAGTTCCTCAGGGCAGTGTCCTAGGCCCAACCATGTTCAGCTGCTTCATCAATGACCTTCCACCCGCCGCCCCCCCCCCCCCCCCCCTCATCATAAGGTCAGCAGAAGTGGGGTTGTTTGCTGATGACTGCACAGTGTTCAGCACCATTCACAACTCCTCAGATAATGAAGCAGTCCATGCTGGAATGTAGCAAGACCTGGACGACGTTCAGGCTTGGGCTGACAAGCGGCAGGTAACATTCACGCCACACAAGAGCCAGGCAATGACCAACTTCAAGACGAGGAAGTCCAACCACCTCCCCTTCATATTCAATGACATTACCATTACCAAATCCCCCACCATTAACATCCTGGGGGTCACCATTGACCAGAAACTTAACTGAATAAGCCACGTAAATACTGTGGCAACAAGAGCAGGTCAGAGGCTGGGTATTCTGCAGCGAGTGTCTCACCTCCTGACTCCCCAAAGCCTTTCCACCATCTACAAGACACAAGTAAGGAGTGTGATGGAATACACTCCACTTGCCTGGATGAGTGCAGCTCCAACAACACTCAAGAAGCTCGACACCATCCAGGACAAAGCAGCCCGCTTGATTGGCACCCCATCCACCACCTTAAACATTCACTCCCTCCACCACCGGTGCACCGTGGCTGCAGTGTGTACCCTCTACAAGATGCACTGCAGCAACTCGCCAAGGCTTCTTCGGCAGCACCTCCCAAACCCGCGACCTCTTCCACCTAGAAGGACAAGGGCAGCAGGCGCATGGGAACACCACCACCTCCAAGTCACACAGACGCACACAGTCCTGACTTGGAAAAATATCGTCCGATCCTTTATCGTCGCTGGGTCAAAATCCTGGAACTCCCTCCCCAACAGCATTGTGGGAGGACCTTCACCACACGGACTGCAGCGGTTCAAGAAGGTGGCTCACCACCACCTTTTCAAGGGCAATTAGGGATGGGCAATAAATGCTGGTCTTGCCCACATCCCGTGAATGAATTTAAAAAAAACAAAGTCCTAAGCCCCCAAAGGGAATCAAGAGCAGTGATACTTCACACTTTGGTTCCCGGCCAAGGTTGATGGCACAAAAGGCTCCAACCGCCAGGCTGACCGAACCATCCCCAGTGCCAGCTTCCAGAGTGTTTCATACCGTGGGGCTCCCATGTGATAGAAACATAGAAGATAGGAGCAGGAGTAGGCCATTCGGCCCCTCGAGCCTGCTCCGCCATTCAATGAGATCATGGCTGATCATCCAAACTCAGTACCCTGTCCCTGCTTTTATAAAATTCTGACAGGACTGGACAGACTAGATGCAGGAAGGATGTTCCCGATGGTCGGGGAGTCCAGAACCAGGGGTCACAGTCTAAGGATAAGGGGTAAGCCATTTAGGACTGAGATGAGGAGGAATTTCTTCACCCAGAGAGTGGTGAACCTGTGGAATTCTCTACCACAGAAGGCAGTTGAGGTCAATTCATTAAATATATTCAAGAAGGAGTTGGATATATTTCTTAAGGCGAAAGGGATCAAGGGATATGGGGAGAAGGCAGGGACAGGGTACTGAATTTGGATGATCAGTCATGATCTCATTGAATGGCGGAGCAGGCTCGAGGGGCCGAATGGCCGACTCCTGCTCCTATCTTCTATGTTTCTATGCTTTCTCCCCATATCCCTTGATCCCTTTAGCCTTAAGAAATATATCCAACTCCTTCTTGAATATATTTAATGAATTGGCCTCTACTGCCTTCTGTGGTAGAGAATTCCACAGGTTCACCACTCTCTGGGTGAAGAAATTCTTCCTCATCTCTGTCCTAAATGGCTTACCCTTTTATCCTTAGACTGTGACCCCTGGGTCTGGACTTCCTGACCATCGGAAACATCCTTCCTGCATCTAGTCTGTCTAGTCCTGTTAGAATTTTATAAGTTTCAAGTGCTCATCCAAATGCTTCTTGAATGTTGTGAGGGTTCCTGCCTCTACCACCCTTTCAGGGAGTGAGTTCCAGATTCCAACCACCCTCTGGGTGAAAAAGTTTTTCCTCAAATCCCCTCTTAACCTCCTGCCCCTTACCTTGAAACTATGCCCCCTGGTTATTGACCCCTCTACTAAGGGGAAAAGTTCCTTTCTATCTACCCTATCTATGCCCCTCATAATTTTGTACACCTCAATCAGGTCCCCCCTCAGCCTTCTCTCTTGTAGACAAAAGAGCCCCTATCTATTCAGTCTTTCCTGACAGTTACATCCTCTCATTTCCGGTACCATTCTGGTAAATCTCTTCACTTTTTCCAGTGACTCCAGATCAATTTTTGTAAAATGGAGATCAGAACAGTGCACAGTGCTCCAAGTGTGGTCTAACCAAGGGATATGGAGACCAGAACTGTACACAGTGCTCCAAGTGTGGTCTAACCAAGGGATATGGAGACCAGAACTGTGCACAGTGCTCCAACTGTGGTCCAACCAAGGCTCATCAGTAGGTGACGGAGATCCCCCACACCGCCCCCCTCCTCTTGTGGTACTGAGGCCAACAGGACCCGTAGGCTACCATCCCTGGTCTGTGCTGAGTCAGTTGGTGTTAGCTTGACTGGTAGTGGAGCGGTAGGAGGCTAGGAGAGGGGTGTTGGGGGGAGGAGCTTTAATAAGTCTGTGTGTGGGTGTAAATGTTGGGCTGGGCTCTAGGATCTTGTGGTAGAAAGGATGTCAGGGCCTAGGAGAGGGTGCAGTGGAGATTGACCAGAATGGTACCAGGGATGAGGGACTTCAGTTCTGTGGAGAGACTGGAGAAGCTGGGGTGGTTCTCCTTAGAGCAGAGAAGGCTAAGGGGGAGATTGACCAGAATGGTACTAGGGATGAGGGGCTTCAGTTACACGGAGAGACTGGAGAAGCTGGGATTGTTCTCGGAGCAGAGAAGGTTAAGGGGGAGATTGACCAGAATGGTACCAGGGATGAGGGACTTCAGTTACGCGGAGAGACTGGAGAAGCTGGGATTGTTCTCGGAGCAGAGAAGGTTAAGGGGAGATTGACCAGAATGGTACCAGGGATGAGGGACTTCAGTTCTGTGGAGAAGCTGGGGTTGTTCTCCTTAGAGCAGAGAAGGTTAAAGGGAGATTTATTAGGAGTGTTCAAAATGATGATGGTTTTTGATAGAGTAAATAAGGAGAAACTGTTTCCAGTGGCCAGGAGGGTCGATAACCAGAGGACACAGATTTAAGATAATCGGCAAAAGAACCAGAGGGGGAGATGAGAATTTTTTTTACGCAGCGAGTTATTGTGATCTGGAATGCGCTGCTTGAAAGGGTGGTGGAAGAAGATTCAATTATAATTTTCAAAAGGGGCATTGGATAAATACTTGAAGGGAAAAATGTGCAGGGCTGCGGGGAAAGGGCGGGTGGGGAGTAGGACAATTTGGATCGCTCTACCAAAGAGCTGGTACGAGCCACGATGGGCTGAAGGACCGCCTCCTGTGCTGTGTGATTGTATGGTCCGGCCACTTGGGAAAGATAATGGGAGGGCGATCGGTAGCTTAGGGACGTTGCAGGTCATCTTCAGGACAAGATTGGTGGGGGGAGGGGGAGAAGGTGGTGAAGGAATTTCTCCATTCAATATCTTCCCTCATCCTTGCTTCCCAGATGTTGGTCCCAGTCATGGCCGAAGTGGAAGTCCCCTTCCACCTCCATCGGTTCATTATCGGCCAGCGAGGATCGGGAATTCGCAAGATGATGGAAGACTACGAGGTAAGGTGGACGTCGCGGCAACGAGGATTCACATGACCCTGATTTCTTTTCCTTGACCATTTTGGGACTTCCATTAAGCTGCAATCTTCCTGAACCACTCATTAATCTTCACCCACAGCCCCTATCATGGACTCTACCCACCCATTTAATCTCCTCCCACAGCCCATGGACACTCTCCCCTATCATGGACTCTACCCACCCATTTAATCTCCTCCCACAGCCCATGTACACTCTCCCCTATCATGGACTCTACCCACCCATTTAATCTCCTCCCACAGCCCATGTACACTCTCCCCTATCATGGACTCCACCCACCCATTTAATCTCCTCCCACAGCCCATGTACACTCTACCCTATCATGGACTCTACCCACCCATTCAATCTCCTCCCACAGCCCATGGACACTCTCCCCGATCATGGACTCTACCCACCCATTTAATCTCCTCCCACAGCCCATGTACACTCTCCCCTGTCATGGACTCTACCCACCAATTTAATCTCCCACAGCCCATGGACACTCTCCCCTATCATGCACTCTGCGCACCTATTCCTCGTCCAATATGTATCCATCTCTTGGGATCAGTGCCTCTTGTCAACCTCCATTAATACAAGTACCGACTCTATCACGGTTCCTACATGACGACAGTGACTACATTTCAATAAGTTCTCCCTTGTTGGTAAAGCATGTTGGGAGGCCCCAAGGTCATGAAAGGCGCCATGGAAATGCAAGCTTCCTTCTTTCACCGCTTCTCTCTCTCCCCTTCATTTTCTCTCTTCCCTCCTTCCTTCCCTCTCTCCTTCCTTCTCGTGCTCTCCCCTTCTTTCTCACGTGCTCTCTCTCTTTCGCTCTTCCCTTCCTTTGCTCTCCCGCTCACCTTACCTTCTCACGCTCTTTCTTCTTCCTTCCTTCTCTCCTTTTGCTGGCTCTCTCTCCCTTTCTTCCTACGTGCGCTCGCTCCCCTTCCCCCTTTTTCTCTCCCTCAGTCTCCTTCCTTCCTTCCTTCCCTCTTGCTCTCTCTTTCCCCCTTCCTCCCTTCTTGCTCTCTCTCTCTCTCTCCTCTGTGTCTGTGACACTCTCCGTTTCTCCAGAGTTTTATTTTGACCCTCCAATCTGTTGTGCCCCCACCCCACTCTCGGTAGGTGAACATGACCGTCCCACCTCCAGAGCAGCAACTCGACAAGATTCAAATCGTCGGCCAGGCTTCCCATGTGGAGCAGGCGAGACTCGGGATGCTGGAGCGTGTGAAGGAAGTGCAGACGGAGCAGGAGGATCGGGTCAGTCTACGTCTGTCTGGGTGGGGGGGGGGGGGGGGGGAGGTGGGTGTCTGAATGTCTGTCTGGGGGGAGGGGGTGTCTGGATCACTGAGAGGAGGCGGGTGTCCGGGTGCGAGAGTGGAGTTGACGATCTGCCTGGGGGAGGGAGTGTCTGTCTGTCTATGGGGGGGGGAAAGGGGGCTGTCTTTGTTTTATTCGTTTATGGGATGTGGGCGTCGCTGGCAAGGCCAGCATTTATTGCCCATCCCTAATTGCCCCTTGAGAAGGTGGTGGTGAGCCGCCTTCTTGAACCACTGCAGTCCGTGTGGTGAAGGTGCTCCCACAGTGCGGTTAGGGAGGGAGTTCCAGGATTTTGACCCAGTGACGATGAAGGATCGGCCGATATATGTCCAAGTCAGGATGGTGTGTGTGACTTGGAGGAGAACTTGGAGGTGGTGGTGTTCCCATGCACCTGCTGCCCTTGTCCTTCTAGGTGGAAGAGGTCGCGGGTTTGGGAGGTGCTGCCGAAGAAGCCTTGGTGAGTTGCTGCAGTGCATCTTGTAGATGGTACACACTGCAGTCACGGTGCACCGGTGGTGGAGGGAGTGAATGTTTTAAGGTGGTGGATGGAGTGCCGATCAAGCGGGCTGCTTTGTCCTGGATGGTGTCGAGCTTCTTGAGTGTTGTTGGAGCTGCACTCATCCAGGCAAGTGGAGAGTATTCCATCACACTGCTGACTTGTGCCTTGTAGATGGTGGAAAGGCTTTGGGGAGTCAGCAGGTGAGACACTCACCACAGAATACCTAGCCTCTGACCTGCTCTTGTTGCCACAGTATTTGTGGCTGTTCCAGTTAAGTTTCTGGTCAGTGGTGACCCCCAGGATGTTGATGGTGGGGGAATTTGGGGATGGTAATGCCGTTGAATGTCAAGGGGCGGTGGTTAGACTCACTTGTTGGAGATACTCATTGCCTGGCACTTCTGTGGCGCGAATGTTACCTGCCACTTATCAGCCCAAGCCTGAACGTCGTCCAGGTCGTGTTGCATGCGGGCATGGACTGCTTCATTAGCTGTGGAGTTGCGAATGGCACTGAACACTGTGCAGTCATCAGTGAACATCCCCATTTCTGACCTTATGTTGGAGGGAAGGTCATTGATGAAGCAGCTGAAGATGGTTGGGCTTAGGACACTGCCCTGAGGAACTCCTGCAGCGATGTCGTAGCGCTGTGATGATTGACCTTCAACCGCCACAACAATCTTCCTTTGTGCTGGGTATGACTCCAGCCAGTGGAGAGTTTTCCCCCCCGATTCTCACTGACTTCAGCAGGTCCCCTCCCCCCTCTCCCTGCTGCCGTGGGGCTTCACAGTACTGAGTGGCTATCATCCAATGACTTACCTCTAACTTCAGAAATGTGACCCCCCCCCTCCCCCCCCTCTCCAAGTCAGGGTGTTGTCCTATTAACTGTTCACTGGCTTCTGGTCTCCATATACCTTGGTTAGACCACACTTGGAGCACTGTGCACAGTTCTGGTCTCCATATACCTTGGCTAGACCACACTTGGAGCACTGTGCACTGTTCTGGTCTCCATATACCCTGGTTAGACCACACTTGGAGCACTGTGCACTGTTCTGGTCTCCATATACCTTGGTTAGACCACACTTGGAGCACTGTGCACAGTTCTGGTCTCCATATACCTTGGCTAGACCACACTTGGAGCACTGTGCACAGTTCTGGTCTCCATATACCTTGGTTAGAACTTTAACATAAGAAATAAGAGCAGGAGTAGGCCATACGGCCCCTCGAGCCTGCTCCGCCATTCAATAAGATCGTGGCTGATCATCGACCTCAACTCCACTTTCCCGCCCGATCTCCATATCCCTTGATTCCCCTAGAGTCCAACAATCTATCGATCTCAGCCTTGAATATACTCCAAGGCTCAGCATCCACAGCCCTCTGGGGCAGAGAATTCCAAAGATTCACAACCCTCTGAGTGAAGAAATTCCTCCTCATCTCAGTCTTAAATGGCCGACCCCTTATCCTGAGACTGTGGCCCCTGGTTCTAGACTCTCCAGCCAGGGGAAACAACCTCTCAGCATCTACCCTGTCAATCCCCCTCAGAATCTTGTATGTTTCAATGAGATCATCTCTCATTCTTCTAAACTCGAGAGTACCGGCCCATTCTACACAATCTCTCATCATAGGACAGCCCTCTCATCCCAGGAATCAGTCTAGTGAACCTTCGTTGCACCGCCTCCAAGGCAAGTATATCCTTCCTTAGATAAGGAGACCAGAACTGTGCCCAGTACTCCAGGTGTGGTCTCACCAAGGCCCTGTACAATTGGAGCAAGACTTCCTTACTCTTATACTCCAACCCCCTTGCAATAAAGGCCAACATGCCACTTGCCTTCCTTATTGCTTGCTGTCCCTGCACGCTAGCTTTCTGTGTTTCTTCACGAGGACACCCAAATCTCTGAACACCAACATTTGAAAGTTTCTCACCATTTAAAAAATATTGTTTTTCTATTCTTCCGACCAAAGTGAATAACCTCACATTTCCCCACATTATACTCCATCTGCCACCTTACTGCCCACTCACTGAGTCTATCTATATCCCTTTGCAGAGTCTTTGTGTTCTCCTCACAGCTTACTGTCCCACCTAGCTTTGTATCATCAGCAAACTTGGATACATTACACTCAGTCCCTTCATCTAGGTCATTAATATACATTGTAAATAGCCGAGGCCCCAACACTGATCCTTGCGGCACCCCACTAGTTACAACTTGAAAAAGATCCGTTTATCCCTCCTCTCTGTTTTCTGGCCATTAACCAATCCTCTATCCGTGCTACTATATTACTCCCAATCCCATGAGCCCTAATCTTCACAGATCACAGAAATCACAGAATCACAGAAACCCCACAGTGCAGATAGAGGCCATTTCAGCCCATCGAGCCTGCACCGACACATATCCCACCCGATCCCCGTAACCCCTACACCAACACATATCCCACCCTATCTCCGTAACCCCACATATTTTAATCCCCTAACACTAAGGGTCAATTTATCATAGCCAATCAACCTAACCCGCACATCTTTGGACTGTGGGAGGAAACCGGAGCACCCGGAGGAAACCCACACAAACACGGGGAGAATGTGCAAACTCCACACAGACAGTCACCCGAGGCCGGATTCGAACCTGGGGCCCTGGCGCTGTGAGGCAACAGTGCTAACCACTATGCCACCGTGCTGCATCTTGATTAACAACCTTGTATGTGGCACCTTTTCTAAGACACACGGCACAGAAACAGACCATTTGGCCCAAGCAGTCCATGCTGGTATTCCTGTGCCACTCGAGCCTCCTCCAGTCTTTCCTCATCTATCCGTGTAACCCTCGATTCCCTTCTCGCTCATATGCTTATCTAACCTCCCCTTAAATGTATCTATACCATTCGCTTCAACCACTCCGAGGTCCCGCATAAGAGACTAGCGTGGAAAGTTAAAGCACATGGGATTGGGGGCAAGGTACTGACTTGGATAGAGAACTGGTTGGCAGACAGGAAGCAAAGAGTTGGAATAAACGGGTCTTTTTCCGAATGGCAGGCAATGACTAGTGGGGTACCGCAGGGATCGGTGCTCGGTCCCCAGCTATTCACAATATATATAAATGATCTAGACAAGGGAACTAGATGTAATATCTCCTAGTTTGCAGATAAGACAAAGCTGGGTGGGCGTGTGTGCTGTGAGGAGGATGCAGAGAAACTCCAGTACGATTTGGACAATTGGGCAGATGCATGACAAATGCAGTATAATGTGGATAAATGCGAGGTTATCCACTTTGGTGGCAAAAACAGGAAGACAGATTATTATCTGAACGGCAATAGATTGGGAAAGGGGGAAGTGCAACGAGACCTGGGTGTCCTTGTGCACCAGTCGCTGAAGGTAAGCATGCAGGTGCAGCAGGTGGTTAAGAAGGCAAATGGTATGTTGGCCTTCGTAGCGAGAGGATTCGAGTACAGTAGCAAGGATGTCTTGCTACAGTTGTACAGGGCCTTGGTGAGACCACACCTTGAGTATTGTGTGCAGTTTTGGTCACCTTATCTGAGGAAGGATGTTCTTGCCATGGAGGGAGTGCAGCGAAGATTCACCAGACTGATACCTGGGATGGCAGGAATGACGTGTGAGGAGAGATTGGGTCGATTAGGCTTATATTTGCTAGAGTTTAGAAGAATGAGAGGGGATCTCACTGAAACTTATAAAATTCTAACAGGACTAGACAGACTAGATGCAGGAAGGATGTTCCCGATGGTCGGGGAGTCCAGAACCAGGGGTCACAGTCTAAGGATAAGGGGTAAGACATTTAGGACAGAGATGAGGAGGAATTTCTTCACCCAGAGAGTGGTGAACCTGTGGAATTCTCTACCACAGAAGGCAGTAGAGGCCAATTCATTAAATATATTCAAGAAGGAGTTAGATATATTTCTTAAGGCTAAAGGGATCAAGGGGTATGGGGAGAAGGCAGGGACAGGGTACTGAATTTGGATGATCAGCCATGATCTCATTAAATGGCGGAGCAGGCTCGAGGGCCCGAATGGCCTACTCCTGCTCCTGTCTTCTATGTTTCTATGTAGCGAGTTCCACGTTCTCACCACTCTTTGGGTAAAGAAGTTTCTTCTGAATTCCCGATTTGATTTCTTGGTGACTATCTTATATTGATAGCCTCTAGTTTTTGCTCTTCCCCCACAAGCTCTCTATCTATTCTGTCAAAGCCTTTCATGATTTTAAAGACCTCTATTAGGTCACCACTCAGCCTTCTCTTTTCAAGAGACCCAGCCTGTTCGTCGTTTCCACATTGCTGTTTGTGGGAGCTTGCTGTGCGCAAATTGGCTGCCTCGTTTCCCACATTACAACAGTGACCACACTTCGGGGAGAAAAAAAAAATGACTTCATTGGCTGTAAAGTGTTTTGAGACGTCCGGTGGTCGTGAAAGGTGCTATATAAATACAAGTCTGTCTGTCTTTCTTTCTGATATGTATACCCTCGCATTTCTGGTATAACCAGTGTAAATCTTCTCTGCACCCTCTCTAGTGCCTCTATATCCTTTTTATATTGGGCCAGTAATTCCGGTCCCAACGCATGAGTACGGACGGGGTACTCGCGCGTGGGCCCGTTGGAAGTGCCGGATTTCAGCATGCACAGCGCATGCGCGGGAAACCGGCATTTCCTCCAAGGGGTTCAGAGGTCCAACGCGTACACGCAGGACTCTGCGCGCACGTGTTGAACTTCCTCCTTTTTGACAGGTTTGCCCGTGTGTAAGGGCCTGAACTTTTTACACATATAAAAAGGAGGCGTAAGGACTGGATTCTTTAAGGTAAGTGGTCTATTATTTAAAATTATAACATTTTTTCCACAGCTTTATTGTTTTTAAGGACTTTACAGTAAGGTAAGTTTATTTTTAGACCCGATTTCTTTAAAAATTATTTTTTTCAAAAATTTGATTAATTGTTTAAAATAGGTTTTTAGTTGTTTATAGTTTATTTAATTATTGGGATGTTTTTTAAAATTTTATTTAAAGTTAAACTAGTCTTTTGGGCGCCCGTACTTTTCATGAGTTTGACAGTTCTTACTATCAAACTCATGAATGAAGTTTTCCCTCCCCTGATTGGCTGCACAGTGCTCACCTGATCCCAGCCGGCACATCGCACTAACTACGCCGCTGGATCAGGCAAGCACAGCGCGCCGACATCTGAACCGGGCCAGTGACAGGAATTCCAAGCAGGCCCAGGCTTCAGCTGTCGGCGCGCCGGGTGAGTGCACGTCGGGGGCTTGCACGTGCGGCAAGCCCCCGAACCTAATTTCTGGGCCAATATGGCGACCAGAACTGCACGCAGTACTCCAAGTGTGGTCTAACCAAGGTTCGATACAGGTTTAGCATAACTTCCCTACTTTTCAATTCTATCCCTCTAGAAATAAACCCTAGTGCTTGGTTTGCATTTTTATGGCCTTGTTAACCTGTGTCGATACTTTGTGATTTATGTAATTGTACTCCGAGATCCCTTTGCTCTTTTATCCCATTTAGATTCTTCTTTTCCAAGTAATATGTGATCTCCCTATTTTTCCTACCAAAATGTAATACCTCACATTTATCTGTGTTGAACTTCATTTGCCAATTTTATGCCCATTCTGTAAGTTTATTAATGTCCTCCTGTAACTTGTTGCAGTCCTCCTCAGTATTGACTATCCCCCCCAATATGTCATCCGCAAATTTAGAAATTGTTTTTGATTCCAAAGTCTAAATCGTTAATGTAAATTGTGAACAGCAGTGGTCCTTGTGGAACACCACTACCCACCTTCTGCCACTGTGAATCGCTACTCTTTACCCCTACTCTCTGCTTTCTGTCTTGAAGCCAGCTAGCTATCCATTCTGCTACTTGTCCCCTGCCTCCGCATTCTCTGACCTTATTCATCAGTCTATGATGTCAACACCTTCACCGAAGCGTACAAGAGCATGGGCCTTACACTAAACATCCGTAAGACAAAGGTCCTCTACCAACCTGCCCCCACCACACAGTGCTGCTCCCTGATGATCAAAATCCACGGCAAGGCCTTGGACACCGTGGACCACTTTCCATACCTCGGGAGCCTACTGTCATCAAGGGCAGACGTCGATGATGAAGTCCAACACTGCCTTCAGTGTGCCAGTGCAGCCTTCGGTCGCCTGAGGAAGAGAGTGTTTGAAGACCAGGACCTCAAACCCGGCCCTAAGCTCATGGTCTACAGAGCAGCAGTGATACCCGCCCTGCTGTATGCCTCCGAGACATGGACCATGTACAGCAGGCACCTCAAAGCACTGGAGAGGTACCACCAATGCTGCCTCCGCAAGATCCTGCAAATCCATTGGCAGGATAGGCGCACCAACATCAGTGTTCTCGCTCAGGCCAACATCCCTAGCGTCAAAGCTTTGACCACGCTCGATCAGCTCTGATGGATGGGTCACATTGTCCGCATGCCCGATACGAGACTCCCGAAACAAGCGCTCTACTCGGAGCTCCGACACGGCAAGAGAGCCCCAGGTGGGCAGAGGAAACGCTTCAAGGACACCCTTGAAGCCTCCTTGAAAAAGTGTAACATCCCCTCCGACGCCTAGGAATCCCTGGCCCAAGACCGCACAATGTGGAGGAGAAGCATCCGGGAAGGCGCCAAACACCAAGTCTTTTCGCCGGGAGCAAGAGGAAGCCAAGCGCAGGCAGCGCAAGGAGCGCACGTCAACCCAAGCACCCCGCCCACCCGCCCCTTCAACCACCGTCTGCCCCACCTGTGACAGAGACTGTAGGTCCCGCATTGGACTGATCAGTCACCTGCAAACTCATTTTTAGTGTGGAAGCAAGTCATCCTCGGTTCCGAGGGACTGCCTGAGAAGAGAAGGTACCTTATCAAAAGCCATTTGAGTATCTAGATAAATTACATCTACTGCATTACCCTTATCTACTCTCTCTGTTACCTCTTCAAAAAACTCAATTGGGTTGGTCAAGCAAGACTTTCCCTTTTGAAATCCATGCTGACTGGTTATTATGTTTTTGGTTTCTGGATGTTCTTCCATTTTCTCCTTTTAGCAGGGATTCCATTATTTTTCCTACCACCGATGTTAAGCTGACTGGTCTATAATTCCCTGGACATGTTCTATCCCCCTTCTTAAATATCGGTATTACATTAGCTATCCGCCAGTCCCCTGGCACTACACCTTTTTCTAACGAATTGCTAAATCTGTGTAGTAATGCCTATGCTATCTCTTCCCTATCGAATGCCTTTTGGAATCCAAATATACTACATCCGCTGGTTCTCCTTATCTACCCTGCTAGTTACATCATCAAAAAACGCCTAATAAATTTGTCAAACACTATTTCCCTTTCATAAAACTGTTGACCCTGCTAAGCATGTTCTGATTTTCTAAGTTCCCTGTTACCACTTCCTTAATAATGGTTTCCAGCATTTTTCCCAACTACTGATGTCATGCTAACTGGTCTGTCGTTCCCTGTTTTTTTTTTTTTTCTCTTCCCTCCTTTCTTGTGTTACAATCCGCTGGAATCTAGGGAATTTGAAAGATCACAACCAATGCATCCACTATCTCTTCAGCCACCTCTTTTAGAACCCTAGGATGTAGGCCGTCGGGTCCAGGGGATTTGTCGTCTTTTAGTCCCATTAATTTCTCGACTGATATTAATTACTTTAAGTTCCTCTCTCTCATTAGCCTCTTGGCTCCCCACTATTTTTGGTATGCTTTTGTGTCTTCTATTGTGAAGACAGATATAAAATATATAAAATATTTGTTTAAAGTCTGCCATTTCTTTATTCCCCATTTACAAGTTCTCCTGTCTCGGCCTCTAAGGGACCAACGTTTATTTTGCAACTTTTTCTTTACATGCTTTTAGAAGCTCTTGCAATCTGTTTTTATATTTCTTGCTAGTTTACGCTGATATTCTATTTTCTCAATTTTTTTTTTGTCATTCTTTGCTGGTTTCTAAAGCTCTCTCAATCCTCAGGCTTGCTACTACACTTCAACGTCATAAGCCTATCTGTATGTGTAAGATGGTCGCTGATCTATCCAATAGGGAATTCAGGAGAAACTTCTGTACCCCAGAGAGTGGTGGGAATGTGGAACTCACTGCCACAGGGAATGGTTGAGGTGAATGGCATAGACGTATTTATGGGGAAGCTGGATAAACACATGCGGGAGAAAGGAATAGAAGGAAATGTTGATGGGGTTAGAAGAAGTAGGGTGGGAGGAGGCTGGAGTGAAGCATAAATGCCAACATGGACCAGTTGGGCTGAATGGCCTATTTCTGTGCTGTGAGGAGGATAGTAGCAGACTTCAGGAGGACATAGACCATTAACATCGCCGAATCCCCCACGATCAACATCCTGGGGGTCACCATTAACCACAAACTTAACTGGACCAGCCACATAAATACTGTGGCAACAAGAGCAGGTCAGAGGCTGGGTATTCTGCGGCGAGTGTCTCACCTCCTGACTCCCCAAAGCCTTTCCACCATCTACAGGGCACAAGTCAGGAGTGTGATGGAATACTCTCCACTTGCCTGGATGAGTGCAGCTCACAACACTCAAGAAGCTCGACACCATCCAGGACAAAGCAGCCCGCTTGATTGGCACCCCCATCCACCACCTTAAATATTCACTCCCTCCACCACCGGCGTACCGTGGCTGCAGTGTGCACCATCTACAAGATGCACTGCAGCAACTCGCCAAGGCTTCTTAGGCAGCACCTCCCAAACCCGCGACCTCTTCCACCTGAAGGACAGGGCAGCAGGCGCATGGGAACACCACCACCTCCAAGTTCCCCTCCAAGTCACACACCATCCTGACCTGGAAATATATCGGCTGATCCTTCATCGTCGCTGGGTCAAAATCCTGAAACTCCCTCCCTAACAGCACTGTGGGAGTACCTTCACCACACGGACTGCAGCGGTTCAAGAAGGCGGCTCACCACCACCTTCTCGAGGGCAATTAGGGATGGGCAATAAATGCTGGCCTTGCCCAGCGACGCCCACATCCCATAAAAATGAATTACATTTTTTTTTAATTGGATAAATATTTGAAGGGGTGCAAAATGCTTAGCTATAGGGAAAGACCAACAGGGAGTGGGATTAATTGGATAGTTCTACCAACGAGCTGGCACGGGCATGATGGGCCGATTGGCGGCCTCCTGTGCTGTATCATTCTCTGCTTCACTGCCTACTTGCACCTCCGTAACATCACCCGACTCCGACCCTGCTTCGACTCATCTGCTGAAACCCTCTTCCATGACTTTGTTGCCTATAGACTTCACTATTCCAGCCTCCTGTCATCCACCCTCCGTAAACTTCAACTCATCCAAAACACTGCTGCTCGTGTCCTATCTTGCACCAAGTCCCGTTCACCCATCAACGCTCCCGACCCGCCTCTTTCCCCCACCCCCCCCCCCCCCCCACCCCCTGCGCTCGCTGACCTTCATTGGCTCCTGGTTTGGCAACGCCTCGATTTAAAAATCTCATCCTTGTTTTCAAATCCCTCCATGGCCCTTGCCCTCCCTCCCTATCTCTGTAACCTCCTCCAGCCCATACAACCCTCCCTATCTCTGTAACCTCCTCCAGCCCCTACAACCCTCCCTATCTCTGTAACCTCCTCCGGCCCCTACAACCCTCCCTATCTCTGTAACCTCCTCCAGCCGTACAAACCCTCCCTATCTCTCTAACCTCCTCCAGCCCCTACAACCCTCCCTATCTCTGTAACCTCCTCCAGCCCCTACAACCCTCCCTATCTCTGTAACCGCCTCCAGCCCCTACAACCCTCCCTATCGCTGTAACCTCCTCCAGCCCCTACAACCATCCCTATCTCTGTAACCTCCTCCAACCCTCGCTATCTCTGTAACCTCCCCAACCCCGACAACTCTCCCTATCTCTGTAACCTCCTCCAGGCCCTACAATCCTCCCTATCTCAGTAACCTCCTCCAGACCCTACAACACTCCCTATCTCTGTAACCTCCTCCAGCCCCTACAACAGTCCCTATCTCTGAAACCGCCTCCAGCCCCGAGAACCCTCCCTATCTCTGTAACCTCCTCCAGCCCCTACAACCATCCCTATCTCTGTAACCTCCTCCAACCCTCCCTATCTCTGTAACCTCCTCCAGCCCCTACAACTCTCCCTACCTCCAACCTCCTCCAGCCTGACAACCCTCCCTATCGCTGTAACCTCCTCCAGCCCCTACAACCCTCCCTATCTCTGTAACCTCCTCCAGCCCCTACAACCCTCCCTATCTCTGTAACCTCCTCCAGCCCCTACAACCCTCCCTATCTCTGTAACCTCCTCCAGCCCCGACAACCCTCCAAGATCTCGGAGCTTCTCCAATTCTGGCCTCTTGTGCATCCCCCGATTTTTAACATCTCCACCTCCAGCTGCCTGGCCCCTAAACTCTGGAACGCCCTCCCTAACCCTCTCTACCTCTCCTTCCACCTTCTAAGATGCTCCTTAGAACTGAACTGTTTGGCCAAGCGTTGGGTCGCCTGTCTCTAATATCTCCTTACGTGGCTCGGTGTCAAATTTTGTTTTGATAATCGCTCCTGTGAAGCCTTGGGACGTTTTACTAGGTTAAAGGCTCAGTATAAATGGGAGATGTTAATTCTGTGTACCCGTCCCAGGCCCTGAGAAATTTCCAGATCTCGCTGTCGGTTGACCCAAGGCACCACCCGAAAATCATCGGCCGCAAAGGGGCAGTCATCACGCAGATACGCAAGGACCACGATGTCAACATTCAGTTCCCCAGTCGGTCAGCGGGACATTCGGTGAGTATGGCCACGGCCAAAAAAAAAACGAGGCTTCCAGAACCTTGGAGTCAATCCAGGCCTGGAGAGAGGTGGTTACGATCATCTTTCTGGGGGTCAGCATTGAGTGTTTGATGGGACAGTGTAGAGGGAGCTTTACTCTGTATCTAACCCCTGCTGTACCTGCCCTGGGAGTGTTTGATGGGACAGTGTAGAGGGAGCTTTACTCTGTATCTAACCCCTGCTGTACCTGCCCTGGGAGTGTTTGATGGGACAGTGTAGAGGGAGCTTTACTCTGTATCTAACCCGTGCTGTACCTGCCCTGGGAGTGTTTGATGGGACAGTGTAGAGGGAGCTTTACTCTGTATCTAACCCGTGCTGTACCTGTCCTGGGAGTGTTTGATGGGACAGTGTAGAGGGAGCTTTACTCTGTATCTAACCCGTGCTGTACCTGCCCTGGGAGTGTTTGATGGGACAGTGTAGAGGGAGCTTTACTGTGTATCTAACCCGTGCTGTACCTGCCCTGGGAGTGTTTGATGGGACAATGTAGAGGGGCTTTACTCTGTATCTAACCCGTGCTGTACCTGCCCTGGGAGTGTTTGATGGGACAGTGTGGAGGGAGCTTTACTGTGTATCTAACCCGTGCTGTACCTGCCCTGGGAGTGTTTGATGGGACAGTGTAGAGGGAGCTTTACTCTGTATCTAACCCGTGCTGTACCTGCCCTGGGAGTGTTTGATGGGACAGTGTAGAGGGAGCTTTACTCTGTATCTAACCCTTGCTGTACCTGCCCTGGTAGTGTTTGATGGGACAGTGTAGAGGGAGCTTTACTCTGTATCTAACCCGTGCTGTACCTGCCCTGGGAGTGTTTGATGGGGCAGTGTAGAGGGAGCTTTACTCTGTATCTAACCCGTGCTGTACCTGCCCTGGGAGTGTTTGATGGGACAGTGTAGAGGGAGCTTTACTCTGTATCTAACCCGTGCTGTACCTGCCCTGGGAGTGTTTGATGGGACAGTGTAGAGGGAGCTTTACTCTGTATCTAACCCGTGCTGTACCTGCCCTGGGAGTGTTTGATGGGACAGTGTAGAGGGAGCTTTACTCTGTATCTAACCCGTGCTATACCTGCCCTGGGAGTCTTTGATGGGACAGTGTAGAGAGACCTTTACTTTGTATCTAACCCGTGCTGTACCTGCCCTGGGAGTCTTTGATGGGACAGTGTAGAGGGAGCTTTACTCTGTATCTAACCCGTGCTGTACCTGCCCTGGGAGTCTTTGATGGGACAGTGTAGAGAGACCTTTACTCTGTATCTAACCCGTGCTCCCCCTCTCTCTAGGAGCTGATCACCATCACTGGCTATGAGAAGAATGTGGAAGCAGCGAGAGCTGCCATCTCTGAGATGGTTCTGGGCTTGGAAGAAATGGACAGCAAGGAAATCTCCCTGAACCCGAGAATTCACGCCAGGGTCATCGGCGCCCGCGGCAAACAGATCCGCAAACTGATGGAAGACTACAAGGTAGTGAGGCTGGACTTGCGCTGGGCCTCACCGGTGGCTGCTGTTAAATCCGTGTATCTTGATGTAGTGTGTCCTTCATTAACTAGACACGAGACTGCAGGGAACAATCTACAGGTGTTTACTGGATGAGGGTTACTCTAAAACTAACTGTACAGATCCCTACTCAGGGTTATATACAGGGTGGGCCACTGCCAGTACTACAGTAGACAGGAGCTGTAAAAAGTAGGTCTCCCTTTAAAGGTACATACACTACAGTGACCACGGAAACTAGAAGCAGCTTCTTCCTTTGCCTGACTTTTTTTTCTCCCGGCTCCCCTCTTCTCTTCTCAACCCCCCACTCCGTCTGTCTCCCGCACCCCCCCCCCCCCCCCCCCAACCCTCCAGCGCTTAGTCTGTCCTCCTCCTCTCGGTACTCTCTCTCCTCTCCCCCCCCTCCTCTCTCTCTCCCCCCCTCCTCTCCTCTCTCTCTCCCCCCCTCCTCTCTCTCCCCCCCTCCTCTCTCTCCCCCCTCTCTCTCTCTCTCCCCCCTCCTCTCTCTCTCCCCCCTCCTCTCTCTCTCCCCCTCTCTCTCTCTCTCTCCCCCCCTCCTCTCTCTCTCTCTCTCTCTCTCTCCCCCTCCTCCTCTCTCTCTCTCCCCCTCCTCTCTCTCTCTCTCCCTCCTCTCTCTCTCCCCCTCCTCTCTCTCTCTCCCCCTCTCTCTCCCCCTCCTCTCTCTCCCCCCCTCCTCTCTCTCCCCCCCTCCTCTCTCTCCCCCCCCTCCTCTCTCCACCCCTCCTCTCTCCACCCCCTCCTCTCTCTCCCACCCCCTCCTCTCTCTCCCACCCCCTCCTCTCGCTCCCCCCCTCCTCTCTCTCCACCCCCTTCCTCTCTCTCCCCCCCTCCTCTCTCTCACCCCCCTCCTCTCTCTCACCCCCCTCCTCTCTCTCACCCCCCTCCTCTCTCTCCACCCCCTCCTCTCTCTCACCCCCTCCTCTCTCTCACCCCCTCCTCTCTCTCACCCCCCTCCTCTCTCATCCCTCACTCCCCCTCCTCTCTCTCACCCCCCTCCTCTCTCTCACCCCCCTCCTCTCTCTCACCCCCTCCTCTCTCTCACCCCCCTCCTCTCTCTCACCCCCTCCTCTCTCTCACCCCCCTCCTCTCTCTCACCCCCCTCCTCTCTCTCACCCCCCTCCTCTCTCTCACCCCCCTCCTCTCTCTCACCCCCCTCCTCTCTCTCACCCCCTCCTCTCTCTCACCCCCCTCCTCTCTCTCTCACCCCCCTCCTCTCTCTCACCCCCCTCCTCTCTCTCCCCCTCCTCTCTCCCCCCTCCTCTCTCTCACCCCCCTCCTCTCTCTCACCCCCCTCCTCTCTCTCACCCCCCTCCTCTCTCTCACCCCCCTCCTCTCTCTCACCCCCCTCCTCTCTCTCACCCCCCTCCTCTCTCTCACCCCCCTCCTCTCTCTCACCCCCCTCCTCTCTCTCACCCCCTCCTCTCTCTCACCCCCCTCCTCTCTCTCACCCCCCTCCTCTCTCTCACCCCCCTCCTCTCTCTCACCCCCCTCCTCTCTCTCACCCCCCTCCTCTCTCTCACCCCCCTCCTCTCTCTCACCCACCCCTCCTCTCTCTCACCCCCCTCCTCTCTCTCAACCCCGCCTCCTCTCTCTCACCCCCCTCCTCTCTCTCACCCCCCTCCTCTCTCCTCACCCCCTCCTCTCTCTCACCCCCCTCCTCTCTCTCACCCCCCTCCTCTCTCTCACCCCCCTCCTCTCTCTCACCCCCCCTCCTCTCTCTCTCACCCCCCTCCTCTCTCTCACCCCCCTCCTCTCTCTCACCCCCCTCCTCTCTCTCACCCCCCTCCTCTCTCTCACCCCCTCCTCTCTCTCACCCCCCTCCTCTCTCTCCCCCCTCCTCTCGACTCACCCCCCGCCTCTCTCTCGACCCCCTCCTCTCTCTCACCCCCCTCCTCTCTCTCTCCCCCCTCCTCTCTCTCTCCCCCCTCCTCTCTCTCTCCCCCTCCTCTCTCTCTCCCCCCTCCTCTCTCTCTCTCCCCCTCCTCTTCTCTCCCTCCTCCTCTCTCTCTCCCCCTCCTCTCTCTCTCCCCCCTCCTCTCTCTCTTCCCCCCTCCTCTCTCTCTCCCCCCTCCTCTCTCTCTCCCCCCTCCTCTCTCTCCCCCTCCTCTCTCTCTCCCCCCTCCTCTCTCTCTCCCCCCTCCTCTCTCTCTCCCCCCTCCTCTCTCTCTCCCCCCTCCTCTCTCTCTCCCCCCTCCTCTCTCTCTCCCCCCCTCTCTCTCCTCCCTCCTCTCTCTCTCCCCCTCCTCTCTCTCTCCCCCTCCTCTCTCTCTCCCCCTCCTCTCTCTCTCCCCCCTCTCTCTCTCCCCCCTCCTCTCTCTCTCCCCCCTCCTCTCTCTCTCCCCCTCCTCTCTCTCTCCCCCCTCCTCTCTCTCTCCCCCTCCTCTCTCTCTCCCCCCTCCTCTCTCTCTCCCCCTCCTCTCTCTCTCCCCCCTCCTCTCTCTCTCCCCCTCCTCTCTCTCTCCCCCCTCCTCTCTCTCTCCCCCCCTCCTCTCTCTCTCCCCCCTCCTCTCTCTCTCCCCCCTCCTCTCTCTCTCCCCCCTCCTCTCTCTCTCCCACCATCCTCTCTCTCTCCCCCCTCCTCTCATCTCTCCCCCCTCCTCTCTCTATCCCCCTCTCTCTCTCCCCCTCCTCTCTCTCTCCCCCCTCTCTCTCTCCCCACTCCTCTCTCTCTCCCCCCTCCTCTCTCTCTCCCCCTCCTCTCTCTCTCCTCCCCCCCCTCCTCTCCCCCCCTCTCTCCCCCCTCCTCTCTCCCCCCCTCTCTCCCCCCTCCTCTCTCCCCCCTCCCCCCATCTCTCTCTCCCTCCTCCTCTCTCTCTCCCCCCTCCTCTCTCTCCCCCCTCCTCTCTCTCTCCCCCCTCCTCTCTCTCTCTCCCCCTCTCCTCTCTCTCCCCCCTCCTCTCTCTCTCCCCCCTCCTCTCTCTCTCCCCCCCTCCTCTCTCTCTCCCCCCTCCTCTCTCTCTCCCCCCTCCTCTCTCTCTCCCCCCTCCTCTCTCTCTCCCCCTCCTCTCTCTCTCCCCCCTCCTCTCTCTCTCCCCCCTCCTCTCTCTCTCCCCCCTCCTCTCTCTCTCCCCCCTCCTCTCTCTCTCCCCCTCCTCTCTCTCTCCCCCTCCTCTCTCTCTCTCTCCCCCCTCCTCTCTCTCTCCCCCCTCCTCTCTCTCTCCCCTCCCTCTCTCTCCTCTCTCTCTCTCTCTCTCTCTCTCTCTCTCTCTCTCCCCCTCCTCTCTCTCTCTCCCCCTCCTCTCTCTCTCTCTCCCCCTCCTCTCTCTCTCTCCCCCTCCTCTCTCTCTCTCCCCCTCCTCTCTCTCTCCCCCTCCTCTCTCTCTCCCCCTCCTCTCTCTCTCCCCCTCCTCTCTCTCTCCCCCTCCTCTCTCTCTCCCCCCTCCTCTCTCTCTCCCCCCTCCTCTCTCTCTCCCCCCTCCTCTCTCTCTCCCCCCTCCTCTCTCTCTCCCCCATCCTCTCTCTCTCCCCCCTCCTCCTCTCTCTCTCCCCCCCCTCCTCTCTCTCCCCCCTCCTCTCTCTCTCTCCCTCTCCTCTCCTCTCCCCCCCCTCCTCTCTCTCTCTCTCTCTCTCCCCCCCTCTCTCTCTCTCTCTCTCTCTCTCTCTCTCCCCTCCTCCTCTCGCTCTCTCCCCCTCCTCTCTCTCTCTCCCCCTCCTCTCTCCTCTCCCCCTCCGCTCTCTCCCACCCCTCACTCTCTCTCCCACCCCTCCTCTCTCTCCCACCCCCTCCTCTCTCTCCCACCCCCTCCTCGCTCTCCCACCCCTCCTCTCTCTCCCACCCCCTCGCTCTCTCTCTCCCCCCTCCTCTCTCTCACCCCCCTCCTCTCTCTCACCCCCCTCCTCTCTCTCACCCCCCTCCTCTCTCTCACCCCCCTCCTCTCTCTCACCCCCCTCCTCTCCTCTCACCCCCCTCCTCTCTCTCACCACCCTCCTCTCTCTCACCCCCCTCCTCTCTCTCACCCCCCTCCTCTCTCTCACCCCCCTCCTCTCTCTCACCCCCCTCCTCTCTCTCACCCCCCTCCTCTCTCTCACCCCCCTCCTCTCTCTCACCCCCCTCCTCTCTCTCACCCCCCTCCTCTCTCTCACCCCCCTCCTCTCTCTCACCCCCCTCCTCTCTCTCACCCCCCTCCTCTCTCTCACCCCCTCCTCTCTCTCACCCCCCTCCTCTCTCTCACCCCCCTCCTCTCTCTCACCCCCTCCTCTCTCTCACCCCCCTCCTCTCTCTCCACACCCCCCTCCTCTCTCACCCCCCTCCTCTCTCTCACCCACCCTCCTCTCTCTCACCCCCTCCTCTCTCTCACCCCCCTCCTCTCTCTCACCCCCCTCCTCTCTCTCTCACCCCCTCCTCTCTCTCACCCCCCTCCTCTCTCTCACCCCCCTCCTCTCTCTCACCCCCCTCCTCTCTCTCACCCCCCTCCTCTCTCTCACCCCCCTCCTCTCTCTCACCCCCCTCCTCTCTCTCACCCCCCTCCTCTCTCTCACCCCCCTCCTCTCTCTCACCCCCCTCCTCTCTCTCCACCCCCCTCCTCTCTCTCACCCCCCTCCTCTCTCTCACCCCCCTCCTCTCTCTCACCCCCCTCCTCTCTCTCACCCCCCTCCTCTCTCTCACCCCCCTCCTCTCTCTCACCCCCCTCCTCTCTCTCACCCCCCTCCTCTCTCTCACCCCCCTCCTCTCTCTCACCCCCCTCCTCTCTCTCACCCCCCTCCTCTCTCTCACCCCCCTCCTCTCTCTCACCCCCCTCCTCTCTCTCACCCCCCTCCTCTCTCTCACCCCCCTCCTCTCTCTCACCCCCCTCCTCTCTCTCACCCCCCTCCTCTCTCTCACCCCCCTCCTCTCTCTCACCCCCCTCCTCTCTCTCACCCCCCTCCTCTCTCTCACCCCCCTCCTCTCTCTCACCCCCCTCCTCTCTCTCACCCCCCTCCTCTCTCTCACCCCCCTCCTCTCTCTCACCCCCCTCCTCTCTCTCACCCCCTCCTCTCTCTCACCCCCTCCTCTCTCTCACCCCCTCCTCTCTCTCACCCCCCCTCCTCTCTCTCACCCCCCCTCCTCTCTCTCACCCCCCTCCTCTCTCTCACCCCCCTCCTCTCTCTCACCCCCCCCTCCTCTCTCTCACCCCCCCTCCTCTCTCTCACCCCCCCTCCTCTCTCTCACCCCCCCTCCTCTCTCTCACCCCCCCTCCTCTCTCTCACCCCCCTCCTCTCTCTCACCCCCCCTCCTCTCTCTCACCCCCCCTCCTCTCTCTCACCCCCCCTCCTCTCTCTCACCCCCCCTCCTCTCTCTCACCCCCCTCCTCTCTCTCACCCCCCTCCTCTCTCTCACCCCCCCTCCTCTCTCTCACCCCCCCTCCTCTCTCTCACCCCCCCTCCTCTCTCTCACCCCCCCCTCCTCTCTCTCACCCCCCCTCCTCTCTCTCACCCCCCCTCCTCTCTCTCACCCCCCTCCTCTCTCTCACCCCCCCTCCTCTCTCTCACCCCCCCTCCTCTCTCTCACCCCCCCTCCTCTCTCTCACCCCCCCTCCTCTCTCTCACCCCCCCTCCTCTCTCTCACCCCCCCTCCTCTCTCTCACCCCCCCTCCTCTCTCTCACCCCCCCTCCTCTCTCTCACCCCCCTCCTCTCTCTCACCCCCCCTCCTCTCTCTCACCCCCCTCCTCTCTCTCACCCCCCCTCCTCTCTCTCACCCCCCCTCCTCTCTCTCACCCCCCCTCCTCTCTCTCACCCCCCCTCCTCTCTCTCACCCCCCCTCCTCTCTCTCACCCCCCCTCCTCTCTCTCACCCCCCCTCCTCTCTCTCACCCCCCCTCCTCTCTCTCACCCCCCCTCCTCTCTCTCACCCCCCCTCCTCTCTCTCACCCCCCCCTCCTCTCTCTCACCCCCCCTCCTCTCTCTCACCCCCCCTCCTCTCTCTCACCCCCCCTCCTCTCTCTCACCCCCCCTCCTCTCTCTCACCCCCCCTCCTCTCTCTCACCCCCCCTCCTCTCTCTCACCCCCCCTCCTCTCTCTCACCCCCCCTCCTCTCTCTCACCCCCCCTCCTCTCTCTCACCCCCCCTCCTCTCTCTCACCCCCCCTCCTCTCTCTCACCCCCCCTCCTCTCTCTCACCCCCCTCCTCTCTCTCACCCCCCCTCCTCTCTCTCACCCCCCCTCCTCTCTCTCACCCCCCCTCCTCTCTCTCACCCCCCCTCCTCTCTCTCACCCCCCCTCCTCTCTCTCACCCCCCCTCCTCTCTCTCACCCCCCCTCCTCTCTCTCACCCCCCCTCCTCTCTCTCACCCCCCCTCCTCTCTCTCACCCCCCCTCCTCTCTCTCACCCCCCCTCCTCTCTCTCACCCCCCCTCCTCTCTCTCAATTTACAATTTTTACAATTTAAATCGCTTTATTGGCATGATAAGTCACATCTTATGTTGCCAAAGCATCAAAATACATTTATGGTTTAGCACATAAACGCAGTTCTATTCATACAGTGTATAAACAGGTATATCCCTGAGTGTATAAACATACATTCGCATTGTCTATATATATTTTTTTCTTAGTTTACTGGTTGTCCCTCTGTTCATGGCAAGCTGTAACATAGTGCGCCGCCAGTGTTATACAGCTTCTCTCCTCTCCCAGTAGGAATGGGAGTTTTTGGTTGTCATTCAGATTTCTGAAATCAGGGCATATTTGTGAGAATTTTTGGTAGAAATTCTCCCTGATGCCCTGATATTTTCCACAAGCTGTGAGGAAGTGCATCTCTGTCTCCACCACTCCCTGACTGCAGTGAGAGCATATCCTGTCCTCTCTTGGCAGCCTGGTCTGCCTGTGTCTGCCTTTTTCGATCGCTAGGCTATGTTCGCTAAGTCTGTACCTTGTCAAGGTTCTTCTCAGTTTGTTATCCTTTACCATGGTCAGGTAATCAGCTATGTTGTATTGTCTGTTTAGGGCCAAGTAGCAATTGAGTTTGCTTTGGGTTTTTGTTGTTTCTGCCCAATATGTCAGATATTTTTCCTTTTGCTTAGCGACGATTGTGTTGGGTCGAATTCTTTGTGTTACCCTGTCACTGTCCTGGGGCTGGTTATTGTTAGTATTGTTAGTAGTTACTTCACTGAGTCCCAGGACTAATTGACTGAGGGTATTCT
>NW_028225181.1:50773050-50813050 GCF_052327205.1 Somniosus microcephalus
ATGGAGCCTGGGCCTTTCCTGCTTTGAGTGTGTGTGTGGGGAGGGGGCTCAGGATCACAATGGCTAAGAGCAAACATTAGGGGGAATTAAAGCCCAGCAGATGGAGGGGTGGGGGCGAACGGGGCGAATTCTCTCAGCCCCAGTAAGGAGGGGGCTCTCCTGTGCAGATTTGGGGGAGGTGGGGTGCTAGAGTTGGCCTCAGTGCCAGTGTGTGGGGTGGGCGGGGGGGGGGAAGAGGGTGGGTTGTTCAGGGATCAGCCAGATTCGCTCCACCCCTTGAACCCCTGCCCGAAAACGAGGCCAGGGCAGGGCTGGATTCTGCCGCGACGCCTGCTGCAGTCGAATAGCGCCGCATTAGGGGGTGGGTTTCAAGTGGGAAAGCGCTCAGTGTTCTTCAGTGAAGGAGGGTGGGAGAGAGAGAAGTGCTGCCTGTATGGGTTTGAACCCCCGAGCCTTGCTCTCGGGGTTGATATCCATTCTGTTCTGGCCTCCCCTCGCTCCCGTTCAATGATGTCTGGAAACTGCAGTGGGGTTTTCATTTCTGTGCATGTGCGAATAAAGTTATGGGTGAATTATGTATCATACCTCAATAAAGTATGTGACATTACCAAGCTCAGACTTACTTTCTTTGTAGGTTGTAAAACAGGCCACCTCCCTGTTCAGGGGGATGTTAAACCGAGGCCCCGTCTCCCTGTTCAGTGGGGATGTTAAACCGAGGCCCCGTCTCCCTGTTCAGGGGGAATGTTAAACGAGGCCCCGTCTCCCTGGTCAGTGGGATGTTAAACCGAGGCCCCGTCTCCCTGTTCAGGGGGGATATTAAACCGAGGCCCCGTCTCCCTGTTCAGGGGGGATGTTAAACCGAGGCCCCGTCTCCCTGTTCAGGGGGATGTTAAACCGAGGCCCTGTCTCCCTGTTCAGGGGGGATGTTAAACCGAGGCCCGTCTCCCTGTTCAGGGGGGATGTTAAACCGAGGCCCGTCTCCCTGTTCAGGGGATGTTAAACCGAGGCCCCGTTCTCCCTGTTCAGGGGGGATGTTAAACCGAGGCCCGTTCTCCCTGTTCAGGGGGATGTTAAACCGAGGCCCCGTCTCCCTGTTCAGGGGGATGTTAAACCGAGGCCCCGTCTCCCTGTTCAGGGGGATGTTAAACCGAGGCCCCGTCTCCCTGTTCAGGGGGATGTTAAACCGAGGCCCAGTCTCCCTGTTCAGGGGGGATGTTAAACCGAGACCCCGTCTCCCTGTTCAGGGGGATGTTAAACCGAGGCCCGTCTCCCTGTTCAGGGGGATGTTAAACCGAGGTCTGGTCTCCCTGTTCAGGGGGGATGTTAAACCGAGGCCCATGTCGGATTTGCAAAATCCAGGAAAATATAGCCTACATTTTAAAACCCTGAAATGGCCACATTTTTAAGAGCACAAGATGGAGTCGGCAGATCACATGACTCATTTCAGAAGGACATACCACTGCAATACCTTAAAGAAACCTGAGTCACCACCGATTGGAAAATTCCAGACTGACTGCAATTGATATGGTAATAAAGGTAGCAGCAGTAACGAAGTCAAAAACAAAGGACTTGCACTTGAAAAGGTCATGTTAATCGCCAGATAACCGTAAACCCATCACTGAAATCACAGAGCACGGACAAGACCCATTATCTGCATCAACTCAGCGGGACACGGGACATAACCCATCAGTTTGGTTTCGGCCACGATTAAAGTCGTTAAACTAAAGTACCAGCTTTTGTCAAAGTAGCCAGCCCAAAACTTTGACAGAAGAAAAGCCCTGATTTGGCGCCGAAGATAAGGGCAAGGAAACGGTATCACTGTTGGGGGAAAATCGACGGGCAGAAGGTACGATCAGAGGCAGAGAACAACGAGAGGTTATGGTTAAGTTGAACGGTTCGAGTGGAGAGGTCCGATTAGGAGGTTCGATTACGGTTCGAGGAGCACGGAGGTTCTACAAGTTCGAGCAGGAGAGCAGGTTCAGGAGCCCGTCCAGAAGGAAGATCAATCGGGAATCCCGGAAGCTGGTGAGCATAGAGGCCCAACTCCACCTAGCTGACCTAGTAGAGGGATACTTTAGAGACGGGAGGGTTTTAATATTAAGGGCTTTGTAATCGGGAGTGTTATTTATCCTTCGTTGTACCGCGCGCTTTCCCCACCCCCATTTTATTATACCGCAGCTAATGAATTGATGTATTTTAAGATAGTCAAAGTAATTCTTGTGTTAAATTTTAGTTCCCATTGGGAGGCGTGTTAATGATTTTGTCTGTGTTGTTTCTTTGTTCCCTGTGTTTTTATTCTCCTTATAAATAAAGAAACCATTAATTTTAAAACTTACCTTGTCTCACCTGATCCATTTCCCTTCCGAGTCACAAGTTGGGCCAACACATCAAGGTAGTCTGGCAATAAGTCCAGTGCCTAGAATCAGTGAGGGGGGAGTGCTTCGAAACCGCTCACGAGCAGTGTGAAATCAAGAATCGATCTCGCACACCACAAGCTCGTTAAAAAGACCCCTTACAGAATGGCGACCGCGGCAGGACACTGGCTACAGACCCCTTGTGTGGTGGACAAAGACTCGGGTGAGACAGATGTGATGGAGGACAGGTAATCCTCCTACGTGTGTGGTAAAGTAAACGTTGCAAAAAAATGGGTATGCGACCTTACACCCCGTCTCGCTGTGATGGGGGATGTCAAACCGAGGCCCCGTCTCCCTGTTCAGGGGATGTTAAACCGAGGCACCGTCTCCCTGTTCAGTGGGATGTTAAACCGAGGCCCCGTCTCCCTGTTCAGGGGCATGTTAAACCGAGGCCCCGTCTCCCTGTTCAGGGGGATGTTAAACCGAGACCCCGCCTCCCTGTTCAGGGGGATGTTAAAGCGAGGCCCCGTCTCACTGTTCAGGGGGATGTTAAACCGAGGCCCCGCCTCCCTGTTCAGGGGGATGTTAAACCGAGGCCCCGTCTCCCTGTTCAGGGGGATGTTAAACCGAGGCCCTGTCTCCCTGTTCAGGGGGATGTTAAACCGAGGACCTGTCTCCATGTTCAGGGGGGATGTTAAACTGAGGCCCCGTCTCCCTGTTCAGGGGGATGTTAAACCGAGGCCCCGTCTCCCTGTTCAGGGGGATGTTAAACCGAGGCCCCGTCTCCCTGTTCAGGGGGATGTTAAACCGAGGCCCCGTCTCCCTGTTCAGGGGAGATGTTAAACCGAGGCCCCGTCTCCCTGTTCAGGGGATGTTAAACCGAGGCCCTGTCTCCTTGTTCAGGGGGATGTTAAACCGAGGCCCCGTCTCCCTGTTCAGGGGGATGTTAAACCGAGGCCCCGTCTCCCTGTTCAGGGGGATGTTAAACCGAGGCCCCGTCTCCCTGTTCAGGGGGATGTTAAACCGAGGCCCCGTCTCCCTGTTCAGGGGGATGTTAAACTGAGGCCCCGTCTCCCTGTTCAGGGGGATGTTAAACCGAGGACCTGTCTCCCTGTTCAGGGAGATGTTAAACCGAGGCCCCGTCTCCCTGTTCAGGGGGATGTTAAACCGAGGCCCCGTCTCCCTGTTCAGGGGGATGTTAAACCGAGGCCCCGTCTCCCTGTTCAGGGGGATGATAAACCGAGGCCCCGTCTCCTTGTTCAGGGGGATGTTAAACCGAGGACCCGTCTCCCTGTTCAGGGTGATGTTAAACCGAGGTCCCGTCTCCCTGTTCAGGGGGATGTTAAACCAAGGCCCTGTCTCCCTGTTCAGGGGGATGTTAAACCGAGGACCCGTCTCCCTGTTCAGGGTGATGTTAAACCGAGGCCCCGTCTCCTTGTTCAGGGGGATGTTAAACCGAGGACCCGTCTCCCTGTTCAGGGCGATGTTAACCCGAGGCCCCGTCTCCCTGTTCAGGGGGATGTTAAACTGAGGCCCCGTCTCCCTGTTCAGGGGGGATGTTAAACCGAGGCCCCGTCTCCCTGTTCAGGGGGATGTTAAACTGAGGCCCCGTCTCCCTGTTCAGGGGGATGTTAAACCGAGGCCCCGTCTCCCTGTTCAGGGGGATGTTAAACCGAGGCCCCGTCTCACTGTTCAGGGGAATGTGAAACCGAGGCCCCGTCTCCCTGTTCAGGGGGATGTTAAACCGAGGCCCCGTCTCCCTGTTCAGGGGGGATGTTAAACCGAGGCCCCGTCCCCCTGTTCAGGGGGATGTTAAACCGAGGCCCCGTCTCCCTGTTCAGGGGGATGTTAAACCGAGGCCCCGTCTCCCTGTTCAGGGCGATGTTAAACCGAGGCCCCGTCTCCCTGTTCAGGGGGATGTTAAACCGAGGCCCTGTCTCCCTGTTCAGGGGGATGTTAAACCGAGGCCCCGTCTCCCTGTTCAGGGGGATGTTAAACCGAGGCCCCGTCTCCCTGTTCAGGGGGATGTTAAACCGAGGCCCCGTCTCCCTGTTCAGGGGGATGTTAAACCGAGGCCCCGTCTCCCTGTTCAGGGGGATGTTAAACCGAGGCCCTGTCTCCCTGTTCAGGGGATGTTAAACCGAGGCCCCGTCTCCCTGTTCAGTGGGGATGTTAAACCGAGGCCCCGTCTCCCTGTTCAGGGCGGATGTTAAACCGAGGCCCCGTCTCCCTGTTCAGGGGGATGTTAAACTGAGGCCCCGTCTCCCTGTTCAGGGGGATGTTAAACCGAGGCCCTGTCTTCCTGTTCAGGGGGGATGTTAAACCGAGGCCCCGTCTCCCTGTTCAGGGGGATGTTAAACCGAGGCCCAGTCTCCCTGTTCAGGGGGATTTTAAACCGAGGCCCCGTCTCCCTGTTCAGGGGGGATGTTAAACTGAGGCCCCGTCTCCCTGTTCAGGGGGATGTTAAACCGAGGCCCAGTCTCCCTGTTCAGGGGGATTTTAAACCGAGGCCCCGTCTCCCTGTTCAGGGGGGATGTTAAACCGAGGCCGCGTCTCCCTGTTCAGGGGGATGTTAAACCGAGGCCCCGTCTCCCTGTTCAGGGGATGTTAAACCGAGGCCCCGTCTCCCTGTTCAGGGGGATGTTAAACCGAGGCCCCGTCTCCCTGTTCAGGGGATGTTAAACCGAGGCCCCGTCTCCCTGTTCGGGGGGATGTTAAACCGAGGCCCCGTCTCCCTGTTCAGGGTGGATGTTAAACCGAGGCCCCGTCTCACTGTTCAGAGGGATGTTAAACCGAGGCCCCGTCTCCCTGTTCAGGGGGGATGTTAAACCGAGGTCCCGTCTCCCTGTTCAGGGGGATGTTAAACCGAGGCCCCGTCTCCCTGTTCAGGGTGGATGTTAAACCGAGGCCCCGTCTCACTGTTCAGAGGGATGTTAAACCAAGGCCCCGTCTCCCTGTTCAGGGGGGTGTTAAACCGAGGCCCCGTCTCCCTGTTCAGGGGGATGTTAAACTGAGGCCCCGTCTCCCTGTTCAGGGGGATGTTAAACCGAGGCCCAGTCTCCCTGTTCAGGGGGATGTTAAACCGAGGCCCCGTCTCCCTGTTCAGGGGGATGTTAAACCGAGGCCCCGTCTCCCTGTTCAGGGGGATGTTAAACTGAGGCCCCGTCTCCCTGTTCAGGGGGGATGTTAAATCGAGGCCCCGTCTCTCTGTTCAGGGGGATGTTAAACCGAGGCCCCGTCTCCCTGTTCAGGGGGATGTTAAACCGAGGCCCAGTCTCCCTGTTCAGGGGATTTTAAACCGAGGCCCCGTCTCCCTGTTCAGGGGGAATGTTAAACCGAGGCCCCGTCTCCCTGTTCAGGGGGGATGTTAAACCGAGGCCCCGTCTCCCTGTTCAGGGGGATGTTAAACCGTGGCCCCGTCTCTCTGTTCAGGGGATGTTAAACCGAGGCCCCGTCTCCCTGTTCAGGGGGGATGTTAAACCGAGGCCCCGTCTCCCTGTTCAGGGGGATGTTAAACCGAGGCCCCGTCTCTCTGTTCAGGGGATGTTAAACCGAGGCCCCGTCTCCCTGTTCAGGGGGGATGTTAAACCGAGGCCCCGTCTCCCTGTTCAGGGGGATGTTAAACCGAGGCCCTGTCTCCCTGTTCAGGGGGATGTTAAACCGAGGCCCTGTCTCTCTGTTCAGGGGGATGTTAAACCGAGGCCCCGTCTCCCTGTTCAGGGGGATGTTAAACCGAGGCCCCGTCTCCCTGTTCAGGGGGGATGTTAAACCAAGGCCCCGTCTCACTGTTCAGGGGGGATGTTAAACCGAGGCCCCGTCTCCATGTTCAGGGGGATGTTAAACCGACGCCCCCGTCTCCCTGTTCAGGGGGGATGTTAAACCGAGGCCCCGTCTCCCTGTTCAGGGGGGAGGTTAAACCGAGGCCCCGTCTCCCTGTTCAGGGGGATGTTAAACCGAGGCCCCGTCTCCCTGTTCAGGGGGATGTTAAACCGAGGCCCCGTCTCCCTGTTCAGGGGGATGTTAAACCGAGGGCTCCATCTCCCTGTTCAGGGGGGATGTTAAACCGAGGCCCCGTCTCCATGTTCAGGGGGATGTTAAACCGAGGCCCCGTCTCCCTGTTCAGGGGGATGTTAAACCGAGGCCCCGTCTCCCTGTTCAGGGGGATGTTAAACCGATGCCCCGTCTCCCTGTTCAGGGGGATGTTAAACCGAGGCCCCGTCTCCCTGTTCAGGGGGATGTTAAACCGAGGCCCCGTCTCCCTGTTCAGGGGGATGTTAAACCGAGGCCCCGTCTCCCTGTTCAGGGGGGATGTTAAACCGAGGCCCCGTCTCCCTGTTCAGGGGGGTGTTAAACCGAGGCCCCGTCTCCCTGTTCAGGGGGATGTTAAACCAAGGCCCCGTCTCACTGTTCAGGGGGATGTTAAACCGAGGTCCCGTCTCCCTGTTCAGGGGGATGCTAAACCGAGGCCCTGTCTCCCTGTTCAGGGGGGATGTTAAACCGAGGCTCTGTCTCCCTGTTCAGGGGGGATGTTAAACCGAGGCCCCGTCTCCCTGTTCAGGGGGATGTTAAACCGAGGCCCTGTCTCCCTGTTCAGGGGGGATTTTAAACCGAGGCCCCGTCTCCCTGTTCAGGGGGATGTTAAACCGAGGCCCCGTCTCCCTGTTCAGGGGGGATGTTAAACCGAGGCCCCGTCTCCCTGTTCAGGGGATGTTAAAGCGAGGCCCCGTCTCCCTGTTCAGGGTGGATGTTAAACCGAGGCCCCGTCTCCCTGTTCAGGGGGGATGTTAAACCAAGGCCCCGTCTCCCTGTTCAGGGGGATGTTAAACCGAGGCCCCGTCTCCCTGTCTCCCTGTTCAGGGGGATGTTAAACCGAGGCCCCGTCTCCCTGTTCAGGGGGATGTTAAACCGAGGCCCCGTCTCCCTGTTCAGGGGGATGTTAAACCGAGGCCCCGTCTCCCTGTTCAGGGGGATGTTAAACCGAGGCCCCGTCTCCCTGTCTCCCTGTTCAGGGGGATGTTAAACCGAGGCCCCGTTTCCCTGTTCAGGGGGGATGTTAAACCGAGGCCCCGTCTCCCTGTTCAGGGGGATGTTAAACCGAGGCCCCGTCTCCCTGTTCAGGGGGATGTTAAACCGAGGCCCCGTCTCCCTGTCTCCCTGTTCAGGGGGATGTTAAACCGAGGCCCCGTCTCCCTGTTCAGGGGGGATGTTAAACCGAGGCCCCGTCTCCCTGTTCAGAGGGATGTTAAACCGAGGCCCCGTCTCCTTGTTCAGGGGGGATGTTAAACCGAGGTCCCGTCTCCCTGTTCAGGGGGGATGTTAAACCGAGGCCCCGTCTCCCTGTTCAGGGGGATGTTAAACCGAGGCCCCGTCTCCCTGTTCAGGGGGATGTTAAACCAAGGCCCCGTCTCCCTGTTCAGGGGGATGTTAAACCGAGGCCCCGTCTCCCTGTTCAGGGGGATGTTAAACCGAGGCCCCGTCTCCCTGTTCAGGGGGATGTTAAACCGAGGCCCCGTCTCCCTGTTCAGGGGGGATGTTAAACCAAGGCCCCGTCTCACTGTTCAGGGGGGATGTTAAACCGAGGCCCCGTCTCCATGTTCAGGGGGATGTTAAACCGACGCCCCGTCTCCCTGTTCAGGGGGGATGTTAAACCGAGGCCCCGTCTCCCTGTTCAGGGGGGAGGTTAAACCGAGGCCCCGTCTCCCTGTTCAGGGGGATGTTAAACCGAGGCCCCGTCTCCCTGTTCAGGGGGATGTTAAACCGAGGCCCCGTCTCCCTGTTCAGGGGGATGTTAAACCGAGGCTCCATCTCCCTGTTCAGGGGGATGTTAAACCGAGGCCCCGTCTCCATGTTCAGGGGGATGTTAAACCGAGGCCCCGTCTCCCTGTTCAGGGGGATGTTAAACCGAGGCCCCGTCTCCCTGTTCAGGGGGATGTTAAACCGAGGCCCCGTCTCCCTGTTCAGGGGGATGTTAACCCAAGGCCCCGTCTCCCTGTTCAGGGGGATGTTAAACCGAGGCCCCGTCTCCCTGTTCAGGGGGATGTTAAACCGAGGCCCCGTCTCCCTGTTCAGGGGGATGTTAAACCGAGGCCCCGTCTCCCTGTTCAGGGGGATGTTAAACCGAGGCCCCGTCTCCCTGTTCAGGGGGGATGTTAAACCGAGGCCCCGTCTCCCTGTTCAGGGGGGTGTTAAACCGAGGCCCCGTCTCCCTGTTCAGGGGGATGTTAAACCAAGGCCCCGTCTCACTGTTCAGGGGGATGTTAAACCGAGGTCCCGTCTCCCTGTTCAGGGGGATGCTAAACCGAGGCCCTGTCTCCCTGTTCAGGGGGGATGTTAAACCGAGGCTCTGTCTCCCTGTTCAGGGGGGATGTTAAACCGAGGCCCCGTCTCCCTGTTCAGGGGGATGTTAAACCGAGGCCCTGTCTCCCTGTTCAGGGGGGATTTTAAACCGAGGCCCCGTCTCCCTGTTCAGGGGGATGTTAAACCGAGGCCCCGTCTCCCTGTTCAGGGGGGATGTTAAACCGAGGCCCCGTCTCCCTGTTCAGGGGATGTTAAAGCGAGGCCCCGTCTCCCTGTTCAGGGTGGATGTTAAACCGAGGCCCCGTCTCCCTGTTCAGGGGGGATGTTAAACCAAGGCCCCGTCTCCCTGTTCAGGGGGATGTTAAACCGAGGCCCCGTCTCCCTGTCTCCCTGTTCAGGGGGATGTTAAACCGAGGCCCCGTCTCCCTGTTCAGGGGGATGTTAAACCGAGGCCCCGTCTCCCTGTTCAGGGGGATGTTAAACCGAGGCCCCGTCTCCCTGTTCAGGGGGATGTTAAACCGAGGCCCCGTCTCCCTGTCTCCCTGTTCAGGGGGATGTTAAACCGAGGCCCCGTTTCCCTGTTCAGGGGGGATGTTAAACCGAGGCCCCGTCTCCCTGTTCAGGGGGATGTTAAACCGAGGCCCCGTCTCCCTGTTCAGGGGGATGTTAAACCGAGGCCCCGTCTCCCTGTCTCCCTGTTCAGGGGGATGTTAAACCGAGGGCCCGTCTCCCTGTTCAGGGGGGATGTTAAACCGAGGCCCCGTCTCCCTGTTCAGAGGGATGTTAAACCGAGGCCCCGTCTCCTTGTTCAGGGGGGATGTTAAACCGAGGTCCCGTCTCCCTGTTCAGGGGGGATGTTAAACCGAGGCCCCGTCTCCCTGTTCAGGGGGATGTTAAACCGAGGCCCCGTCTCCCTGTTCAGGGGGATGTTAAACCAAGGCCCCGTCTCCCTGTTCAGGGGGATGTTAAACCGAGGCCCCGTCTCCCTGTTCAGGGGGATGTTAACCCAAGGCCCCGTCTCCCTGTTCAGGGGGATGTTAAACCGAGGCCCCGTCTCCCTGTTCAGGGGGATGTTAAACCGAGGCCCCGTCTCCCTGTTCAGGGGGATGTTAAACCGAGGCCCCGTCTCCCTGTTCAGGGGGATGTTAAACCGAGGCCCCGTCTCCCTGTTCAGGGGGGATGTTAAACCGAGGCCCCGTCTCCCTGTTCAGGGGGGTGTTAAACCGAGGCCCCGTCTCCCTGTTCAGGGGGATGTTAAACCAAGGCCCCGTCTCACTGTTCAGGGGGATGTTAAACCGAGGTCCCGTCTCCCTGTTCAGGGGGATGCTAAACCGAGGCCCTGTCTCCCTGTTCAGGGGGGATGTTAAACCGAGGCTCTGTCTCCCTGTTCAGGGGGGATGTTAAACCGAGGCCCCGTCTCCCTGTTCAGGGGGATGTTAAACCGAGGCCCTGTCTCCCTGTTCAGGGGGGATTTTAAACCGAGGCCCCGTCTCCCTGTTCAGGGGGATGTTAAACCGAGGCCCCGTCTCCCTGTTCAGGGGGGATGTTAAACCGAGGCCCCCGTCTCCCTGTTCAGGGGATGTTAAAGCGAGGCCCCGTCTCCCTGTTCAGGGTGGATGTTAAACCGAGGCCCCGTCTCCCTGTTCAGGGGGGATGTTAAACCAAGGCCCCGTCTCCCTGTTCAGGGGGATGTTAAAACCGAGGCCCCGTCTCCCTGTCTCCCTGTTCAGGGGGATGTTAAACCGAGGCCCCGTCTCCCTGTTCAGGGGGATGTTAAACCGAGGCCCCGTCTCCCTGTTCAGGGGGATGTTAAACCGAGGCCCCGTCTCCCTGTTCAGGGGGATGTTAAACCGAGGCCCCGTCTCCCTGTCTCCCTGTTCAGGGGGATGTTAAACCGAGGCCCCGTTTCCCTGTTCAGGGGGGATGTTAAACCGAGGCCCCGTCTCCCTGTTCAGGGGGATGTTAAACCGAGGCCCCGTCTCCCTGTTCAGGGGGATGTTAAACCGAGGCCCCGTCTCCCTGTTCAGGGGATGTTAAACCGAGGTCCCGTCTCCCTGTTCAGGGGGGATGTTAAACCGAGGCCCCGTCTCCCTGTCTCCCTGTTCAGGGGGATGTTAAACCGAGGGCCCGTCTCCCTGTTCAGGGGGGATGTTAAACCGAGGCCCCGTCTCCCTGTTCAGAGGGATGTTAAACCGAGGCCCCGTCTCCTTGTTCAGGGGGGATGTTAAACCGAGGTCCCGTCTCCCTGTTCAGGGGGGATGTTAAACCGAGGCCCCGTCTCCCTGTTCAGGGGGATGTTAAACCGAGGCCCCGTCTCCCTGTTCAGGGGGATGTTAAACCAAGGCCCCGTCTCCCTGTTCAGGGGGATGTTAAACCGAGGCCCCGTCTCCCTGTTCAGGGGGATGTTAAACCGAGGCCCCGTCTCCCTGTTCAGGGGGATGTTAAACCGAGGCCCCCGTCTCCCTGTTCAGGGGGATGTTAAACCGAGGCCCTGTCTCCCTGTTCAGGGGGGATGTTAAACCGAGGCCCCGTCTCCCTGTTCAGGGGGGATGTTAAACCGAGGCCCCGTCTCCCTGTTCAGGGGGATGTTAAACCGAGGCCCCGTCTCCATGTTCAGGGGGGATGTTAAACCGAGGCCCCGTCTCCCTGTTCAGGGGGATGTTAAACCGAGGCCCCGTCTCCCTGTTCAGGGGGGATGTTAAACCGAGGCCCCGTCTCCCTGTTCAGGGGGATGTTAAACCGAGGTCCCGTCTCCCTGTTCAGGGGGATGTTAAACCGAGGCCCCGTCTCCCTGTTCAGGGGGGATGTTAAACCGAGGCCCCGTCTCCCTGTTCAGGGGGGATGTTAAACCGAGGCCCCGTCTCCCTGTTCAGGGGGATGTTAAACCGAGGCCCCGTCTCCCTGTTCAGGGGGGATGTTAAACCGAGGCCCCGTCTCCCTGTTCAGGGGGATGTTAAACCGAGGCCCCGTCTCCCTGTTCAGGGGGATGTTAAACCGAGGCCCCGTCTCCCTGTTCAGGGGGGATGTTAAACCGAGGCCCCGTCTCCTTGTTCAGGGGGATGTTAAACCGAGGCCCCGTCTCTCTGTTCAGGGGGATGTTAAACCGAGGCCCCGTCTCCCTGTTCAGGGGGGATGTTAAACCGAGGCCCCGTCTCCCTGTTCAGGGGGATGTTAAAACAAGGCCCCGTCTCCCTGTTCAGGGGGATGTTAAACCGAGGCCCCGTCTCCCTGTTCAGGGGGATGTTAAACCAAGGCCCCGTCTCCCTGTTCAGGGGGATGTTAAACCAAGGCCCCGTCTCCCTGTTCAGGGGGATGTTAAACCAAGGCCCCCGTCTCCCTGTTCAGGGGGATGTTAAACCGAGGCCCCGTCTCCCTGTTCAGGGGGATGTTAAACCGAGGCCCCCGTCTCCCTGTTCAGGGGGATGTTAAACCGAGGCCCCCGTCTCCCTGTTCAGGGGGATGTTAATCCGAGGCCCCGTCTCCCTGTTTCAGAGGGATGTTAAACCGAGGCCCCGTCTCCCTGTTCAGGGGGGATGTTAAACCGAGGCCCCGTCTCCCTGTTCAGGGGATGTTAAACCGAAGCCCTGTCTCCCTGTTCAGGGGGGATGTTAAACCGAGGCCCCGTCTCCCTGTTCAGGGGGATGTTAAACCAAGGCCCCGTCTCCCTGTTCAGGGGGATGTTAAACCGAGGCCCCGTCTCCCTGTTCAGGGGGATGTTAAACCGAGGCCCCGTCTCCCTGTTCAGGGGGATGTTAAACCGAGGCCCCGTCTCCCTGTTCAGGGGGATGTTAAACCGAGGCCCCGTCTCCCTGTTCAGGGGGATGTTAAACCAAGGCCCCGTCTCCCTGTTCAGGGGGATGTTAAACCGAGGCCCCGTCTCCCTGTTCAGGGGGATTTAAACCGAGGCCCCGTCTCCCTGTTCAGGGGGATGTTAAACCAAGGCCCCGTCTCCCTGTTCAGGGGGATGTTAAACCGAGGCCCCGTCTCCCTGTTCAGGGGGATGTTAAACCGAGGCCCCGTCTCCCTGTTCAGGGGGATGTTAAACCGAGGCCCCGTCTCCCTGTTCAGGGGGGATGTTAAACCGAGGCCCCGTCTCCCTGTTCAGGGGGATGTTAAACCGAGGCCCCGTCTCCCTGTTCAGGGGGATGTTAAACCGAGGCCCCGTCTCCCTGTTCAGGGGGGATGTTAAACCGAGGCCCCGTCTCCCTGTTCAGGGGGATGTTAAACCGAGGCCCCGTCTCCCTGTTCAGGGGGGATGTTAAACCGAGGCCCCGTCTCCCTGTTCAGTGGGGATGTTAACCCGAGGCCCCGTCTCCCTGTTCAGGGGGATGTTAAAGCGAGGCCCCGTCTCCCTGTTCAGGGGGATGTTAAACCGAGGCCCCGTCTCCCTGTTCAGGGGAATGTTAAACCGAGGCCCCGTCTCCCTGTTCAGGGGGATGTTAAACCGAGACCCCGTCTCCCTGTTCAGGGGGATGTTAAACCGGGGCCCCGTCTCCCTGTTCAGGGGGGATGTTAAACCGAGGCCCCGTCTCCCTGTTCAGGGGGATGTTAAACCGAGGCCCCGTCTCCCTGTTCAGGGGGATGTTAAACCGAGGCCCCGTCTCCCTGTTCAGGGGGATGTTAAACCGAGGCCCCGTCTCCCTGTTCAGGGGGATGTTAAACCGAGGCCCTGTCTCCCTGTTCAGGGGGGATGTTAAACCGAGGCCCCGTCTCCCTGTTCAGGGGGATGTTAAACCGAGGCCCAGTCTCCCTGTTCAGGGGGATTTTAAACCGAGGCCACGTCTCCCTGTTCAGGGAGGATGTTAAACCGAGGCCCCGTCTCCCTGTTCAGGGGGATGTTAAACCGAGGCCCCGTCTCCCTGTTCAGGGGGATGTTAAACCGAGGCCCCGTCTCCCTGTTCAGGGGGATGTTAAACCGAGGCCCTGTCTCCCTGTTCAGGGGGGATGTTAAACCGAGGCCCCGTCTCCCTGTTCAGGGGGATGTTAAACCGAGGCCCAGTCTCCCTGTTCAGGGGGATTTTAAACCGAGGCCCCGTCTCCCTGTTCAGGGAGGATGTTAAACTGAGGCCCCGTCTCCCTGTTCAGGGGGATGTTAAACCGAGACCCAGTCTCCCTGTTCAGGGGGATTTTAAACCGAGGCCCCGTCTCCCTGTTCAGGGGGGATGTTAAACCGAGGCCCCGTCTCCCTGTTCAGGAGGGATGTTAAACCGAGGCCCCATCTCCCTGTTCAGGGGAATGTTAAACCGAGGCCCCGTCTCCCTGTTCAGGGGGATGTTAAACCGAGGCCCCGTCTCCCTGTTCAGGGGGATGTTAAACCGAGGCCCCGTCTCCCTGTTCAGGGGGATGTTAAACCGAGGCCCCGTCTCCCTGTTCAGGGGGATGTTAAACCGAGGCCCCGTCTCCCTGTTCAGGTGATGTTAAACCGAGGCCCCGTCTCCCTGTTCGGGGGGATGTTAAACCGAGGCCCCGTCTCCCTGTTCAGGGTGGATGTTAAACCGAGGCCCCGTCTCACTGTTCAGAGGGATGTTAAACCGAGGCCCCGTCTCCCTGTTCAGGGGGGATGTTAAACCGAGGTCCCGTCTCCCTGTTCAGGGGGATGTTAAACCGAGGCCCCGTCTCCCTGTTCAGGGTGGATGTTAAACCGAGGCCCCGTCTCACTGTTCAGAGGGATGTTAAACCAAGGCCCCGTCTCCCTGTTCAGGGGGGTGTTAAACCGAGGCCCCGTCTCCCTGTTCAGGGGGATGTTAAACTGAGGCCCCGTCTCCCTGTTCAGGGGGGATGTTAAATCGAGGCCCCGTCTCTCTGTTCAGGGGGATGTTAAACCGAGGCCCCGTCTCCCTGTTCAGGGGGATGTTAAACCGAGGCCCAGTCTCCCTGTTCAGGGGGATTTTAAACCGAGGCCCCGTCTCCCTGTTCAGGGGGAATGTTAAACCGAGGCCCCGTCTCCCTGTTCAGGGGGGATGTTAAACCGAGGCCCCGTCTCCCTGTTCAGGGGGATGTTAAACCGTGGCCCCGTCTCCCAGTTCAGGGGGATGTTAAACCGAGGCCCCGTCTCCCTGTTCAGGGGGATGTTAAACCGAGGCCCCATCTCCCTGTTCAGGGGGGATGTTAAACCGAGGCCCCGTCACCCTGTTCAGAGGGATGTTAAACTGAGGCCCCGTCTCCCTGTTCAGGGGGATGTTAAACCGAGGCCCCGTCTCTCTGTTCAGGGGAATGTTAAACCGAGGCCCCGTCTCCCTGTTCAGGGGGGATGTTAAACCGAGGCCCCGTCTCCCTGTTCAGGGGGATGTTAAACCGAGGCCCCGTCTCTCTGTTCAGGGGGATGTTAAACCGAGGCCCCGTCTCCCTGTTCAGGGGGATGTTAACCCAAGGCCCCGTCTCCCTGTTCAGGGGGGATGTTAAACCGAGGCCCCGTCTCCCTGTTCAGGGGGATGTTAAACCGAGGCACCGTCTCCCTGTTCAGTGGGATGTTAAACCGAGGCCCTGTCTCCCTGTTCAGGGGCGATGTTAAACCGAGGCCCCGTCTCCCTGTTCAGGGGGATGTTAAACCGAGGCCCGGTCTCCCTGTTCAGGGGGATGTTAAACCGAGGCCCTGTCTCCCTGTTCAGGGGGGATGTTAAACCGAGGCCCCATCTCCCTGTTCAGGGGGGATGTTAAACCGAGGCCCCGTCTCTCTGTTCAGGGAGGATGTTAAACCGAGGCCCCGTCTCCCTGTTCAGGGGGGATGTTAAACCGAGGCCCCGTCTCCCTGTTCAGGGTGGATGTTAAACCGAGGCCCCGTCTCCCTGTTCAGGGGGATGTTAAACCGAGGCCCCGTCTCCCTGTTCAGGGGGGATGTTAAACCGAGGCCCCGTCTCCCTGTTCAGGGGGATGTTAAACCGAGGCCCCGTCTCCCTGTTCAGGGGGATGTTAAACCGAGGCCCCGTCTCCCTGTTCAGGGGGGATGTTAAACCGAGGCCTCGTCTCCCTGTACAGGGGGATGTTAAACCGAGGCCCCGTCTCCCTGTTCAGGGGGATGTTAAACCGAGGCCCTGTCTCCCTGTTCAGGGGGATGTTAAACCGAGGCCCTGTCTCCCTGTTCAGGGGGATGTTAAACCGAGGCCCCGTCTCCCTGTTCAGGGGGATGTTAAACCGAGGCCCCGTCTCCCTGTTCAGGGGGGATGTTAAACCAAGGCCCCGTCTCACTGTTCAGGGGGGATGTTAAACCGAGGCCCCGTCTCCATGTTCAGAGGGATGTTAAACCGAGGCCCCGTCTCCCTGTTCAGGGGGATGTTAAACCGAGGCCCCGTCTCCCTGTTCAGGGGGGATGTTAAACCGAGGCCCAGTCTCCCTGTTCAGGGGGGATGTTAAACCGAGGCCCCGTCTCCCTGTTCAGAGGGATGTTAAACCGAGGCCCCGTCTCCCTGTTCAGGGGGGATGTTAAACCGAGGCCCCGTCTCCCTGTTCAGGGGGATGTTAAACTGAGGCCCCGTCTCCCTGTTCAGGGGGATGTTAAACCGAGGCCCCGTCTCCCTGTTCAGGGGGATGTTAAACCGATGTCTGGTCTCCCTGTTCAGGGGGGATGTTAAACCGAGGCCCCTGTAGGATTTGCAAAATCCAGGAAAATACAGCCTACATTTTAAAACCCCTGAAATGGCCACATTTTTAAGAGCACAAGATGGAGTCGGCAGATCACATGACTCATTTCAGAAGGACATACCACTGCAATACCTTAAAGAAACCTGAGTCACCACCGATTGGAAAATTCCAGACTGACTGCAATTGATATGGTAATAAAGGTAGCAGCAGTAACGAAGTCAAAAACAAAGGACTTGCACTTGAAAAGGTCATGTTAATCGCCAGATAAACGTAAACCCATCACTGAAATCACAGAGCACGGACAAGACCCATTATCTGCATCAAACTCAGCGGGACACGGGACATAACCCATCAGTTTGGTTTCGGCCACGATTAAAGTCGTTAAACTAAAGTACCAGCTTTTGTCAAAGTAGCCGGCCCAAAACTTTGACAAAAGAAAAACCCTGATTTGGCGCCGAAGATAAGGGCAAGGAAACAGTATAACTGTTGGGGGAAAATCGACGGGCAGAAGGTACGATCGGAGGCAGAGAACAACGAGAGGTTAAGGTTAAGTGGAACGGTTCGAGTGGAGAGGTCCGATTAGGAGGTTCGATTACGGTTCGAGGAGCACGGAGGTTCTACAAGTTCGAGCAGGAGAGCAGGTTCAGGAGCCCGTCCCAGAAGGAAGATCAATCGGGAATCCCAGAAGCTACAGGAGCACCAAGGTCGAGGACAGTTTTAAAACCCTGGTGAGCATAGAGGCCCAACTCCACCTAGCTGACCTAGTAGAGGGATACTTTAGAGATGGGAGGGTTTTACTATTAAGGGCTTTGTAATCGGGAGTGTTATTTATCCTTCGTTGTACCGCGCGCTTTCCCCACCCCCGTTTTATTATACCGCAGCTAATGAATTGATGTATTTTAAGATAGTCAAAGTAATTCTTGTGTGTTAAATTTTAGTTCCCATTGGGAGGCGTGTTAATGATTTTGTCTGTGTTGTTTCTTTGTTCCCTGTGTTTTTATTCTCCTTATAAATAAAGAAACCAGTAATTTTAAAACTTACCTTGTCTCATCTGATCCATTTGCCTTCCGAGTCACAAGTTGGGCCAACACATCAAGGTAGTCTGGCAATAAGTCCAGTGTCTAGAATCAGTGAGGGGGGAGCGCTTCGAAACCGCTCACGAGCAGTGTGAAATCAAGAATCGATCTCGCACACCACAAACTCGTTAAAAAGACCCCTTACAGAATGGCGACCGCGGCAGGACACTGGCTACAGACCCCTTGTGTGGTGGACAAAGACTCGGGTGAGACAGCTGTGATGGAGGACAGGTTATCCTCCTACGTGTGTGGTAAAGTAAACGTTGCAAAAAAATGGGTATGCGACCTTACACCCCGTCTCGCTGTGATGGGGGATGTCAAACCGAGGCCCCGTCTCCCTGTTCAGGGGATGTTAAACCGAGGCACCGTCTCCCTGTTCAGTGGGATGTTAAACCGAGGCCCTGTCTCCCTGTTCAGGGGCGATGTTAAACCGAGGCCCCGTCTCCCTGTTCAGGGGGGATGTTAAACCGAGGCCCCGTCTCCCTGTTCAGGGGGATGTTAAACCGAGGCCCCGTCTCCCTGTTCAGGGGGATGTTAAACCGAGGCCTCGTCTCCCTGTTCAGGGGGATGTTAAACCGAGGCCCCGTCTCCCTGTTCAGGGGGATGTTAAACCGAGGCCCCGTCTCCGTGTTCAGGGGGATGTTAAACCGAGGCCCCGTCTCCCTGTTCAGGGGATGTTAAACCGAGGCCCAGTCTCCCTGTTCAGGGGGATGTTAAACCGAGGCCCCGTCTCCCTGTTCAGTGGGATGTTAAACCGAGGCCCCGTCTCCCTGTTCAGGGGGATGTTAAACCGAGGCCCCGTCTCCCTGTTCAGGAGGATGTTAAACCGAGGCCCCGTCTCCCTGTTCAGGGGGATGTTAAACCGAGGCCCTGTCTCCCTGTTCAGAGGGATGTTAAACCGAGGCCCCGTCTCCCTGTTCAGGGGGATGTTAAACCGAGGCCCCGTCTCCCTGTTCAGGGGGATGTTAAACCGAGGCCCCGTCTCCCTGTTCAGGGGGATGTTAAACCGAGGCCCAGTCTCCCTGTTCAGGGGGATGTTAAACCGAGGCCCAGTCTCCCTGTTCAGGGGGATGTTAAACCGAGGCCCCGTCTCCCTGTTCAGGGGGATGTTAAACCGAGGCCCCGTCTCCCTGTTCAGGGGGGATGTTAAACCGAGGCCCCGTCTCCCTGTTCAGGGGGGATGTTAAACCGAGGCCCCGTCTCCCTGTTCAGGGGGATGTTAAACCGAGGCCCCGTCTCCCTGTTCAGGGGGATGTTAAACCGAGGCCCCGTCTCCCTGTTCAGGGGGATGTTAAACCGAAGCCCTGTCTCCCTGTTCACGGGGGATGTTAAACCGAGGCCCCGTCTCCCTGTTCAGGGGGATGTTAAACCGAGGCCTTGTCTCCCTGTTCAGGGGGATGTTAAACCGAGGCCCCGTCTCCCTGTTCAGGGGGGATGTTAAACCGAGGCCCCGTCTCCCTGTTCAGGGGGGATGTTAAACCGAGGCCCCGTCTCCGTGTTCAGGGGGATGTTAAACCGAGGCCCCGTCTCCCTGTTCAGGGGGATGTTAAACCGAGGCCCCGTCTCCCTGTTCAGGGGGATGTTAAACCGAGGCCCCGTCTCCCTGTTCAGGGGGATGTTAAACCGAGGCCCCGTCTCCCTGTTCAGGGGGATGTTAAACCGAGGCCCCGTCTCCCTGTTCAGGGGGGGATGTTAAACCGAGGCCCTGTCTCCCTGTTCAGGGGGATGTTAAACCGAGGCCCCGTCTCCCTGTTCAGGGGGATGTTAAACCGAGGCCCCGTCTCCCTGTTCAGGGGGATGTTAAACCGAGGCCCCCTCTCCCTGTTCAGGGGGATGTTAAACCGAGGCCCCGTCTCCCTGTTCAGGGGGATGTTAAACCGAGGCCCCGTCTCCCTGTTCAGGGGGATGTTAAACCGAGGCCCCGTCTCCCTGTTCAGGGGGATGTTAAACCGAGGCCCCGTCTCCCTCTTCAGGGGGATGTTAAACCGAGGCCCCGTCTCCCTGTTCAGGGGGATGTTAAACCGAGGCCCCGTCTCCCTGTTCAGGGGGATGTTAAACCGAGGCCCCGTCTCCCTGTTCAGGGGGATGTTAAACCGAGGCCCTGTCTCCCTGTTCAGTGGGACGTTAATCCGAGGCCCGGTCTCCCTGTTCAGGGGGATGTTAAACCGAGGCCCCGTCTCCCTGTTCAGGGGGATGTTAAACCGAGGCCCCGTCTCCCTGTTCAGGGGGATGTTAAACCGAGGCCCCGTCTCCTTGTTCAGGGGGACGTTAATCCGAGGCCCGGTCTCCCTGTTCAGGGGGACGTTAATCCGAGGCCCGGTCTCCCTGTTCAGGGGGACGTTAATCCGAGGCCCGGTCTCCCTGTTCAGGGGGATGTTAAACCGAGGCCCCGTCTCCCTGTTCAGGGGGATGTTAAACCGAGGCCCCGTCTCCCTGTTCAGGGGATGTTAAACCGAGGCCCCGTCTCCCTGTTCAGGGGGATGTTAAACCGAGGCCCCGTCTCCCTGTTCAGGGGAATGTTAAACCGAGGCCCCGTCTCCCTGTTCAGGGGGGATGTTAAACCGAGGCCCCGTCTCCCTGTTCAGGGGATGTTAAACCGAGGCCCCGTCTCCCTGTTCAGGGGGATGTTAAACCGAGGCCCCGTCTCCCTGTTCAGGGGGGATGTTAAACCGAGGCACCGTCTCCCTGTTTAAGGGGATGTTAAACCGAGGCCCCGTCTCCCTGTTCAGGGGGGATGTTAAACCGAGGCCCCGTCTCCCTGTTCAGGGGGGATGTTAAACCGAGGCCTCGTCTCCCTGTTCAGGGGGGATGTAAAACCGAGGCCCCGTCTCCCTGTTCAGGGGGATGTTAAACCGAGGCCCCGTCTCCCTGTTCAGGGGGATGTTAAACCGAGGCCCCGTCTCCCTGTTCAGGGGGGATGTTAAACCGAGGCCTCGTCTCCCTGTTCAGGGGGGATGTTAAACCGAGGCCCCGTCTCCCTGTTCAGGGGGATGTTAAACCGAGGACCCGTCTCCCTGTTCAGGGGGATGTTAAACCGAGGCCCCGTCTCCCTGTTCAGGGGGATGTTAAACCGATGCCCCGTCTCCCTGTTCAGGGGGATGTTAAACCGAGGCCCCGTCTCTCTGTTCAGGGGGATGTTAAACCGAGGCCCCTTCTCCCTGTTCAGGGGGGATGTTAAACCGAGGCCCTGTCTCCCTGTTCAGGGGGATGTTAAACCGAGGCCCCGTCTCCCTGTTCAGGGGGGATGTTAAACCGAGGCCCCGTCTCCCTGTTCATGGGGATGTTAAACCGAGGCCCCGTCTCCCTGTTCAGGGGGATGTTAAACCGAGGCCCCGTCTCCCTGTTCAGGGGGATGTTAAACCGAGGCCCTGTCTCCCTGTTCAGGGGGATGTTAAACCGAGGCCCCGTCTCCCTGTTCAGGGGATGTTAAACCGAGGCCCCGTCTCCCTGTTCAGGGGGATGTTAAACCGAGGCCCCGTCTCTCTGTTCAGGGGATGTTAAACCGAGGCCCCGTCTCCCTGTTCAGGGGGATGTTAAACCGAGGCCCTGTCTCCCTGTTCAAGGGGATGTTAAACCGAGGCCCCGTCTCCCTGTTCAGGGGGATGTTAAACCGAGGCCCCGTCTCCCTGTTCAGGGGATGTTAAACCGAGGCCCCGTCTCCCTGTTCAGGGGGATGTTAAACCGAGGCCCCGTCTCCCTGTTCAGGGGGATGTTAAACCGAGGCCCCGTCTCCCTGTTCAGGGGGATGTTAAACCGAGGCCCCGTCTCCCTGGTCAGGGGGATGTTAAACCGAGGCCCCGTCTCCCTGTTCAGGGGGGCTGTTAAACCGAGGCCCCGTCTCCCTGTTCAGGGGGATGTTAAACCGAGGCCCTGTCTCCCTGTTCAGGGGGATGTTAAACCGAGGCCCCGTCTCCCTGTTCAGGGGGATGTTAAACCGAGGCCCCGCCTCCCTGTTCAGGGGGATGTTAAACCGAGGCCCCGTCTCCCTGTTCAGGGGGATGTTAAACCGAGGCCCCGTCTCCCTGTTCAGGGGGATGTTAAACCGAGGCCCCGTCTCCCTGTTCAGGGGGATGTTAAACCGAGGCCCCATCTCCCTGTTCAGGGGGATGTTAAACCGAGGCCCCGTCTCCCTGTTCAGGGGGATGTTAAACCGAGGCCCCGTCTCCCTGTTCAGGGGGATGTTAAACCGAGGCCCCGTCTCCCTGTTCAGGGGGATGTTAAACCGAGGCCCCGTCTCCCTGTTCAGGGGGATGTTAAACCGAGGCCCCGTCTCCCTGTTCAGGGGGATGTTAAACCGAGGCCCCGTCTCCCTGTTCAGGGGATGTTAAACCGAGGCCCCGTCTCCCTGTTCAGGGGGGATGTTAAACCGAGGCCCCGTCTCCCTGTTCAGGGGGATGTTAAACCGAGGCCCTGTCTCCCTGTTCAGGGGGATGTTAAACCGAGGCCCCGTCTCCCTGTTCAGGGGGATGTTAAACCGAGGCCCCGTCTCCCTGTTCAGGGGGATGTTAAACCGAGGCCCCGTCTCCCTGTTCAGGGGGGATGTTAAACCGAGGCTCCGTCTCCCTGTTCAGGGGGATGTTAAACCGAGGCCCTGTCTCCCTGTTCAGGGGGATGTTAAACCGAGGCCCCGTCTCCCTGTTCAGGGGGATGTTAAACCGAGGCCCCATCTCCCTGTTCAGGGGGATGTTAAACCGAGGCCCCCGTCTCCCTGTTCAGGGGGGATGTTAAACCGAGGCCCGTCTCCCTGTTCAGGGGGATGTTAAACCGAGGCCCCGTCTCCCTGTTCAGGGGGGATGTTAAACCGAGGCTCCGTCTCCCTGTTCAGGGGGATGTTAAACCGAGGCCCCATCTCTCTGTTCAGGGGGATGTTAAACCGAGGCCCCGTCTCCCTGTTCAGGGGGATGTTAAACCGAGTCTCCGTCTCCCTGTTCAGGGGGATGTTAAACCGAGGCCCCGTCTCACTGTTCAGGGGGATGTTAAACCGAGGCCCCGTCTCCCTGTTCAGGGGGATGTTAAACCGAGGCCCCGTCTCCCTGTTCAGGGGGGATGTTAAACCGAGGCCCCGTCTCCCTGTTCAGGGGGATGTTAAACCGAGGCCCCGTCTCCCTGTTCAGGGGGATGTTAAACCGAGGCCCCGTCTCCCTGTTCAGGGGGATGTTAAACCGAGGCCCCGTCTCCCTGTTCAGGGGGGATGTTAAACCGAGGCCCCGTCTCCCTGTTCAGGGGGGTGTTAAACCGAGGCCCCGTCTCCCTGTTCAGAGGGATGTTAAACTGAGGCCCCGTCTCCCTGTTCAGGGGATGTTAAACCGAGGCCCCGTCTCCCTGTTCAGGGGGATGTTAAACCGAGGCCCCGTCTCCCTGTTCAGGGGGATGTTAAACCGAGGCCCCGTCTCCCTGTTCAGGGGGATGTTAAACCGAGGCCCAGTCTCCCTGTTCAGGGGGATGTTAAACCGAGGCCCCGTCTCCCTGTTCAGGGGGATGTTAAACCGAGGCCCCGTCTCTCTGTTCAGGGGGATGTTAAACCGAGGCCCCGTCTCCCTGTTCAGGGGGATGTTAAACCGAGGCCCCGTCTCCCTGTTCAGGTGGATGTTAAACTGAGGCCCCGTCTCCCTGTTCAGAGGGATGTTAAACTGAGGCCCCGTCTCCCTGTTCAGGGGGATGTTAAACCGAGGCCCCGTCTCCCTGTTCAGGGGGGATGTTAAACTGAGGCCCCGTCTCCCTGTTCAGAGGGATGTTAAACCGAGGCCCCGTCTCCCTGTTCAGAGGGATGTTAAACTGAGGCCCCGTCTCCCTGTTCAGGGGGAATGTTAAACCGAGGCCCCGTCTCCCTGTTCAGGGGGATGTTAAACCGAGGCCCCATCTCCCTGTTCAGGGGGATGTTAAACTGAGGCCCCGTCTCCCTGTTCAGGGGGGATGTTAAACCGAGGCCCCGTCTCTCTGTTCAGGGGGGATGTTAAACCGAGGCCCCTGTAGGATTTGCAAAATCCAGGAAAATACAGCCTACATTTTAAAACCCCTGAAATGGCCACATTTTTAAGAGCACAAGATGGAGTCGGCAGATCACATGACTAATTTCAGAAGGACATACCACTGCAATACCTTAAAGAAACCTGAGTCACCACCGATTGGAAAATTCCAGACTGACTGCAATTGATATGGTAATAAAGGTAGCAGCAGTAACGAAGTCAAAAACAAAGGACTTGCACTTGAAAAGGTCATGTTAATCGCCAGATAAACGTAAACCCATCACTGAAATCACAGAGCACGGACAAGCCCCATTATCTGCATCAAACTCAGCGGGACACGGGACATAACCCATCAGTTTGGTTTCGGCCACGATTAAAGTCGTTAAACTAAAGTACCAGCTTTTGTCAAAGTCGCCGGCCCAAAACTTTGACAGAAGAAAAGCCCCTGATTTGGCGCCGAAGATAAGGGCAAGGAAACAGTATAACTGTTGGGGGAAAATCGACGGGCAGAAGGTACGATCGGAGGCAGAGAACAACGAGAGGTTAAGGTTAAGTTGAACGGTTCGAGTGGAGAGGTCCGATTAGGAGGTTCGATTACGGTTCGAGGAGCACGGAGGTTCTACAAGTTCGAGCAGGAGAGCAGGTTCAGGAGCCCGTCCCAGAAGGAAGATCAATCGGGAATCCCGGAAGCTACAGGAGCACCAAGGTCGAGGACAGTTTTAAAACCCTGGTGAGCATAGAGGCCCAACTCCACCTAGCTGACCTAGTAGAGGGATACTTTAGAGACGGGAGGGTTTTAATATTAAGGGTTTTGTAATCGGGAGTGTTATTTATCCTTCGTTGTACCGCGCACTTTCCCCACCCCCATTTTATTATACCGCAGCTAATGAATTGATGTATTTTAAGATAGTCAAAGTAATTCTTGTGTTAAATTTTAGTTCCCATTGGGAGGCGGGTTAATGATTTTGTCTGTGTTGTTTCTTTGTTCCCTGTGTTTTTATTCTCCTTATAAATAAAGAAACCATTAATTTTAAAACTTACCTTGTCTCACCTGATCCATTTCCTTTCCGAGTCACAAGTTGGGCCAACACATCAAGGTAGTCTGACAATAAGTCCAGTGCCTAGAATCAGTGAGGGGGGAGCGCTTCGAAACCGCTCACGAGCAGTGTGAAATCAAGAATCGATCTCGCACACCACAAGCTCGTTAAAAAGACCGCTTACAGAATGGCGACCGCGGCAGGACACTGGCTACAGACCCCTTGTGTGGTGGACAAAGACTCGGGTGAGACAGATGTGATGGAGGACAGGTTATCCTCCTACGTGTGTGGTAAAGTAAACGTTGCAAAAAAATGGGTATGCAACCTTACACCCCGTCTCGCTGTGATGGGGGATGTCAAACCGAGGCCCCGTCTCCCTGTTCAGGGGATGTTAAACCGAGGCCCCGTCTCGCTGTTCAGGGGGATGTTAAACCGAGGCCCCGCCTCCCTGTTCAGGGGGATGTTAAACCGAGGCCCCGTCTCCCTGTTCAGGGGGATGTTAAACCGAGGCCCTGTCTCCCTGTTCAGGGGGATGTTAAACCGAGGCCCCGTCTCCCTGTTCAGGGGGATGTTAAACCGAGGCCCTGTCTCCCTGTTCAGGGGGGATGTTAAACCGAGGCCCCATCTCCCTGTTCAGGGGGGATGTTAAACCAAGGCCCCGTCTCCCTGGCGTGTTAAGGATCCCAGGGTTACACATTGGAGGAAGAGCAGGGTTGCTGTTTGTGGTATCTAGCTGTGTAAAGAAATGGCTGGTCCGATTCCGTACATTACGACAGGGAATACACTTCACAAGGCTTCGCGAGGCTTCACGTGCTTCCTGATCGTGATCCCTGCAGGGAAAGGGTTGGGAGTACTTTGGACTTTGAAGGGTTGGTTGACCTTGTCTCCCTTCCCAAAGCCCATTTCACAGGCCCAACCCAGTACAGGATGCAACACGGATACAAAAAAAAACAACCCTTGAGCCACCTGACCTGTTTGCTTGGAGCCAGAACCAATACACGCTTCTAATAACCGAGACGCGTGCCAACAACTCCCATTGATATAGGGCCCTTAACATCGAAACATAACATAGAAGATAGGAGCAGGAGTAGGCCATTCGGCCCCTCGAGCCTGCTCCGCCATTTAATGAGATCACGGCTGATCATCCAAATTCAGTACCCTGTCCCTGCCTTCACCCCATATCCCTTGATCCCTTCAGCCTTAAGAAATATATCCAACTCCTTCTTAAATATATTTATTGAATTGGCCTCAACTGCCTTGTGTGGTAGAGAATTCTGCAGGTTCACCACTCTCTGGGTGAAGAAATTCCTCCTCATCTCAGTCCTAAATGGCTTACCCCTTATCCTTAGACTGTGACCCTTGGTTCTGGACTCACCCGCCATTGGGAACATCCTTCCTGCATCTAATCTGTCTAGTCCTGTTAGAATTTTATAAGTTTCAATGAGATCCCCTCTCATTCTTCTAAACTCCAGCGAGTATAAGCCCAATCGACCCAATCTCTCCTCATACATCATTCCTGCCATCCCAGGTATCAGTCTGGTGAATCTTCGCTGCACTCCCTCTATGGCAAGAACATCCTTCCTCAGATAAGGCGACCAAAACTGCACACAATACTCAAGATGTGGTCTCACCAAGGCCCTGTACAACTGCAGCAAGACATCCTTGTTCCTGTACTCGAATCCTCTCGCTATGAAGGCCAACATACCATTTGCCTTCTTAACCGCCTACTGCACCTGCATGCTTACCTTCAGCGACTGGTGCACAAGGACACCCAGGTCTCGTTGCACTTCCCCTTCTCTCAATCTATTGCCGTTCAGATAATAATCTGCCTTCCTGTTTTTGCCACCAAAGTGGATAACCTCACATTTATCCACGTTATATTGCATCTGCCATGCATCTGCCCAATCACCCAACCTGTCCAAATCATACTGGAGTTTCTCGGCATCCTCCTCACACCACACACCCCCACCCAGCTTTGTGTCATCTGCAAACTTGGAGATACTACATCTAGTTCCCTCATCTAGATCATTAATATATATATTGTGAATAGCTGGGGTCCTAGCACCGATCCCTGCGGTACCCCACTAGTCATTGCCTGCCACTCGGAAAAAGACCCGTTTATTCCAACTCTTTGCTTCCTGTCTGCCAACCAGTTCTCTATCCAAGTCAGTACCTTGCCCCCAATCCCATGTGCTTTAACTTTGCACACTAATCGCTTATGCGGGACTTCATCGAAAGCCTTCTGAAATTGTTTTATATCTCTTCGAAGGTCAGCTATCTTTGACCGCATCTTCATGGATGTGGTCTTTCATGGTCTTCCTTATACTATTCAGTGAAATTGCCAGCCATGTCAGTTTAACTCTTTCTCCACTGCAGCGGATACAGAAAAACAACCCTTGAGCTGCCTGAGCTGTTTGCTTAGAGCAGGAACCAACACACGCTTCTAATAACCAAGACTCGTGCCAACAGCTCCCATTGATATAGGGCCCTTAACGTAGCAAAACATCCCAGGAGGCTTCACAGGAGCGTAAATCAGACACAGTTTGACACCGAGCCACATCAGGAGATATTCGGGACAGGCCTGGTCAACCAGGTTAGGTTTTGACATGAATCTTGCCATTCATGTGGAAATGACTTATGAAGTAATACAGGGCGGCCTGCTGGTGGCGCTGTCCAGGGAGAGTATAAATACTCGGGCACGGGCCCAGCTTGCTCAGGACATTCTTTAACAGGAACTAGTGAAGGACACAACTAGGTCTCCATGTTGTAAAACAGTTGATTAAAGCCTTGTTTAATACTCAGACCAAATGCCTAGTAGTTTTCTTACATCAGGTTTTAAGGAGCGTCTTAAAGGAGGAGAGAGTGTTGGAGAGATTCCAGAGCTTGGGGTCGAAGGCGCGGCCGCCAATGGCGGGGGGCGGTGGGGGGGGCGATGGAAATCGGGATGATGCGCAAGAGGCCAGAATCGGAGGAGCGCAGAGATCTCGGAGGGTCGTCGGGGCTGGAGAAAGTTACAGAGACAGAGGAGGGGTTGGGGTCAGGGGTGGTGTGAGGCCACGGAGGGGATTTGAAGAGGAGGATGGAGAATTTCAAAAATCGAGGCGCTGCCGGACCGGGGGCCCATGTAGGTCAAGCAAGCGTGGGGGGGTGGGGAGGCGGCGATGGGTGAACGGGACTTGGTGCGGGTTAGGACACGGTGGGGCAGCGGAGCTTTGGATGAGCTGAGGGTGAAAGGTGGGAGGCCTGCCAGGGGTGCGTTGGGATAGTGGAGGCTGGAGGTTTCAGCAGCGGATGGGCCGAGGCCAGGCGCGGAGACGGACGATGTGACGGAGGTCTCCTGAAGTCGCTGAAGGTAAGCATGCAGGTGCAGCAGGCGGTTAAGAAGGCAAATGGTATGTTGGCCTTCATAGCGAGAGGATTCGAGTACAGGAACAAGGATGTCTTGCAGTTGTACAGGGCCTTGGTGAGACCACACCTTGAGTATTGTGTGCAGTTTTGGTCGCCTTATCTGACGAAGGATGTTCTTGCCATGGAGGGAGTGCAGCGAAGATTCACCAGACTGATACCTGGGATGGCAGGAATGACGTATGAGGAGAGATTGGGTCGATTGGGCTTATACTCGCTGGAGTTTAGAGGAATGAGAGGGGATCTCATTGAAACTTATAAAATTCTAACAGGACTAGACAGACTAGATGCAGGAAGGATGTTCCCGATGGCGGGGGAGTCCAGAACCAGGGGTCACAGTCTAAGGATAAGGGGTAAGCCATTTAGGACAGAGATGAGGAGGAATTTCTTCACCCAGAGAGTGGTGAACCTGTGGAATTCTCTACCACACAAGGCAGTGGAGGCCAATTCATTAAATATATTGGCCCAGTAATTCGGGTCCCAACGCCTGAGTACGGACGGGGTACTCACGCATGGGCCCGATGGAAGTGCCGGTTTTCAGCATGCACGGCGCATGCGCGGAAAACCGGCATTTCCTTTCCTCTGAACCAAGGGGTTCAGAGGTCGAACGCGTGCGCGCAGGAGTCTGCGCGTGCGCGCTGAAATTCCTTCTTTTTTTAAGCTTTGCCCGTGCGTGGAGGCCTCCGGCTTTTACGCGTGGAAAAAGCAGACGTGAGGACTTAGTTTTAAAAGGTAAGTGGTCTATTAATTAAAGTTAGAATTTTTTTTCCACAGGTTTATTATTTTTAAAGAATTTCCAGTAAGGTAAGTATTTTTAGACCCGATTTTTAAAAAAATTATTTTTTTCAAAAATTTGAATAATTGTTTAAATTAGTTTTTTAGAGTTATTAATAGTTCATTTAATTAGTGGGATGTTTTTTTAACTTTTATTTGATGTTTAAGTACTGTTTTGGGCGCCCGGAGTTTTCATGAGTTTGATAGCTCTTACTATCAAACTCATGAATGAACTTTTGCAACCTCCCATTGGTTGCCCAGTGCTCACATGATCCCAGCCGATGCATCGCACTAACTACGCCGCTGGATCACGGAAGCACAGCGCGCCGGGAGCTGAACCGGGCCACTGACAGGAAATCCACGCAGGGCCAGGCTTCAACTGCCGGCGCGCCGGGTAAATGTAGGTCGGGGGCTTGCACCCGCGGGAAGCCCCCGACACCAATTTCTGGGCCAATCAAGAAGGAGTTGGATATATTTCTTAAGGCTAAAGGGATCAAGGGATATGGGGAGAAGGCAGGGACAGGGTAATGAATTTGGATGATCAGCCATGATCTCATTGAATGGCGGAGCAGGCTCGAGGGGCCGAATGGCCGACTCCTGCTCCTATCTTCTATGTTTCTATGTAGGTGGGAGAAGATCAGCATTCCTCCCTCATCCAACAACACCCTGATGATTTGGCCACCTGTGGGAGCTTGCTGTGCGCAAATTGGCTACGAAGCCCTTTGGGACGTCCCGAGGTCATGAACGGCGCTATAGAGATGCAATATCTTTCAACCTCGGTCCCTGTAATGGCACCGAGTGAGTGGGCAAGAAGGTGTCGGATGAGAGTTATCATGTGGCGAAAATTCGGAATTGTCCACTTCGGTAGGAAGGACGAGAAAGCACATTGGGCTCGGACTTCGGTTGCCTTTGCGCCTCTCGTTAGCGCGCGGACTGGGCACAAGCGGCGTTGCGGCCCGGGAGATTTTAGCGGCAGCGGTAACCGGCAGCGCCCTCGCTCCGCTCCGACATCATTGCCGCGTTCCGTTTTCGCCCCGCCTGCTAAACGGGGCCCGCGGCCCCCCCCCCCCTGAAAGTGCACCAGGCGAAAGACGGAGCGGCAGGAGGCTCGCTTGGGGGCGCCAACCAAAGGGGAGGTGGCGGGGGAAATAAATCGGCCCACTTGACATAAGAAAACTACTAGGCACTTGGTCTAAGCGTTAAACAAAACTTTAATCAACTGTTTTACAACATGGAAGTCTAGTTGTGTCCTTTACTAGTTCCTGTTAAAGAATGTCCCGCGCAAGCTGGGCCCGTGCCCGAGTATTTATACTCTCCCTGGACATCGCCACCCATAGTCCGCTCAGTATTATTTCATAAGTCTTTCTTTCATGAATGACTGATTCATGTCACCACTTGGCTTTTGAACGCGGGTGTCCGTGCCGCGATCTGGCAGCCCGATGGTCCAGGTCGGGGCCCCGCAGAGTTGCGGGCTTTGGGCCCTCCCCTTTAATAAGTAATGAGAGCAGGAGTAGGCCATATGGTCTCTCGAGCCTGCAGAATAAGGGGTCGGTCATTTAGGACTGAGATGAGAAGAAATTTCTTCACTCAGAGGGAGGTGAATCTTTGGAATACTCTACCCCAGAGGGCTGTGGAGGCTCAGTCGTTGAGTATATTACTACTCCTGCTCCGATTTCTTCACATCTTATATTCTTTGGATGATATACTTTGGACCTTGAAGGATTGATTGGCACCGATAACCTTCTCAAACCACGCTTCCCAAAACCCAACCCAGTACCGGATGCAATGCGGATGCATTAACCAACCCCTTGAGTCACGTGATCTACTTTTTTTTTCAACTCAGAACAAAGACTTCATTCTGTGCCTTGAAACAACTGTTGGAACAAACACCTGGTGTGATTTAGCAATCACTCTCAGTCAGAACAGCGTGGGTTTGATAACTGTAGTGTCCGCGCCTTAATAATACACGGACTGCAGGAGAACGATAATAATAGATGTTTACTGCACAGAGAGTATGCTGAACTGAAAGTACAGAAGCCTGCTACTGCTTTATATACAGGTGTGGTCACTGCCGGTACTACAGCATAAAAACAGTTCTCTCTTAAAGGTACATACACAACAATAACCCACTCCAGAGATTTGAGCCCCATAATCCACTTTGGTAGGAAGAATAAAAAAACAAAGAGAGAGAGTCTACATAACACAAAAAAGAAACATAGAAACATAGAAGATAGGAGCAGGAGTAGGCCATTCGGCCCCTCGAGCCTGCTCCGCCATTCAATGAGATCATGGCTGATCATCCAAATTCAGTACCCTGTCCCTGCTTTCTCCCCATATCCCTTGATCCCTTTAGCCTTAAGAAATATATCTAATTCCTTTTTGAATATATTTAATGAATTGGCCTCTACTGCCTTCTGTGGTAGAGAATTTCACAGGTTCACCACTCTCTGGGTGAAGAAATTCCTCCTCATCTCTGTCCTAAATGGCTTACCCCTTATCCTTAAGCTGTGACCCCTGGTTCTGGACTCCCCCGCCATCGGGAACAGCCTTCCTGCATCTAGTCTGTCTAGTCCTGTTAGAATTTTATAAGTTTCAATGAGATGCCCTCTCATTCTTCTAAACTCCAGCGAGTATAAGCCCAATCGACCCAATCTCTCCTCATACGTCATTCCTGCCATCCCAGGTATCAGTCTGGTGAATCTTCGCTGCACTCCCTCCATGGCAAGAACATCCTTCCTCAGATAAGGCGACCAAAACTGCACACACTACTCAAGGTGTGGTCTCACCAAGGCCCTGTACAACTGCAGCAAGACATCCTTGTTCCTGTACTCGAATCCTCTCACTACGAAGGCCAACATACCATTTGCCTTCTTAACCGCCTGCTGCACCTACATGCTTACCTTCAGCGACTGGTGCACAAGGACACCCAGGTCTCATTGCACTTCCCCTTCTCCCAATCTATTGCCGTTCGGATAATAATCTGCCTTCCAGTTTTTGCCACCAAAGTGGATAACCTCGCATTTATCCACATTATACTGCATCTGCCCAATCACCCAACCTGAAAATACTGCAGATCTTGGAAATCTGAAATAAAAACAGAAAATGCTGGAGACACTCAGCAGGTCAGGCAGCATCCGTGGAGAGAGAGAAAGAGAGTTAACGTTTCAGGTCGGAGGCCTTTCGTCAGAACTGGAAAAAAGCAGGAGATGAAACAGATTTGAGAGCAAGTTTAGGGGCTGGGAAAGGGGGGAGGGGATAAAAGAACAAAAGGAAAGGTCTGTGATAGGATAGAAGGCAGGAGAAGTGAAGAGACATTAAGAGATATTCAAGGTGAGAGGAGATGGTAATGGGACAGGTTAAGAAACACAGGATGGCTCGAGATGAAGTGTGAATTGCGCTGGCGGAATGAAGGACAGCTGCCATGTGGGGGAGAAGAACAAGGCACAAACAAAAAGTGTGGATAAAAATATATATATATGATGGGGGCTGAGGTTATGATCTGAAATTGTTGAACTCTATGTTGAGTCCTGAAGGCTGTAAAGTGCCTAAACGGAAGATGAGGTGCTGTTCCTCGAGCTTACACTCAGCTTCCGTGGAACAATGGAAGAGGCCGAGGGTGGTGAGGTCCGAGTGGGAGTGGAGCGGTGAATTGAAGAGAGACTACAAAATGCTGAGGTACAGAGGGATCTGGGGGTCCTCATACATGAATCACAAAAAGTTAGCCTGCAGGTACAGCACGTAATCAAAAAGGCAAATGGAGTGTTGGCCTTTATTGCAAAGGGATTGGAGTATAAAACCAGGGAAGTCCTGCTACAACTGTACAGGGTGTTGGTGAGACCACACCTGGAGTACTGCGTACAGTTTTGGTCTCCTTATTTAAGGAGGGATATACTTGCATTGGAGGCAGTTCAGAGAAGGTTCACTAGGTTGATTCCGGGGATGAAGGGGTTGTCTTATGAGGAAAGGTTGAGCAGGTTGGGCCTATACTCATTGGAGTTTAGAAGAATGAGAGGGGATCTTATTGAAACATAAGACTCGGATGGGGCTCGACAGGATAGATGCAGAGAGGATGGGCTGGATTTTCATTCAGCAGTCGGGAAGGAGGCGGGACTACAACTTTCGGGTTTTAGTCCCGCCTCCATCAAGATGCAGCCAATCCACGCGATTTTCCCTTGATCGACCTTGTTGAGCCTGCCCAGCGGGCTCAGCAGGACAATTAAGGGCCACCCGGCAACAGGTGATGTCACAGACTGAAATTTCATCTGTCAAGATGTTTTGACAGATGAAATATCAGCGTTTCACAGCTGTTTGAAGCTGTCAAACACTGACAGTCTTACTTCTAACCTGAGTCCTTCTACACAGACTCAGTTAGAAATCTCGCCGGCACTGAAAGCTGCAGGCTGTCACTTTTGACAGCTGGCGGCCATTCAGCTTTCAGTGCCGGCTGAATGATGGACTCCCGACGCCAAGAGGAAGGAAGGCTGTAAAGGTAAGTACGGGTAATTTAAACTTCTTTACACACTTTAGACACACCAAACACACTTACCTTTGCACTCATGCACCCATCACTCACCTGAGCACTGACATCTCGACCCCTCCAAGTCCTTCAACCCGACGGCCCGCCTGCTCTAACCTGGCGTGGTTTGGAGTCGTCGGGAATCCCTCACGACACCCCTCAAAATAGGGATTAGGCTAAAAACTGCCTGTTAACTACCTGTTAACAGGCAGTTAATTGGCACTAATCCCTTCCCGCCTCGGGTCGGTGGGTCGCAGTGCGGGGCGGGTACCCGCCTCCCTTGAAACTTACGTGGAGGCGGGTTTTGGGCGGGAGGGTGTCAGGACCCCCGAATTCGGGATTTTTGCCCCCCCGCACGCCCAAAAGCCCGCCTCACGGCACACTGAAAATCGACCCCGATGTTTCCCCTCGTGGGGGAATCTAGAACCAGGGGGCATAGTTTCAGAATAAGGGGGCACCCGTTTAAATCGGAAATGAGGAGGAATTTCTTCTCTCGGAGGGTCTTGAATCTGTGGAATTCTCTTCCCCAGAGAGCTGTGGAGGCTGGGTCATTGAATATATTTAAGGTGGAGGTGGACAGATTTTTGAACGGTAAGGGAGTCGAGGGTTATGGGGAGCGGGCAGGGAAGCGGAGTTGAGGCCCAGATCAGATCAGCCATGGTCTTACTGAATGGCGGAGCAGGCTCGAGGGGCCGAATGGCCGACTCCAACTCCTGTTTCTTATGTAACCCAGGCCAACACTTTCACTGACCCCCACCCAGAACACACACGCACCCTCCCCACCACCCCATCAGAGAGAGGAGCCCTTCACAGATTCATGGAATGATACAGAACAGAAGGAGGCCATTCGGCCCATCGTGCCTGTGCCGGCTCTTTGGTAGAGCTCTCCGGTTAGACCCTCTCCCCCCTGCTCTTGCTCCACCGCCCCGCAAATTTGACCCCTTCAAGTATTTATCCAATTTCCCTTTTGAAAGTTACCATCGAATCTGCTTCCACCGCCCTTTCAGGCAGCGCGTTCCAGATCACAACAACTCGCTGCATGAACATTCGCGCCACACAAGTGCCAGGCAATGACTATCTCCAACAAGCGAGAGTCTAACCACCTCCCCTTGACATTCAATGGCATTACCATCGCCGAATCCCCCACCATCAACATCCTGGGGGTCACCATTGACCAGAAACTTAACTGGACCAGCCACATAAATACTGTGGCTACAAGAGCAGGTCAGAGGCTGGGTATTCTGTGGTGAGTGTCTCACCTCCTGACTCCCCAAAGCCTTTCCACACCTACAAGGCACAAGTCAGGAGTGTGATGGAATACTCTCCACTTGCCTGGATGAGTGCAGCTCCAACAACACTCAAGAAGCTCGGCACCATCCAGGACAAAACAGCCCGCTCGATTGGCACCCCATCCACCACCTTAAACATTCACTCCCTCCACCACCGGCGCACCGTGACTGCAGTGTGTACCATCTACAAGATGCACTGCAGCAACTCACCAAGGCTTCTTCGGCAGCACCTCCCAAACCCGCGACCTCTTCCACCTAGAAGGACAAGGGCAGCAGGCGCATGGGAACACCACCACCTCCAAGTTCCCCTCCAAGTCACACACCATCCTGACTTGGAAATATATCGGCCGATCCTTCATCGTCGCTGGGTCAAAATCCTGGAACTCCCTCCCTCACAGCACTATGGGAGTACCTTCACCACACGGACTGCAGCGGTTCAAGAAGGCGGCTCACCACCACCTTCTCAAGGGGCAATTAGGGATGGGCAATAAATGCTGGCCTTGCCCAGCGACGCCCACATCCCAGGAACGAATAAAGAAAAAAGATTTCCTCATCTCCCCTCTGGTTCTTTTGCCAATCACCTTAAATCTGTGTCCTCTGGTCACCGACCCTTCTGCCAATGGGAACAGTTTCTCCTTATTTACTCCGTCAAACTCCTTCATGATTTTGAACACCTCGATTAACAAAGCAGTTAAAAAAGCATGTGAGGTCCTGGGCTTTATAAATAGAGTAACCGAGTACAAAAGACAGGGCGTTATGCTAAACCTGTATAAAACACTGGTTCGGTCCCAGCTGGAGTATTGTGTCCAATTCTGGGCACCGCACTTTAGGAAGGAAGTGAAGGCCTCAGAGAGGATACAGAGGAGATTTACCAGAATGGTACCAGGGATGAGGGACTTCAGTTATGTGGAGAGACTGGAGAAGCTGGGATTGTTCTCCTTAGAGCAGAGAAGGTTAAGGGGGAGATTGACCAGAATGGTACCAGGGGTGAGGGACTTCAGTTATGTGGAGAGACTGGAGAAGCTGGGATTGTTCTCCTTAGAGCAGAGAAGGTTAAGGGGAGATTGACCAGAATGGTACCAGGGATGAGGGACTTCAGCTCTGTGGAGAGACTGGAGAAGCTGGGGTTGTTCTCCTTAGAGCAGAGAAGGTTAAGGGGAGATTGACCAGAATGGTACCAGGGATGAGGGTTTTCAGTTATGTGGAGAGACTGGAGAAGCTGGGATTGTTCTCCTTAGAGCAGAGAAGGTTAAGGGGAGATTGACCAGAATGGTACCAGGGATGAGGGACTTCAGTCATGTGGAGAGACTGGAGAAGCTGGGGTTGTTCTCCTTAGAGCAGAGAAGGTTAAGGGGAGATTGACCAGAATGGTACCAGGGATGAGGGACTTCAGTTACGTGGAGAGACTGGAGAAGCTGGGATTGTTCTCCTTAGAGCAGAGAAGGTTAAGGGGAGATTGACCAGAATGGTACCAGGGATGAGGGTTTTCAGTTATGTGGAGAGACTGGAGAAGCTGGGATTGTTCTCCTTAGAGCAGAGAAGGTTAAGAGGGAGATTGACCAGAATGGTACCAGGGATGAGGGTTTTCAGTTATGTGGAGAGACTGGAGAAGCTGGGGTTGTTCTCCTTAGAGCAGAGAAGGTTAAGGGGGAGATTGACCAGAATGGTACCAGGGATGAGTGACTTCAGTTATGTGGAGAGACTGGAGAAGCTGGGGTGGTTCTCCTTAGAGCAGAGAAGGTTAAGAGGGAGATTGACCAGAATGGGACCAGGGATGAGGGACTTCAGTTATGTGGAGAGACTGGAGAAGCTGGGGTTGTTCTCCTTAGTGCAGAGAAGGTTAAGGGGGAGATTGACCAGAATAGTACCAGGGATGAGGGACCTCAGTTACGTGGAGAGACTGGAGAAGCTGGGGTTGTTCTCCTTAGTGCAGAGAAGGTTAAGGGGGAGATTGACCAGAATAGTACCAGGGATGAGGGACCTCAGTTACGTGGAGAGACTGGAGAAGCTGGGGTTGTTCTCCTTAGAGCAGAGAAGGTTAAGGGGGAGATTGACCAGAATGGTACCAGGGATGAGGGACTTCAGTTATGTGGAGAGACTGGAGAAGCTGGGATTGTTCTCCGTAAAAGACCAGAGAAGACTAAGAGGAGATTCGATAGAGGTGTTTAAAATCATTAACGGTTCAGGTACAGTAAGTAAAGAGAAACTTTCCAATGGCTGAAGGGTCGATAACCAGAGTTGTGGCAATTGGCAAAAAATCCAGAGGGGACACGAGGAGAACCTTTTTTACGCAGCGAGTGGTTAGGATTTGGAATGCACTGCCTGATAGGGCGGTGGATACAGATTCAATAGGGGCCTTCAAAAGGGAATTGGATAGATAGTCGAAGGAGATAAAATTGCAGGGATACGGGGAAAGAGCGGGGGGGTAGTGGGACTAACTGGATTAATCTCCGAGAGAGCCAGCACAGACTCGATGGGCCGAATGGCCTCCTTCTGTGCTATGTCCTTGATGAGTACCTCTTCATTCTTCTCATTGAAACTTATAAAATTCTATCAGGACTAGACAGACTAGATGCAGGAAGGATGTTCCCGATGGCGGGGGAGTCCAGAACCAGGGGTCACAGTCTAAGGATAAGGGGTAAGCCATTTAGGACAGAGATGAGGAGGAATTTCTTCACCCAGAGAGTGGGGAACCTGTGGAATTCTCTACCACACAAGGCAGTTGAGGCCAATTCATTAAATATATTCAAGAAGGAGTTGGATATATTTCTTAAGGCTAAAGGTATCAAGGGATATGGGGAGAAGGCAGGGACCGGGTACTGAATTTGGATGATCAGCCATGATCTCATTGAATGGCGGAGCAGGCTCGAGGGGCCGAATGGCCTACTCCTGCTCCTATCTTCTATGTTTCTATGTTTCTTGGCCCGCAGTGGGGTAGGACCTTGGGTGCTTGGGCCGTAGATGGCCTTGACTGCGCTAAAGAATCCACGCACGTCGTGGTTGTTGGCTAGCTGCTGGATCTCCTGCGCTTTCTCCACCCACCATCTGTTCTTTAGGTCGCGAGTTTTTTGTCGGACCTCGGTCTTCAGGCGTCTGTAGAGCTGCTTTCATACGAGACTCGTATGAATACAGCCTTTATTAAATACCCCGCAATATCTCCCACATACCAAGTCCTGTTAAAACTTCCATTAAATCACAACCAAGGTGACTTTCATAGAGCTGCTCGATACGAGACTCCCGAAACAAGCGCTGTACTCGGAGCTCCGGCACGGCAAGAGAGCCCCAGGTGGGCAGAGGAAACGCTTCAAGGACACCCTCAAAGCCTCCTTGGAAAAAATGTAACATCCCGACCGACACCTGGGAATCCCTGGCCCAAGACCGCACAAAGTGAAGGAGAAGCATCCGGGAAGGCGCCGAACACCTCGAGTCTCTTCGCCGGGAGCAAGCGGAAGCCAAGCGCAAACAGCGCAAGGAATGCATGTCAACCCAAGCACCCCCACCCACCCGCCCCTTCAACCACCGTCTGCCCCACCTGTGACAGAGACTGTAGGTCCCGCATTGGACTCATCAGTCACCTGAGAACTCAGTTTGAATGTGGAAGCAAGTCATCCTCGGTTCCGAGGGACTGCCTAAGAGAGAGAGAGAGACTCGTATATGATTCTATGTTAGACTTCTCTGAATCTTCTCTGCTCTAAGGCGAACAACCCCAGCTTCTCCAGTCTCTCCAAATAACTGAAGTCCCTCATCCCTGGTACCATTCTGGTCAATCTCCCCCTTAACCCTTCTCTGCTCTAAGGAGAACAACCCCAGCTTCTCCAGTATCTCCGCGTAACTAAAGTCCCTCATCCCTGGTACCATTCTGGTCAATCTCACCCTTAACCTTCTCTGCTCTAAGGAGAACAGCCCCAGCTTCTCCAGTCTCTCCATGTAACTGAAGTCCCTCATCCCTGGTACTATTCTGGTCAATCTCCCCTTAGCCTCTGCTCTAAGGAGAACAACCCCAGCTTCTCCAGTCTCTCCACGTAACTGAAGTCCCTCATCCCTGGTACTATTCTGGTCAATCTCCCCTTAGCCTCTGCTCTAAGGAGAACAACCCCAGCTTCTCCAGTCTCACCACATAACTGAAGTCCCTCATCCCTGGTACCCATTCTGGTCAATCTCCCTCTTAACCTTCTCTGCTCTAAGGAGAACAACCCCAGCTTCTCCAGTCTCTCCATGTAACTGAAGTCCCTCATCCCCTGGTACCCATTCTGGTCAAACTCCTCTGCACCCTCTCCAAGGCCTTGGACAGCCTTCCTAAAGTGCGGTGCTCAAGAATTGGACACAATATTCCAGCTGGGGCCGGAGTTTATTAAACGGACGCATCACGCAAGAAATATGAACAGCCTTTATTAAATACCATGCAATATCTCCCGCATACTGAGTCCTGTTAAAACTTCCATTAAATCACAACCAAGGTGACATTGTGTACATCATAAATTAAATTCTTAACTGCAGCGTGCAGACATCTTTGAATGAGGGACGTCACTGAGGAGAGTGTGGCGAGTCCTGTTATTCTGTTCAAGCTGTTACGATCTGCAATGCGCTACCTGAGAGGGCGGTGGAAGCAGATTCAATAGTAACTTTCAAGCGGGGAATTGGATAATTCCTTGTAACGGAAAAAAATTCCCAAGGACTATGGGAAGGGAAGGGGACTAATTGGATCATTCAAAAGAACCGGCACAGGCACGATGGGCCGGAAGGCCCTCCTCCTGTGCTGTGAGCTTCTCTGATTCTGCATCGCGCGGATGTTTGTAGTTGAATTGAGTGGAGCGGCACTCTTCCTGCTAGTGCCGATTGTTGGCCCATCTCCAGTGAGCTTGCCTTAGCGGAGGGAAAAGCAGAGAAGGGGGAGTGGGACTAATTTGGACAGCTCTGTCAAGGAGCCGGGACAGGCACGATGGGCCGAATGGTGAACTTCTGTGCGATAAGGTTCTATGATGACTCAGAAAATGAGTGCAGTACTCCCAACTTTCCTCCTTTTTTAACCCCCCTAATTCTTTTGCTCTTAACCTCTCCAAGAAGATGGTCTTGCTGGGCGGTAGGGGGGGGATAGGGGAGGGTCACGTCGTGCATAGGTTACCCGCTGATCGTCCGGGACAGGCTATGATGGAGAAGCTGCTCCTTTCCTGCCCGGAGGTGTCCTGACCAGTGACGACGGCACTTCACAATCTACGACTTGCACAGAGATAGCGGGTGGAAAATCCGACGGCACAAAGACACAATCATCTCCGAAACACATCCTTCATCCTCACACTCGAGCGTTACTGGATCGATTGCAGCGTGTTGTCTTCGTATCTTCACAGCCTGACAGCCTGGCGCTATTGTCTCTCCCTCCCTCTCTTTCTCCCTCTCTCTCGGTCACTCTCTCCCTCCTTCTCTTTCTCTGTCTCTTTCTGTCTCTCTCTCTGTCTCCCTCTCTCTCTGTCTCTCGCTCTCTCCCTCCCCCTCTCTCTCTCTCTCTCTCTGACTCTCCCTCTCTCCCTCCCTCTCTCTCCCTCTCTCCCTCCCCCTCTCTCTCTCTTCTCTCACTCCCTCTCTCCCTCTCTCTCTCTTGGTCACTCTCTCCTTCCTTCTCTCTCAATTCAATTCAAATGCTTTATTGGCATGAAAGTTTACAGGGAACCATGTTGCCAAAGCTTACATAACAAAAAGTACAGGTTTCCAAC
>NW_028225181.1:50818050-50980550 GCF_052327205.1 Somniosus microcephalus
TACCACACCGGGTGTGAGATCAGGCTAACTCAGCACAGGCCAGGGACGGAGCCTGGGCCTCTCCTGCTCTGTGTGTGGGGCTCAGTACCACACCGGGTGTGAGATCAGGCTAACTCAGCACAGGCCGGGGACGGAGCCTGGGCCTTTCCTGCTCTGTGTGTGGTGCTCAGTGCCACACAGGGTGTGAGATCAGGCTAACTCAGCACAGGCTGGGGATGGAGCCTGGGCCTTTCCTGCTCTGTGTGTGTGTGGGGCTCAGTACCACACAGGGTGTGAGATCAGGCTAACTCAGCACAGGCCGGGGACGGAGCCTGGGCCTTTCCTGCTCTGTGTGTGGGGCTCAGTACCACACCGGGAGTATGATCAGGCTAACTCAGCACAGGCCGGGGATGGAGCCTGGGCCTTTCCTGCTGTGTGTGTGGGGCTCAGTACCACACCGGGTGTGAGATCAGGCTAACTCAGCACAGGCCGGGGATGGAGCCTGGGCCTTTCCTGCTCTGTGTGTGTGGGGCTCAGTACCACACAGGGTGTGAGATCAGGCTAACTCAGCACAGGCCGGGGACGGAGCCTGGGCCTTTCCTGCTCTGTGTGTGGGGCTCAGTACCACACCGGGAGTATGATCAGGCTAACTCAGCACAGGCCGGGGATGGAGCCTGGGCCTTTCCTGCTGTGTGTGTGGGGCTCAGTACCACACCGGGTGTGAGATCAGGCTAACTCAGCACAGGCCGGGGATGGAGCCTGGGACTTTCCTGCTCTGTGTGTGGGGCTCAGTTCCACACCGGGTGTGAGATCAGGCTAACTCAGCACAGGCCGGGGATGGAGCCTGGGCCTTTCCTGCTCTGTGTGTGGGGCTCAGTCCCACACTGGGTGTGAGATCAGGCTAACTCAGCACAGGCCGGGGACGGAGCCTGGGCCTTTCCTGCTCTGTGTGTGTGGGGCTCAGTACCACACTGGGTGTGAGATCAGGCTAACTCAGCACAGGCCGGGGATCGAGCCTGGGCCTTTCCTGCTCTGTGTGTGTGGGGCTCAGTCCCACTCCGGGTGTGAGATCAGGCTAACTCAGCACAGGCCGGGGACGGAGCCTGGGCCTTTCCTGCTCTGTGTGTGGGGCTCAGTACCTCACCGGGTGTGAGATCAGGCTAACTCAGCACAGGCCGGGGACGGAGCCTGGACCTTTCCTGCTCTGTGTGTGTGGGGCTCAGTACCACACCGGGTATGGGATCAGGCTAACTCAGCACAGGCCGGGGATGGAGCCTGGGCCTTTCCTGCTCTGTGTGTGGGGCTCAGTACCACACCGGGTGTGAGATCAGTCTAACTCAGCACAGGCCGGGGACGGAGCCTGGGCCTTTCCTGCTCTGTGTGTGGGGCCCAGCACCACACCGGGTGTGAGATCAGGCTAACTCAGCACAGGCCGGGGCTGGAGCCTGGGCCTTTCCTGCTCTGTGTGTGTGTGGGGCTCAGTACCACACCGGGTGTGAGATCAGGCTAACTCAGCACAGGCCGGGGACGGAGCCTGGGCCTTTCCTGCTCTGTGTGTGTGGGGCTCAGTACCACACCGGGTGAGATCAGGCTAACTCAGCACAGGCCGGGGACGGAGCCTGGGCCTTTCCTGCTCTGTGTGTGGGGCTCAGTCCCACACCGGGTGTGAGATCAGGCTAACTCAGCACAGGCCGGGGATGGAGCCTGGACCTTTCCTGGTCTGTGTGTGTGGCCCAGTACCACACCGGGTGTGAGATCAGGCTAACTCAGCACAGGCCGGGGCTGGAGCCTGGGCCTTTCCTGCTCTGTGTGTGGGGCTCAGTACCACACCGGGTGTGAGATCAGGCTAACTCAGCACAGGCCGGTGACGGAGCCTGGGCCTTTCCTGCTCTGTGTGTGGGGCTCAGTACCACACTGGGTGTGAGATCAGGCTAAATCAGCACAGGCCAGGGATGGAGCCTGGGCCTTTCTTGCTCTGTGTGTGGGGCTCAGTACCACACTGGGTGTGAGATCAGGCTAAATCAGCACAGGCCGGGGACGGAGCCTGGGCCTTTCCTGCTCTGTATGTGGGGGGCTCAGTCCCACACCGGGTGTGAGATCAGGCTAACTCAGCACAGGCCGGGGATGGAGCCTGGGCCTTTCCTGCTCTGTGTGTGGGGCCCACTCCCTCCACCACCGGCGCACCATGGCTGCAGTGTGTACCATCTACAAGATGCACTGCAGCAACTCGCCAAGGCTTCTTCGGCAGCACCTCCCAAACCCGCGACCGCTCCCACCTAGAAGGACAAGGGCAGCAGGCGCATGGGAACACCACCACCTCCAAGTTCCCCTCCAAGTCACACACCATCCCAACTTGGAAGCATATCGGCCGATCCTTCATCGTCGCTGGGTCAAAATCCTGGAACTCCCTCCCTAACAGCACTGTGGGAGCACCTTCACCACACGGACTGCAGCAGTTCAAGAAGGCGGCTCACCACCACCTTCTCAAGGGGCAACTAGGGATGGGCAATAAATGCTGGGCCTTGCCAGCGACACCCACATCCCAGGAATGATAGCCGGGATGTTGTCGGAGTCCAGCATTTGCTGCATCCAATGCGCTCAGCCATTTCTAGATATCACGTGGCGTGAATCGATTGGCTGAAGACCGGCTTCTGTGATGGCACAGAGCGCAGGAGGAGGCCGAGATGGGGATCATCCACTCGGCACTTCTGGCCGAAGATGGTTGCAAACGCTTCAGCAACTGGCGTGCTGGGCTCCGTCATCATCGAGGATGGGGGCTGTTCGTGGAGCCTCCTCCTCCTGTCAGTTGTTTAATTGTCCGCCACCATTAGCAATCAACCAATCCTTACCCAAAGTTATCATCTCAAACAGCAGCACCCCAAAGGACCACCTGAAAAAGTCAAGAAGACGTTGGTCAACATTTGCAATCAGCGAAAGCAAAGGTGAGTCACATGATGGTTATGCTATGTCAAAGCCCGAAAACATTGCGAACCAGTGCACTTGCTCTTTGCTATTCTGCTGCCGAATACACCTGCCCTGCATGGGAAAGGTCTACTCATGCCAAGATGGATGCCGTTCTGAATGCAAGCTGCCAATTTATCACAGGTTGCTTAAAACCAACAAACACCAACAGCCTATATATCCTGGCGGGTATCGCTCCCCCTGATATAAGCAGAACGGTAGCCAGCAAGAAAGAGCGACTCCGTCAAACATCAGATCAATCAATCAATCAATCAATCAACTTTTATTGTCATTGTTAGTGCACAAGTGCAGTACAACGAAATGTAGGCTTGCGGCTCCCGAGAGTGTACATTTAGATTAAGACATTTAAACATTCAACATTCATTTGGCTTGTAATACATTAACATAAACATAACCATAATAAAGTGCATTGGCAGATGTGCAGGCTTTAGAGTTTATTTGTGGAGTTCAGTAGGATGACAGCCCTGGGAAAGAAGCTGTTCCTAAATCTGGTCGTACGGGTGCGAATGCATCTGTAGCGTCTCCCAGATGGCAGGAGGACGAACAGACTGTGGCTGGGGTGGGTAGGGTCTTTGATGATGGTCAGTGACCTCCGTAAACAGCGTTTCTGGTATATGTGCTCTATGGTCGGTAGCCGGGTGCCGGTAATGTGTTGGGCAGATTTGACTACCCGCTGCAGGGCTTTCCGGTCATAGTAGCTACAGCTGCCATTCCATACTGTGATACAGTTCGTCAGGATGCTCTCTATTGTGCAGCGGTAAAAGTTAGAGAGGATCAGGGGTGACAGGTTACATCCCTTCAGCCTCCTTAGGAAATATAGGCGCTGCTGGGCCTTCTTCACCAGAGAGGAGGTATTGAGGGACCAGGAGAGGTCTTCCGTGATGTGGACTCCGAGGAACTTAAAGCTGTCCACCCTTTCCACCACAGCCCCATGGATGTGGATGGGGGTGTCACTTCCGCCTTTAGACTTCCTGAAGTCCACAATGATTTCTTTGGTTTTCTTGATGTTAAGGGCCAGGTTGTTATCGGCGCACCACTTCACGAGATGCTGGACCTCCTCCCTGTAGGCTGACTCATCGTTGTTGGTGATGAGAGACACCCTCTGCATTGTCATACACCTACACCCAGCCGCCTAAAGTCAAGAAAGAGCTTCATGAACAGTGTTGTTCCATTACAATCAACCTCATCTGAAGCCCGCATCGCCTTGTGGAAAGACCGGCTCGCCAGTCTTGAACAACCTCCAGCGATGGAAATTTTACTTGATGAAAACCTTCCCCCAGAAGCTAATTGCAACTGGGCAATCTGGAAGTGCCTTAACAGACTTAGGACCGGTGTAGGTTGCTCAAAGGTGTCACTAAGCAAATGGGGATATTCAACCAGCCCGACAACTTGTGAATGTGGAACTGAGGCACAGACTATGCAACATCTCCTGCAATGCCCATCGTTAGAGGAACCCTGCACTGTTGCAGATCTTGCCGAATTCAACAACAAGGCGCAAAAATGTGTCCAGTTCTGGCTGGGCTATGTATAGACTGTCCGTGGACACGATAAGAAGAAGAATACTTGTCCAATAGGGTTGTCTGAAACACGTCATATGACCATAGCAGCCCCATCACCAGCCAAGCTTCGAGCATAGATCAGAAAGTTCCTCCAGTTGAATATTGGGAAGACTGAAGCCATTGTCTTCAGGGCCCCCGCCATAAACTCCATTCTCTAGCCATCGACTCCATCCCTCTTAACTAACAACAGAAAATGCTGGAAAAACTCAGCAGGCCAGGCAACATCCGTGGAGAGAAATTAGAGTCGACGTTTCAGGTCGAAACCCTTTTTCAAACTGGAAAGGAAATAAAATAGATCGAAGGCAGGGCTGCGATAGAACAAACGAAGTAACAGAGTCATTAAGAGGTATTCAAAACCAGACGAGATGGTGATAGGACTAGTGGAAACAAAAGACGGCAAGATTAGGTGTGAAGTGTACTGGCAGGATGGGAGACAGCTGCCATGTGGGAGAGAGAAAAAAAAAGGAAAGGGGGGGGGAAGGGAAGATACAAAACAAAGGTGTGGAAAAAAAATAGAAGTAAAAATGTAATAGGGGCCGAGGTTATGATCTGAAATTGTTGAACTCGATATTGAGTCCGGAAGGCTGCAAAGTGCCTAATCAGAAGACGAGGTGCTGTTCCTCGAGTTTATGTTGAGCTTCCGTGGAACAATGCAAGAGGCCAAGGACGGTGAGGTCCGAGTGGGAATGGAGCGGTGAATTAAAATGACAGGCGACCGGAAGCTCGGGGTCACCCTTACGGACTGAACGGAGGTGTTCCGCAAAGCGGTCACCCAATCTGCGTTTGGTCTCCCCAATGTAGAGGAGACCGCATCGTGAGCAGCGAATACAGTATACTAGATTGCGAGAAGTACAAGTAAATCGCTGTTTCACCTGGAAGGGGTGTTTGGGGCCCTGGACAGTGGGAAGGGGGGAGGTATAAGGGCATGTGTTGCATCTCCTGCGCTTACACGGGAAGGTGCCAGGCGAAGGGGAAGGGGTGCTGGGGGTGATAGAGGAGTGGACTAGGGTGTCTCGGAGGGAGCGGTCCCTGCGGAATGCTGAAAGGGGAGGGGAGGGGAAGATGTGTTTGGTGGTGGGATCACTTTGGAGGTAGCGGAAATGGCAGAGGATGATCCGTTGAATGTGGAGACTGGTGGGGTGAAAGGTGAGGACGAGGGGAACCCTATCGTGGTTCCGGGAGGGAGGGGCAGGGGTGAGGACTCCATCCCTCTCCCTGGTCACTGTCCGGGGCTGAACCAGACTGTTGGCAACCTCGGCATTCTACTTGATCTCGAGCTAAGAACATAAGAAATAGGAGCAGGAGTCGGCCATTCGGCCCTTCGAGCCTGCTCTGCCATTCAATGAGATCATGGCTGATCATCTGCCTCAACTCCATTCACCGGCCCTATCGTCATATCCCTTGATGCCCTTACTAGTCAGAAATCTATCGCCTTCTGTTTTGAATATACCCAATGACTGAGCCTCCACAGCCCTCTGGGGTAGAGAATTCCAAAGATTCACCACCCTCTGTGTGAAGAAATTTCTTCTCATCTCAGTCCTGAATGGCCTGCCCTTTATCCTGAGGCTGTGGCCCCTGGTTCTAGACTCCCCAGCCAAGGGAAACATTGTCCCAGCATCCACCCTATCAAGCCCTGTAATAATTTTGTATGCTTCAATGAGATCCCCTCTCATTCTTCTGAATTTAAGAGAATACAGGCCTAGTTTACTCAATCACTTCTCATACGACAGTCCCGCCATCCCAGGAATCAATCTCATGAACCTTCGTTGCACTCCCTCTATGGCAAGTATATCCTTCCTTAGGTAAGGAGACCAAAATTGTACACAGTACTCCAGGTGTGGTCTCACCAGGGCCCTATATAATTGGAGTAAGACTTCTTTACTCCTGCACTCAAATCCTCTTGTAATGAAGGCCAGCATACCATTTGCCTTCCGAATGGCTTGCTGCACGTGCACATTCACTTTCAGTGACTCATGCACAAGGACACCCAGGTCCCCTTTGAGCATCTGCATTCCCCAATTTTTCACCATTTAGGAAATACTCTGCCTTTCTGTTTTTTCTACCAAAGTGGGGAACTTCACATTTACCCACATTATATTCCATCTGCCATCATCCCCATCTCCAAGAACGTCTACTACCACCTCCGTAACATCGCCCGTCTCTGCCCCTGCCTCAGTCTGCTGAAACCCTCTGTCTGTGTCCAGGCTTGACTATTCCAAAGCTCATCCAATAGCAAAATACCACAAATGCTGGAATTCTGAAGTAACAACAGAAAAAGCTGGAAAAACTCAGCAGGCCAGGCAACATCCGTGGAGAGAGAAACAGAGTTAACGTTTCAGGTCGAAACCCTTCGTCAGAACTGAACGGCAATAGATGGGGAAAAGGGGAAGTGCAACAAGACCTGGGTGTCCTTGTGCACCAGTCGCTGAAGGTTGTGGGGAAAATGCTAGAGTCCATTATAAAAGATGTAATAGCAGAGCACTTGGAAAACTGACAGGATCGGACAAAGTCAACATGGATTTACAAAAGATAAATCATGCTTGACTAATCTACTGGAATTTTTTGAGGATGTAACTGGTAGAATAGATAATGGAGAACCAGTGGATGTGGTGTATTTGGACTTTCAAAAGGCTTTCGATAAGGTCCCGCATAAGAGATTAGCGTGCAAAGTTAAGGCACATGGGATTGGGGGCAAGGCACTGACTTGGATAAAGAACTGGTTGGCAGACAGGAAGCAAAGAGTTGGAATAAACGGATCTTTTTCCGAGTGGCAGGCAGTGACTAGTGGGGTACCGCAGTGATCGGTCCTAGGACCCCAGCTATTCACAATATATATTAATGATCTAGATGAGGGAACTAGATGTAATATCTCCAAGTTTGCAGATGACACAAAGCTGAGTGGGCGTGTGTGCTGTGAGGAGGATGCCGAGAAACTCCAGTACGATTTGGACAGGTTGGGCGATTGGGCAAATGCATGGCAGATGCAGTATAATGTGGGTAAATGTAAGGTTATCCACTTTGGTGGCAAAAACAGGAAGGCAGATTATTATCTGAATGGCAATAGATTGGGAAAAGGGGAAGTGCAACGAGACCTGGATGTCCTTGTGCACCAGTCGCTGAAGGTAAGCATGCAGGTGCAGCAGACGGTTAAGAAGGCAAATGGTATGCTGGCCTTCATAGCGAGAGGATTCGAGTACAGGAACAAGGATGTCTTGCTGCAGTTGTACGGGGCCTTGGTGAGACCACACTTTGCGTATTGTGTGCAGTTTTGGTCGCCTTATCTGAGGAAGGATGTTCTTGCCATGGAGAGAGTGCAGCGAAGATTCACCAGGCTGATACCTGGGATGGCAGGAATGACATATGAGGAGAGATTGGGTCGATTGGGCTTATATTCACTGGAGTTTAGAAGAATGCGAAGGGATCTCATTGAAACTTATAAAATTCTAACAGGACTAGACGGACTAGATGCAGGAAGGATGTTCCCGATGGCGGGGGAGTCCAGAACTAGGGGTCACAGTCTAAGGATAAGGGGTAAACCATTTAGGACTGAGATGAGGAGGAATTTCTTCACCCAGAGAGTGGTGAACCTGTGGAATTCTCTACCACAGAAGGCAGCAGAGGCCAATTCATTATTCAAGGAGTTAGATATATTTCTTAAGGCTAAAGGGATCAAGGGATATGGGGAGAAGGCAGGGACAGGCTACTGAATTTGGATGATCAGCCATGATCTCATTGAATGGCGGAGCAGGCTCGAGGGGCCGAATGGCCTACTCCTGCTCCTATCTTCAATGTCTCTAACTGGAACAAAGCAGGAAATGGAACAGATTTTAAACGCTGGGAAATGGCACTCAGACCTCACCGTCCTCGGCCTCTTGCATTGTTCCACGGAAGCTCAGTGTAAGCTCGAGGAACAGCACCTCTTCTGTCGATTAGGCTCTTTACAGCCCTCTGGACTCAACATGGAGTTCAACAATTTCAGATCATAACCTCGGCCCCTATCATAGATATATTTTTTATCCACACTTTTTTTTTGTGCCTTCTGTTCTTCTCTCCCACATGGCAGCTGTCCTTCATTCCGCCAGCGCAATTCACACTTCATCTCGAGCCACCCTTTGTCTCTTTACCTGTCCTATTACCATCTCGTCTCGCCTTGAATATCTCTTAATGTCTCTTCACTTCTGTTAAATCAGTGAATCTTAAGGTATGGTGTTCTTCAATAAATAGACGAAGACTGCAGATTAACAATCAACAGGTGTTTACTGGATGAGGGTATTCTAAAACTAACAGTACAGATCCCTACTTAGGGTTTATATACAGGTGTGGTCACTGCCGGTACTACAGTATACAGGAGCTGTAAAAGTAGTTCTCCTCTTAAAGGTACATACACTACAATTCCTCCCCTTTTAGATTAACAGTACCATAACATTCATTTAACAGTTAACACTTTTAACATGCACATTATCTGAAATAGTCCATTTATAAATTCAGTCTTTGGGGCGGCTTCCTGATCCTTTCTGGATAGCGCCTTTCCTGAGTGTCTTGCTCTTGGTGCGGAGGCGATTCTGGCCCCCTGTCGTCGGTTAGTTCATCAGCTTCCGATGCTACTGTTTCTGGGGTAGATGCTACCGGTATGTCGGGTTCATCACCAGGTACGCGAGACATGGGGTTGACTCGTTCCTGTGACGCTAGGATCTGGTCGACATGGCGTCTCACAATGTTCTCCCCAACATCCACTGTGTACATTAATGGCCCCTGCCGTGTGCATATCGTTCCTGGTTGCCATTTCTCTGTTCGGTAGTCGCGGGCCAAGACTGGTTGTCCTATATTGAAGCTCCTTGTCGGCTTCTCATTGATGTGCTGGAATTGCTTATTCACAACATTTCTCCGTACATTTGGTCTGAGCAAATCCAGACGAGATCTCAACCTTCGGTTAAAGAACATCATGGCCGGGGTCTGGTTGGTAACTGCATGTGTTGCATTTCTGTAGGCTAACAGAAAATTGTCCACCTTATGCTGCAGTGGAATGTCGTCATCGCACATGGCCCTTACTGCCTTTTTAAAGGTTTGTACGAACCTCTCAGCCAATCCATTTGTGGCTGGATGATACAGGGCGGGTGTGTAATACCTTACCCCATTCCTTCTCATATATTTCCAAAACTCTTCGGACACAAACTGTGGTCCGTTATCAGAGCAAATCTGCTCTGGCAAGCCGTTCCTGCCAAATATGGTCCATAGGACTGCAATCGTTTTCTCCGTAGTGGTGGAGGACATTTTGATCACCTCGGGCCATTTTGAGTGCGCATCCACTGCTATTAAGAACATTGAGTCCATGAATGGACCAGCAAAATCAATATGCACCCGTTGCCATGGAGAGGAGGGCCACTCCCTTGGGTGTAGAGGGGCGTGTGGTGGTGCATTTTGGACCTTCTGGCATCCTGAGCAGCTCTTTGTTAGGTCCTCGATTTGTTGATCGATCCCCGGCCACAACACATAAGCCCTAGCAAGGCTTTTCATTTTTACCCCTCCCAGATGGCCTTCGTGAAGCTCATTGAGCACTCTCTCCCTTAACTTGGGTGGAATTACCAATCGGGATCCACACATCACTGTCCCCTGGCATACTGACAGCTGTTCTCTTCTGGATGAGAATGCCGACAACAGTGAGTCGCCATGTGTTGGCCATCCCTTCACCGTCAAATCATATACCCGAGACAGTGTCGGATCATTTCGGGTCTCCTTCTCTATATCCGCGTTAGTTACTGGCAAGCGTTCAATTATGGTTGAATAAAATATTTCGACAGGGTCCACTGCTGGTACTTCCTCCGCAGTAGGCAGTGGCAGGCGTGATAGCCCATCAGCGTTTCCATGCTGTTTCGTGCCCTTATACTCTATTTCATATTGGTTCGCCCCTAGAAAAAGGGACCATCTTTGTAGCCGTTGCGCAGTCATCACCGGAACGCCCTTCTTTGGATTAAAGATGGAGACAAGTGGCTGGTGGTCAGTCAGCAAGGTGAACTTCTGCCCGTGCAGATAGTGATTGAACTTTTTCACTCCCCACACAAGGCTGAGGGCCTCCCTGTCAATCTGGGTGTAGTTACGCTCGGCTGAGGTTAGTGACCGAGACGCAAAGGCTATTGGCCTCTCCAACCCGTCTGGGAATTTGTGCGACAGCACCGCTCCAATACCATAGGGTGATGCATCACACGCCAACCGAATTGGTAGTGCTGGGTTGAAATGAGCCAACACCTCTTTTGATGTGATCAATTCTTTGCACTTCTGGAAAGCTCGTTTATATTCGTCATTCCACTTCCATGGTACCCCCGTTTGCAGTAGGGTGTTCAGTGGGTGTAGTACTGTAGACAAATTCGGCAAGAACTTATGGTAGTAGTTCACCAGCCCGAGGAACGACCTCAGTTGTGACACATTTTCCAGTGCTGGAGCCTTGACTACTGCCTCAATCTTTTCAGGGGACTTATGTAACCCCTCTTCATCAATAACATGGCCACAATACGAGATCTGCTTCTGGAAAAACTCGCATTTGTGGCGATTAGCTCGTAGCCCATATTCCTTCAATCTAGTGAGCACCTGCTCCAGGTTGGCGAGGTGATCACTGTCATTTTCGCCCGTGACCAGGATGTTGTCCAAATAACACTGGGTCCCTGGAATCCCTTGCAGGACTTGATTCATTGCCCTTTGCCAAATAGCCAGAGCTGATGCTATCCCGAACACCAGCCGGTTGTATTGGTAGAGACCTTTGTGAGTGTTGATCGTGAGGTATTGTTTCGAGGCTTCTTCTACCTCCATTTGCAGGTACGCCTGGGCCAGATCAATCTTAGTGAAGCGTTTTCCTCCAGATAGCGAGGCGAAAATATCTTCAATCCGCGGAAGCGGATATTGTACCGTGTGAAGGACTGGGTTCACTGTCACCTTAAAGTCCCCACAGATGCGAACCTTCTTTGGTTCCCCAGGCGTATTACTCAATGACCTCTTCATTACAGGAATGATGGGTGTAGCCCACTCGCTCCAGTCCACTTTGGACAGTACTCCTGAACGTTCCAAACCTTCCAGCTCTGCTTTGACGGCTGGGCGGATCGCATAAGGCTCCTGGCCTTAAAAAACTTTGGGCTTGCATTTTCCTCTATTTTAATCGTCGCTGTTATGCCTTTTAGTGTTCCGAGTCCCTCCTGGAACACTTCTTGTGCATCAGTTAGCATTTTTGACAGTCGTCCAGGTTTGACGTCGTCATCCTTTTTGGCCTCTACCGTCAGTGCCTGTATGGAATGCCAATCTAACTGTATCTTCCGGATCCATTCACATTCTAGTAGTGGTGGTCCTCCATCTGGCAATACATATTGGTCCATTTTTGGCGTTTCCTGGCCATTGTATATCACGTTCACCCTTATTTTTCCTTTGGGGTAGACTTTTTGCCCCGTGTACGTCTTCAAGACAATCTCTGTATCTCTCAAGGGTATATGTGAGAATAGCTGCTTGTAGTCCCTTCGGTTTATGACTGTTAGGGCTGATCCTGTGTCCAATTCCATTTTCACTTGGACTCCGTCTATCTTGAGCGTGACCCAGATAGTTTGGTGATCCTCCATTTTGATTACATTATGTAGTTTCAGACAACCCAGCTCCTTGCTTCCAGAGTCTGTATCACTTTTCTGTTCGTCTGAACTACTCTCCGTCACCTTATGTACCTTTTTGTACTTCTCCTGTGGAGATTTCTTGCTGCTGGTTTTCTTCCCCGACCTGCAGACTCTTGCTATGTGTCCTGCTTTTCCACACTGTCTGCACACTTGGTCCTTGAACCAACAATCCTTCTGGTCGTGTGTTGTTCTGCCGCAGCGATAACACTTCCCTGCTCCATATGACATTTCATTGGTGCCATATTCCTGCGGTCTCCGTTGTATCTCTGCAGCGCCCCGTGCGGCTGCTTCGTATGATACTGCCATGCTGAAAGCCTTGTCCAGCGTAAGATCCTTTTCTGATAGAAGCCATTTCTGGGTTCCTTCACTTTGAAGCCCACACACAAACTTGTCCCTTAACATATCTGCTAGTCCCATTCCAAACTGGCAGTGTTTCGATAGCTTGCGCAGTTCCGTTAAATACTCAGCATTACTTTCGTCTTTATGCTGGTTCCTTTTGTGAAACTTAAATCTTTCTGCTATCAGCAGCGGTGTGGGGTTTAAGTGGTCCTGTAGGATTTCCACTATGCTTACGAAATCCCTATCCACTGGCTTCTCTGGGGTTACTAGGTTTCGCAGTAAGCCATACGTTTTTGCACCCATGGAATTCAACAAAACCAGTGCTTTCCTGGCATCTGGCACTTCATTCGCCTTGCAGTACACCTCAATGCGTTCCACATATGTCGCCCAATCTTCGACTTCATTGTCGAACGCTGTGACACTGCCACTCTTCGGCATCCCCAGGTGTGGTTAGACTGGCTAAAATGGCGTCTCCCGCGCTCTCCCTTCTTCTCCGCTGGCTCAAAATGGCGTCTCCCACGCTTCCCTTTCTTCCCGCGCTCGCCCTTCTTCTCCGCTGCGGCTTCAAAAATGGCGTCTCCCGCGCTCTCCCTTCTTCTCCGCGGCTCAAATGGCGTCTCCCGCACTTCCTTTCTTTCCCCGCGGACGCTGCTCAGCCCTTGAGCCCTGGCTGCGCTCTGCGCATTCTCCTGTGCGCCTCTCTCGTTGCCGCCGCTCGGTCCTGAACCCCGGCTGTGCTTTACCCTCTCTCTCTTTTTGTTTTCCGTCGACGCTGCTCGGTCTTCAACGCCTGGCTGCGCCCTGTGCGCTTCACCCTCTCTCTTACCCCGTCGACGCTGCTCGGCCATTTCTGTGCCGTTGGTCGGCTCCAGCCGCCGCTGTCCGGGAAGGGTCTGCGCTGTACCTGTTGCCAGCCTGTTGCGCTGGATCGTCGTGGCTGGAGAACCAAGCCCAGCTCTCAACAGCCTCCCCTGCGATGCTCACTCTCTGCCGGATGACTGGGCGGTTGCTCGTGGTCGACGCCCGTGCTTCTGGCCTCGACTTTCTTCCACTGTCCTCCAGGAGCGACTCCCTGGGAGGAAATGCAGAGTTGCAGGTAGGTTTGAATTGACCTCGTCGCCACTATTAAATCCGTGAATCTTAAGGTATGGTGTTCTTCAATAAATAGACGGAGACTGCAGATTAACAATCAACAGGTGTTTACTGGATGAGGGTAGTCTAAAAACTAACAGTACATATCCCTACTCAAGGTTTATATACAGGTGTGGTCACTGCCGGTACTACAGTATACAGGAGCTGTAAAAGTAGTTCTCTCTTAAAGGTACATACACTACAACTTCTCCTGCCTTCCATCCTCTCACAGACCTTCCCTTTTCTGCTTTCATCCCCTCCCCCATTTCCCAGCCCCTAAACTTGCTTTCAAATCTGTTCCATTTCCTGCTTTTTTCCAGGTCTGACGAAAGTTCTTCGACCTGAAACGTTGGGCAGGTTTTTCATTGGCCCGTGGAGGTGGGATTGGAGGCGTGCGGGGGGTTAAAATCCCGAAATCAGGGGTCACGACTCCATCCCGCCCCCAACCCGCCTCCATGCCAGTTTCAAAGGAGGCGGGTACCCGCCCCGCACTGGGACCCGCCGACCCGAGGTGGGAGGGGGATTAGTGACAATGAACTGCCTGTTAACAGGTAGTTAACAGGCAGTTTTTAGCCTAATCCCTATTTTAAAGCTTGAAGTGTGGGATTCCCGACAACTCCAAACCACGCCAAGTTAGCGAGGCGGGCCGTCGGGTTGAAGGACTTGGAGGGGTCGAGATGTCCGGTGTTCAGGTGAGTGATGGGTGCATGAGTTCAGAGGTAAGTGTGTTTGGTGTGTGTAAAGTGTTTAAAGAAGTTTACTTACCTTTACTTACCTTTTCAGCCTTCCTTCCTTTAGGTCTCGGGAGTCCCTCATCTCATTGTCACAGAAAGCAGAATGGCTGCGAACAGTCAAAAGTGACAGCCTTCAGCTTTCTGTGCCGGAGAGATTCCGAACTGAGTCTGTGTAGAAGGACTCAGGTTAGAAGTAAGACTGTCAGTGTTTGACAGCTTCAAAGAGCTGTGAAACGCTGATAATTCATCTGTCAAAAACTCTTGACAGATGAAATGTCAGTCTGTGATGTCACCTGTTGCCGGGTGGCCCTTAATTGGCCTGCTGAGCTCGCTGGGCGGACTCAACAAGGTCAATCAAGGGAAAATCGTGTGGATTGGCCACAACTCGATGGAGGCGGGACTACAACCCCGAAAGTTGTAGTCCCGCCTCCAACCTGACTCCTGAATGAAAATCCAGCCCATTGACTCTGTTTCCCTCTCCACGGATGCTGCCTGGCCGGCTGAGTTTCTCCAGCATTTTCTATTCCAAAGCTCTGCTGGCCGGCCTCCCAACTGCCACCATCCTTCAGTTTCAGCTCCTCTAAAACCCTTCTGTCCCGTCTCCTAACTCGTACCGAGTCTCGTTCACCCATCACCCCCTCCCCTTGTGCTCACTGATCTACACTGACTCACGGTCCGGCAACGCCTCGATTTTAATTTTCTCATCCTCGTCTTCAAATCCCCACCGTGACCTCTCGCCCCCCTCGCTATCCCTGTAACCTCCTCCAGCCCCTCCAACCCTCCCTATCTCTGTAACCTCCTCCAGCCCCTACAACTCTCGCTATCTCTGTAACCTCCTCCAGCTCCTACAACCCTCCCTATCTCTGTAACCTCCTCCAGCCCCTACAAACCCTCCCTATCTCTGTAACCTCCTCCAGACCCTACAACCCTCCCTATCTCTGTAACCTCCTCCAGCCCCTACAACCCTCCCTATCTCTGTAACATCCTCCAGCCCCTACAACTCTCGCTATCTCTGTAACCTCCTCCAGCTCCTACAACCCTCCCTATCTCTGTAACCTCCTCCAGCCCCTACAAACCCTCCCTATCTCTGTAACCTCCTCCAGCCCCTACAACCCTCCCTATCTCTGTAACCTCCTCCAGCCCCTACAACCCTCCCTATCTCTGTAACCTCCTCCAGCCCCTACAACCCTCCCTATCTCTGTAACCTCCTCCAGCCCTACAACCCTCCCTATCTCTGTAACCTCCTCCAGTCCCTACAACCCTCCCTAACTCTGTAACCTCCTCCAGCCCCTACAACCCTCCCTATCACTGTAACCTCCTACAGCCCCTACAACCCTCCCTCTCTCTGTAACCTCCTCCAGCCCCTACAACCCTCCCTATCTCTGTAACCTCCTCCAGCCCCTACAACCCTCCCTATCTCTGTAACCTCCTCCAGCCCCTACAACCCTCCCTATCTCTGTAACCTCCTCCAGCCCCTACAACCCTCCCTATCTCTGTAACCTTCTCCAGCCTCTACAACCCTCCCTATCCCTGTAACCTCCTCCAGCCCCTACAACCCTCCCTATCTCTGTAACCTCCTCCAGCCCCTACAACCCTCGCTATCTCTGTAACCTCCTCCAGCCCCTACAACCCTCCCCATCTCTGTAACCTCCTCCAGCCCCTACAACCCTCCCTATCTCTGTAACCTCCTCCAGCCCCTACAACCCTCCCTATCTCTGTAACCTCCTCCAGCCCTACAACCCTCCCTATCTCTGTAACCTCCTCCAGTCCCTACAACCCTCCCTAACTCTGTAACCTCCTCCAGCCCCTACAACCCTCCCTATCTCTGTAACCTCCTCCAGCCCCTACAACCCTCCCTATCTCTGTAACCTTCTCCAGCCTCTACAACCCTCCCTATCCCTGTAACCTCCTCCAGCCCCTACAACCCTCCCTATCTCTGTAACCTCCTCCAGCCCCTACAACCCTCGCTATCTCTGTAACCTTCTCCAGCCTCTACAACCCTCCCTATCCCTGTAACCTCCTCCAGCCCCTACAACCCTCCCTATCTCTGTAACCTCCTCCAGCCCCTACAACCCTCGCTATCTCTGTAACCTCCTCCAGCCCCTACAACCCTCCCCATCTCTGTAACCTCCTCCAGCCCCTACAACCCTCCCTATCTCTGTAACCTCCTCCAGCCCCTACAACCCTCCCTATCTCTGTAACCTCCTCCAGCCCTACAACCCTCCCTATCTCTGTAACCTCCTCCAGTCCCTACAACCCTCCCTAACTCTGTAACCTCCTCCAGCCCCTACAACCCTCCCTATCTCTGTAACCTCCTCCAGCCCCTACAACCCTCCCTATCTCTGTAACCTTCTCCAGCCTCTACAACCCTCCCTATCCCTGTAACCTCCTCCAGCCCCTACAACCCTCCCTATCTCTGTAACCTCCTCCAGCCCCTACAACCCTCGCTATCTCTGTAACCTCCTCCAGCCCCTACAACCCTCCCCATCTCTGTAACCTCCTCCAGCCCCTACAACCCTCCCTATCTCTGTAACCTCCTCCAGCCCCTACAACCCTCCCTATCTCTGTAACCTCCTCCAGCCCTACAACCCTCCCTATCTCTGTAACCTCCTCCAGTCCCTACAACCCTCCCTAACTCTGTAACCTCCTCCAGCCCCTACAACCCTCCCTATCTCTGTAACCTCCTCCAGCCCCTACAACCCTCCCTATCTCTGTAACCTTCTCCAGCCTCTACAACCCTCCCTATCCCTGTAACCTCCTCCAGCCCCTACAACCCTCCCTATCTCTGTAACCTCCTCCAGCCCCTACAACCCTCGCTATCTCTGTAACCTCCTCCAGCCCCTACAACCCTCCCCATCTCTGTAACCTCCTCCAGCACCTACAACCCTCGCTATCTCTGTAACCTCCTACAGCCCCTACAACCCTCCCTATCTCTGGAACCTCCTCCAGCCCCTACAACCCTCCCTATCTCTGTAACCTCCTCCAGCCCCTACAACCCTCCCTATCTCTGTAACCTCCTCCAGCCTCTACAACCCTCGCTATCTCTGTAACCTCCTCCAGCCCCTACAACCCTCCCTATCTCTGTATCCTCCTCCAGCCCCTACAACCCTCCCTAACTCTGTAACCTCCTCCAGCCCCTACAACCCTCCCTATCTCTGTAACCTTCCTCCAGCCCCTACAACCCTCCCTATCTTTGTAACCTCCTCCAGCCCCTACAACCCTCCCTATCTCTGTAACCTCCTCCAGCCCCTACAACCCTCCCTATCTCTGTAACCTCCTCCAGCCCCTACAACCCTCCCTATCTCTGTAACCTTCCTCCAGCCCCTACAACCCTCCCTATCTCTGTAACCTCCTCCAGCCCCTACAACCCTCCCTATCTCTGTAACCTCCTCCAGCTCCTACAACCCTCCCTATCTCTGTAACCTCCTCCAGCCCCTACAACCCTCCCTATCTCTGTAACCTCCTCCAGCCCCTACAACCCTCCCTATCTCTGTAACCTCCTTCAGCTCCAACAACCCTCCCTATCTCTGTAACCTCCTCCAGCCCCTACAACCCTCCCTATCTCTGTAACCTTCCTCCAGCCCCTACAACCCTCCCCATCTCTGTAACCGCCTCCAGCCCCTACAACCCTCTCTATCTCTGTAACCTCCTTCAGCTTCTACAACCCTCCCTATCTCTGTAACCTCCTCCAGCCCCTACAACCCTCCCTATCTCTGTAACCTCCTCCAGCCCCTACAACCCTCCCTATCTCTGTAACCTCCTCCAGCCCCTACAACCCTCCCTATCTCTGTAACCTCCTTCAGCTCCTACAACCCTCCCTATCTCTGTAACCTCCTCCAGCCCCTACAACCCTCCCTATCTCTGTAACCTCCTCCAGCCCCTACAACCCTCCCTATCTCTGTAACCTCCTCCAGCCCCTACAACCCTCCCTATCTCTGTAACCTTCCTCCAGCCCCTACAACCCTCCCCATCTCTGTAACCGCCTCCAGCCCCTACAACACTCTCTATCTCTGTAATCTCCTTCAGCTTCTACAACCCTCCCTATCTCTGTAACCTCCTTCAGCTCCTACAACCCTCCCTATCTCTGTAACCTCCTCCAGCCCCTACAACCCTCCCTATCTCTGTAACCTCCTCCAGCCCCTACAACCCTCCCTATCTCTGTAACCTCCTCCAGCCCCTACAACCCTCCCTATCTCTGTAACCTCTTCCAGCCCCTACAACCCTCCCTATCTCTAACCTCCTCCAGCCCCTACAACCCTCCCTATCTCTGTAACCTCCTCCAGCCCCTACAACCCTCCCTATCTCTGTAACCTCCTCCAGCCCCTACAACCCTCCCTATCTCTGTAACCTCCTCCAGCCCCTACAACCCTCCCTATCTCTGTAACCTCCTCCAGCCCCTACAACCCTCCCTATCTCTGTAATCTCCTCCAGCCCCTACAACCCTCCCTATCTCTGTAATCTCCTCCAGCCCCTACAACCCTCCCTATCTCTGTAACCTCCTCCAGCCCCTACAACCCTCCCTATCTCTGTAACGGCCTCCAGCCCCTACAACCCTCCCTATCTCTGTAACCTCCTCCAGCCCCTACAACCCTCCCTATCTCTGTAACCTCCTCCAGCCCTACAACCCTCCCTATCTCTGTAACCTCCTCCAGCCCCAACATCCCTCCCTATCTCTGTAACCTCCTCCAGCCCTAAAACCCTCCCTATCTCTGTAACCTCCTCCAGCCCTACAACCCTCCATATCTCTGTAACCTCCTCCAGCCCCTACAAGACTCCCTATCTCTGTAACCTCCTCCAGCCCCTACAACCCTCCCTATCTCTGTAACCTCCTCCAGCCCCTACAACCCTCCCTATCTCTGTAACCTCCTCCAGCCCTACAACCCTCCCTATCTCTGTAACCTCCTCCAGCCCCAACAACCCTCCCTATCTCTGTAACCTCCTCCAGCCCTAAAACCCTCCCTATCTCTGTAACCTCCTCCAGCCCCTACAACCCTCCCTATCTCTGTAACCTCCTCCAGCCCCAACAACCCTCCCTATCTCTGTAACCTCCTCCAGCCCTAAAACCCTCCCTATCTCTGTAACCTCCTCCAGCCCCAACAACCCTCCATATCTCTGTAACCTCCTCCCCCCCCTACAACCCTCCCCATCTCTGTAACCTCCTCCAGCCCTACAACCCTCCCTATCTCTGTAACCTCCTCCAGCCCCAACAACCCTCCCTATCCCTGTAACCTCCTCCAGCCCTTAAACTCTCCCTATCTCTGTAACCTCCTCCAGCCCCAACAACCCTCCCTATCTCTGTAACCTCCTCCAGCCCTTACCACCCTCCCTATCTCGGTAACCTCCTCCAGGCCCTACAACCCTCCCTATCTCTGTAACCTCCTCCAGACCCTACAACCCTCCCTATCTCTGTAATCTCCTCCAGCCCCTACAACCCTCCCTATCTCTGTAACCTCCTCCAGCCTCTGCAAACCTACCTATCTCTGTAACCTCCTCCAGCCCCTACATCCCGCCCTATCTCTGTAACCTCCTCCAGCCCCTACATCCCTCCCTATCTCTGTAACCTCCTCCAGCCTCTACAACCCTCCGAGATCTCTGCGCTCCTCTGACTCTGGCCTCTTGCGCATCCCCCCCCCGATGTCCATCGCTCCACCATGGACGGGTCACATCGTCCGCACGCCCGATGCAAGACTCCCGAAACAAGCGCTGTACTCGGAGCTCCGACACAGCAAGAGAGCCCCACGTGGGCAGAGGAAACGCTTCAAGGACACCCTCAAAGCCTTCTTGGAAAAAGTGCAACTTATCCACCGCCGACACCTGGGAATCCCTGGCCCAAGACCGCACAAAGTGGAGGGGAAGCATCCGGGAAGGCGCCGAACACCTCGCGTCTCTTCGCCGGGAGCAAGTGGAAGCCAAGCGCAGGCATCGCAAGGAGCGCACGTCAACCCAAGCACCCCACCCACCCGCCCCTTCAACCACCGTCTGCCCCACCTGTGACAGAGACTGTCGGTCCCGCATAGGACTCATCAGTCACCTGAGAACTCATTTTTAATGTGGAAGCAAGTCATCCTCGGTCCGAGGGACTGCCTAAGAAGAAGATTGGTGGCCGTGCCTTCAGCTGCCTGGGCCCTAAGCTCTGGAATTCCCTCCCTAAACCTCTCCGCCTCTCCCTCCTCCTTTAAGATGCTCCTTAAAACCTACCTCTTTGACCAAGCTTTTGGTCACCTGTTCCTAATATCTCTGAGACTGATACCTGGGATGGCAGGAATGACGTATGAGGAGAGATTGGGTCGATTGGGCTTGTACTCGCTGGAGTTTAGAAGAATGAGAGGGGATCTCATTGAAACTTATAAAATTCTAACAGGACTAGACAGACTAGATGCAGGAAGGATGTTCCCGATGGCGGGGGAGTCCAGAACCAGGGGTCACAGTCTAAAGATAAGGGGTAAGCCATTTAGGACTGAGATGAGGAGGAATTTCTTCACCCAGAGAGAGGTGAACCTGTGGAATTCTCTACCACAGAAGGCAGTGGAGGCCAATTCATTAAATATATTCAAGAAGGAGTTGGATATATTTCTTAAGGCTGAAGGGATCAAGGGATATGGGGAGAAGGCAGGGACAGGGTACTGAATTTGGATGGTCAGCCATGGTCTTATTGAATGGCGGAGCAGGCTCGAGGGGCCGAATGGCCTACTCCTGATCCTATCTTCTATGTTTCTAACAATATATGTGGCTCGGTGTCAAAATTTTGGCCGGATATACGCTGCTGTTCTCGAGGCTAAAGGCTCTGCAAGTAGTCATTGACCATGCCGCAGTGCTGGGAAATCTTTACTCACACGTCAGTTTTCGAGCTGAGCGGTTTCTTCATTATCATCTCAGGTGACTGCCACTTGACGGGCACGGAGGTGTGGGGCTTAATGATGCCCGACCTCTGGATGTCAAAGGGGATCTGTAGGCTGCCCAGCTTGGCGGTGAAGTCGTCCTGTAGTAGAACGTTCCGGGCCGCCACGTTGCCGTGAATCAGTCCCTTCTGGTGCAAAAAATTCTGACAGAAGCGAAAAAACTGGGTGTCAACTGGAGGTACGACCGTAGGAGCAGGAGGAGGCCCGTTCGTCCCCTCGAGCCTGTTACACAGGAACACGAGGAGGCCCATTCAGACCCTCGAGCCTGTTACACAGTAACAGGAGGAGGCCCATTCAGACCCTCGAGCCTGTTACACAGTAACAGGAGGAGGCCATTCAGCCCCTCGAGCCTGTTACACAGGAACAGGAGGAGGCCCGTTCGTCCCTTCGAGCCTGTTACACAGGAACAGGTGTAGGCCCATTCAGACCCTCGAGCCTGTTATCACAGGAACAGGAGGAGGCCATTCAGCCCATCGAGCCTGTTATCACAGGAACAGGAGGAGGCCATTCAGCCCCTCGAGCCTGTTACACAGGAACAGGAGGAGGCCAATTCATGCCCCCGAGCCTGTTACACAGCAACAGGAGGAGGCCATTCAGCCCCTCGAGCTTGTTACACAGGAACAGGAGGAGGCCCATTCAGCCCCTCGACCTGTTACACAGGAACAGGAGGAGGTCCATTCGGCCCCTCGAGCCTGTTACACAGGAACAGCAGGAGGCGCATTCAGCCCCCTCGATCATGTTACGCAGGCACAGGAGGAGGCCCATTCAGCCCCCCTCGAGCATGTTACACCGGCACAGGTGTAGGCCCATTCAGCCCCCCTCGAGCTTGTTACACAGGAACAGGAGGAGGCCATTCAGCCCCTCGAGCTTGTTACACAGGAACAGGAGGAGGCCATTCAGCCCTTCCCTCGAGCCTGTTACACAGGAACAGGAGGAGGCCATTCAGCCCCTCGAGTCTGTTATCACAGGAATAGGAGGAGGCCCATTCAGCCCCCCTCGAGCCTGATACATAGGAACAGGAGGAGGTCATTCAGCCTCTCGAACCTGTTACACAGGAACAGGAGGAGGCCAATTCATGCTCCCGAGCCTGTTACACGGCAACAGGAGGAGGCCATTCAGCCCCTCGAGCTTGTTACACAGGAACAGGAGGAGGCCCATTCGGCCCCTCGAGCCTGTTACACAGGAACAGGAGGAGGCCATTCAGCCCCTCGAGCCTGTTACACAGGAACAGGAGGAGGTCCATTCGGCCCCTCGAGCCTGTTACACAGGAACAGGAGGAGGGCATTCAGCCCCTTGAGTCTGTTATCGCAGGAACAGGAGGAGGCCCATTCAGCCCCCCTCGAGCCTGTTACACAGGAACAGCAGGAGGCGCATTCAGCCCCCTCGATCATGTTACGCAGGCACAGGAGGAGGCCCATTCAGCCCCCCGCGAGCTTGTTATACAGGAACAGGAGGAGGCCATTCAGCCCCTCGAGCTTGTTACACAGGAACAGGAGGTGGCCATTCAGCCCCTTGAGCCTGTTACACAGGAACAGGAGGAGTCCATTCAGCCCCTCGAGCTTGTTACACAGGAACAGGAGGAGGCCCAATCGGCGCCTCGAGCCTGTTACACAGGAACAGGAGGAGGCCATTCAGTCCATCGAGCCTGTTATCACAGGAACAGGTGGAGGCCATTCAGCCCATCGAGCCTGTTATCCCAGGAACAGGAGGAGGCCATTCAGCCCCTCGAGCCTGTTACACAGGAACAGGAGGAGGCCCATTCATGCCCCCGAGCCTGTTACACAGCAACAGGAGGAGGCCATTCAGGCCCTCGAGCTTGTTACACAGGAACAGGAGGAGGCCATTCAGCCCCTCGAGCCTGTTACACAGGAACAGGAGGAGGCCCATTCAGTCCCTCAAGCCTGTTACACAGGTACAGGAGGAGGTCCATTCGGCCCCTCAAGCCTGTTACACAGGAACAGGAGGAGGCCATTCAGCCCTTCCCTCGAGCCTGTTACACAGGAACAGGAGGAGGCCATTCAGCCCTTCGAGTCTGTTATCACAGGAATAGGAGGAGGCCCATTCAGCCCCCCTCGAGCCTGATACACAGGAACAGGAGGAGGTCATTCAGCCCCTCGAACCTGTTACACAGGAACAGGAGGGGGCGCATTCAGCCCATCCCTCGAGCCAGTTATCACAGGAACAAGAGGAGGCCCATTCAGTCCCTCGAGCCTGTTATACAGGAACAGGAGTAGACCCATACAGCCATCCCTCAAGCCAGTCACACAGGAACAGGAGGAGGCCCATTCAGCCATCCCTCGAGTCTGTTACACAGGAACAGGAGGATGCCCATTCAGCCCCCTCAAGCATGTTACGCAGGCACAGGAGGAGGCCCATTCAGCCCCCCTCGAGCTTGTTACACCGGCAGAGGAGTAGGCCCATTCAGCCCCCCTCGAGCCTGTTACCATAGGAACAGGAGTAGGCCCATTCAGCCCCCCTCGAGCTTGTTACACAGGAACAGGAGGAGGCCATTCAGCCCCTCAAGACTGTTACACAGGAACAGGTGGAGGCCATTCAGCCCCTCGAGCCTGTTACACAGGAACAGGAGGAAGCCCATTTGGCCCCTCGAGCCTGTTACACAGGAACAGGAGTAGGCCATTCAGCCCCTCGAGCCTGTTACACAGGAACAGGAGGAGCCCATTCAGCCCCTTGAGCTTGTAAACACAGGAACAGGAGGCGGTCCATTAGGCCCCTCGAGCCTGTTACACAGGAACAGGAGGAGGCCATTCAGCCCTTTCCTCGAGCCTGTTACACAGGAACAGGAGGAGGCCATTCAGCCCCTCGAGCCTGTTATCACAGAAACAGGAGGAGGCCCAATCAGCCACCCTCGAGTCTGTTACCATAGGAACAGGAGGAGGCCTATTCGACCCCCCTCGAGCCTGTTACACAGGAACAGGAGGAGGTGCATTCAGCCCATCCCTTGAGTCTGTTATCACAGGAACAGGAGGAGGCCCATTCAGCCTCGCCTCAAGACTGTTACACAGGAACAGGAGGAGGCCCATTCAGCCTCACCTCAAGACTGTTACACAGGAACAGGAGGGGGCCCAATCAGCCATTCCCTCGAGCCTGTTACACAGGAACAGGAGGAGGCCCAATCAGCCCCACTCGATCCTGTTACATAGGAACAGGAGGAGGCCATTCAGCCCCTTGAGCCTGTTACACAGGAACAGGAGGAGACGCTTCAGCCCCTCGATCCTGTTACACAGGAACAGGAGGAGGCCATTCAGCCCCTCGAGCCTCTTACACAGGAACAGGAGGAGGGCATTCGGCTCCCCTTGAGCCTGTTACACAGGCACAGGTGGAGGCCCATTCAGCCATCCTCAAGCCTGTTACCATAGGAACAGCCCATTCAGCCCTTCCCTCGAGCCTGTTATCACAGGAACAGGAGGAGGCCATTCAGCCCTTCCCTCGAGCCTGTTATCACAGGAACAGGAGGAGGCCCGTTTTGCCCTTCCCTTGAGCCTGTTAGACAGGAACAAGAGGAGGCCCATTCAGCCCTTCCCTCAAGCCTGTTACACAAGAACAGGAGGAGGCCATTCAGCCCCTCAAGCCTGTTACACAGGAACAGGAGGAGGCCCATTTAGCCCTTCCCTTGGGCCTGTTATCACAAGAACAGGAGGAGGCCCATTCAGCCTGTTACACAGGAACAGGAGTAGTCCCATTCAGCCCTTCCCTCGAGCTTGTTACAAAGGCACAGGACGAGGCCCAGTCAGCCATCCCTCGAGTCTGTTACACAGGAGCAGGAGGAGGCCCGTTCGTCCCCCTCGAGCCTGTTACACAGGAACAGGAGGAGGCCCATTCAGCCCTTCTCTTGAGCTTGTTACACCGGCACATTCAGCCCCCCTCGAGTCTGTTACCATAGGAACAGGAGGAGGCCCAATCAGCCCCTCGAGCCTGTTACACAGGAACAGGAGGAGGCCATTCAGTTTCCTCAAGCCTGTTACACAAGAACAGGAGGAGGCCATTCAGCCCCTCGAGCTTGTTACACAGGAACAGGAGGTGGCCATTCAGCCCCTTGAGCCTGTTACACAGGAACAGGAGGAGTCCATTCAGCCCCTCGAGCTTGTTACACAGGAACAGGTGGAGGCCATTCAGCCCATCGAGCCTGTTATCCCAGGAACAGGAGGAGGCCATTCAGCCCCTCGAGCCTGTTACACAGGAACAGGAGGAGGCCCATTCATGCCCCCGAGCCTGTTACACAGCAACAGGAGGAGGCCATTCAGGCCCTCGAGCTTGTTACACAGGAACAGGAGGAGGCCATTCAGCCCCTCGAGCCTGTTACACAGGAACAGGAGGAGGCCCATTCAGTCCCTCAAGCCTGTTACACAGGTACAGGAGGAGGTCCATTCGGCCCCTCAAGCCTGTTACACAGGAACAGGAGGAGGCCATTCAGCCCTTCCCTCGAGCCTGTTACACAGGAACAGGAGGAGGCCATTCAGCCCTTCGAGTCTGTTATCACAGGAATAGGAGGAGGCCCATTCAGCCCCCCTCGAGCCTGATACACAGGAACAGGAGGAGGTCATTCAGCCCCTCGAACCTGTTACACAGGAACAGGAGGGGGCGCATTCAGCCCATCCCTCGAGCCAGTTATCACAGGAACAGGAGGAGGCCCATTCAGTCCCTCGAGCCTGTTATACAGGAACAGGAGTAGACCCATACAGCCATCCCTCAAGCCAGTCACACAGGAACAGGAGGAGGCCCATTCAGCCATCCCTCGAGTCTGTTACACAGGAACAGGAGGATGCCCATTCAGCCCCCTCAAGCATGTTACGCAGGCACAGGAGGAGGCCCATTCAGCCCCCCTCGAGCTTGTTACACCGGCAGAGGAGTAGGCCCATTCAGCCCCCCTCGAGCCTGTTACCATAGGAACAGGAGTAGGCCCATTCAGCCCCCCTCGAGCTTGTTACACAGGAACAGGAGGAGGCCATTCAGCCCCTCAAGACTGTTACACAGGAACAGGTGGAGGCCATTCAGCCCCTCGAGCCTGTTACACAGGAACAGGAGGAAGCCCATTTGGCCCCTCGAGCCTGTTACACAGGAACAGGAGTAGGCCATTCAGCCCCTCGAGCCTGTTACACAGGAACAGGAGGAGCCCATTCAGCCCCTTGAGCTTGTAAACACAGGAACAGGAGGCGGTCCATTAGGCCCCTCGAGCCTGTTACACAGGAACAGGAGGAGGCCATTCAGCCCTTTCCTCGAGCCTGTTACACAGGAACAGGAGGAGGCCATTCAGCCCCTCGAGCCTGTTATCACAGAAACAGGAGGAGGCCCAATCAGCCACCCTCGAGTCTGTTACCATAGGAACAGGAGGAGGCCTATTCGACCCCCCTCGAGCCTGTTACACAGGAACAGGAGGAGGTGCATTCAGCCCATCCCTTGAGTCTGTTATCACAGGAACAGGAGGAGGCCCATTCAGCCTCGCCTCAAGACTGTTACACAGGAACAGGAGGAGGCCCATTCAGCCTCACCTCAAGACTGTTACACAGGAACAGGAGGGGGCCCAATCAGCCATTCCCTCGAGCCTGTTACACAGGAACAGGAGGAGGCCCAATCAGCCCCACTCGATCCTGTTACATAGGAACAGGAGGAGGCCATTCAGCCCCTTGAGCCTGTTACACAGGAACAGGAGGAGACGCTTCAGCCCCTCGATCCTGTTACACAGGAACAGGAGGAGGCCATTCAGCCCCTCGAGCCTCTTACACAGGAACAGGAGGAGGGCATTCGGCTCCCCTTGAGCCTGTTACACAGGCACAGGTGGAGGCCCATTCAGCCATCCTCAAGCCTGTTACCATAGGAACAGCCCATTCAGCCCTTCCCTCGAGCCTGTTATCACAGGAACAGGAGGAGGCCATTCAGCCCTTCCCTCGAGCCTGTTATCACAGGAACAGGAGGAGGCCCGTTTTGCCCTTCCCTTGAGCCTGTTAGACAGGAACAAGAGGAGGCCCATTCAGCCCTTCCCTCAAGCCTGTTACACAAGAACAGGAGGAGGCCATTCAGCCCCTCAAGCCTGTTACACAGGAACAGGAGGAGGCCCATTTAGCCCTTCCCTTGGGCCTGTTATCACAAGAACAGGAGGAGGCCCATTCAGCCTGTTACACAGGAACAGGAGTAGTCCCATTCAGCCCTTCCCTCGAGCTTGTTACAAAGGCACAGGACGAGGCCCCGTCAGCCATCCCTCGAGTCTGTTACACAGGAGCAGGAGGAGGCCCGTTCGTCCCCCTCGAGCCTGTTACACAGGAACAGGAGGATGCCCATTCAGCCCTTCTCTTGAGCTTGTTACACCGGCACAGGAGTAGGCCCATTCAGCCCCCCTCGAGTCTGTTACCATAGGAACAGGAGGAGGCCCAATCAGCCCCTTGAGCCTTTTATCACAGGAACAGGAGGAGGCCATTCAGTTTCCTCAAGCCTGTTACACAAGAACAGGAGGAGGCCATTCAGCCCTTCCGTCGAGCCTGTTACACAGGAACAGGAGGAGGCCCATTCAGCCCCTCGAGCCTGTTACGCAGGCACAGGAGCAGGCCATTCAGCCCCTTGAGCCTGTTACACAGGAACAGGAGGAGCCCATTCAGCCCTTCCCTCGAGCCTGTTACACAGGAACAGGAGGAGGCCATTCAGCCCCTCGAGCCTGTTATCACAGAAACAGGAGGAGGCCCAATCAGCCACCCTCGAGTCTGTTACCATAGGAACAGGAGGAGGCCTATTCGACCCCCCTCGAGCCTGTTACACAGGAACAGGAGGAGGTGCATTCAGCCCATCCCTTGAGTCTGTTATCACAGGAGCAGGAGGAGGCCCATTCAGCCTCACCTCAAGACTGTTACACAGGAACAGGAGGAGGCCCATTCAGCCTCACCTCAAGACTGTTACACAGGAACAGGAGGGGGCCCAATCAGCCATTCCCTCGAGCCTGTTACACAGGAACAGGAGGAGGGCATTCGGCCCCCCTTGAGCCTGTTACACAGGCACAGGTGGAGGCCCATTCAGCCATCCTCAAGACTGTTACCATAGGAACAGCCCATTCAGCCCTTCCCTCGAGCCTGTTATCACAGGAACAGGAGGAGGCCCATTCAGACCTTCCCTTGGGCCTGTTATCACAGGAACAGGAGGAGGCCCATTCAGCCTGTTACACAGGAACAGGAGTAGTCCCATTCAGCCCTTCCCTCGAGCTTGTTACAAAGGCACAGGAAGAGGCCCAGTCAGCCATCCCTCGAGTCTGTTACACAGGAGCAGGAGGAGGCCCGTTCGTCCCCCTCGAGCCTGTTACACAGGAACAGGAGGAGGCCCATTCAGCCCTTCCCTTGAGCTTGTTACACCGGCACAGGAGTAGGCCCATTCAGCCCCCCTCGAGTCTGTTACCATAGGAACAGGAGGAGGCCCAATCAGCCCCTCGAGCCTTTATCACAGGAACAGGAGGAGGCCCATTCAGCCCCTCGAGCCTGTTACGCAGGCACAGGAGGAGGCCATTCAGCCCCTTGAGCCTGTTACACAGGAACAGGAGGAGCCCATTCAGCCCTTCCCTCGAGCCTGTTACACAAGAACAGGAGGAGGCCATTCAGCCCCTCGAGCCTGTTACACAGGAACAGGAGGAGGCCATTCAGCCCCTCGAGCCTGTTACACAGGCACAGGTGGAGGCCCATTCAGCCATCCACAAGCCTGTTACCATAGGAACAGGAGTAATCCCATTCAGCCCCACCTCGAGGCTGTTACACAGGAACAGGAGGAGGCCCATTCAGCCCCTCGAGCCTGTTATACAGGAACAGGAGTAGACCCATACAGCCATCCCTCATGCCTGTTACACAGGAACAGGAGGAGGCCCATTCAGCCCTTCCCTCGAGCTTGTTACACAGGCACAGGAGGAGGCCCGTTCGTCCCCTTCGAGCCTGTTACACAGGAACAGGAGGAGGCCCAATCAGCCCTTCCCTTGAGCTTGTTACACCAGCATAGGAGTAGGCCCATTCAGCCCCTCTTGAGCCTGTTACCATAGGAACAGGAGTAGGCCCATTCAGCCCCCCTCGAGTCTGTTACCATAGGAACAGGAGAAGGCCCAATCAGCCCCTCGAGCCTTTTATCACAGGAACAGGAGGAGGCCCAATCTGCCCCCCTCGAGTCTGTTACACAAGAACAGGAGAAGGCCATTCAGCCCCTCAAGCCTGTTACACAGGAACAGGAGGAGGCCCATTTAGCCCTTCCCTCGAGCCTGTTACACAGGAACAGGAGGAGGCCCATTCAGCCCCTCGACCCTGTTACGCAGGCACAGGAGGAGGCCCGTTCTGCCCTCCTTGAGCCTGTTACACAGGAACAGGAGGAGGCCATTCAGCCCCTCGAGCCTGTTACACAGGAGCAGGAGGAGGCCATTCAGCCCTTCCCTCGAGCCTGTTATCACAGGAACAGGAGGAGGCCCGTTTTGCCCTTCCCTTGAGCCTGTTATACAGGAACAAGAGGAGGCCCATTCAGCCCTTCCCTCAAGCCTGTTACACAAGAACAGGAGGAGGCCATTCAGCCCCTCAAGCCTGTTACACAGGAACAGGAGGAGGCCCATTCAGCCTGTTACACAGGAACAGGAGTAGTCCCATTCAGCCCTTCCCTCGAGCTTGTTACACAGGCACAGGACGAGGCCCATTCAGCCATCCCTCGAGTCTGTTACACAGGAACAGGAGGAGGCCCGTTCGTCCCCCTCGAGCCTGTTACACAGGAACAGGAGGAGGCCCAATCAGCCCTTCCCTTGAGCTTGTTACACCAGCATAGGAGTAGGCCCATTCAGCCCCTCTTGAGCCTGTTACCATAGGAACAGGAGTAGGCCCATTCAGCCCCCCTCGAGTCTGTTACCATAGGAACAGGAGAAGGCCCAATCAGCCCCTCGAGCCTTTTATCACAGGAACAGGAGGAGGCCCAATCTGCCCCCCTCAAGCCTGTTATCACAGGAACAGGAGGAGGCCATTCAGTTCCCTCAAGCCTGTTACACAGGAACAGGAGGAGGCCCATTTAGCCCCTCGAGCCTGTTACGCAGGCACAGGAGGAGGCCCGTTCTGCCCCCCTTGAGTCTGTTACCATAGGAACAGGAGGAGTCCCAATCAGCCCCTCGAGCCTTTATCACAGGAACAGGAGGACGCCATTCAGTTTCCTCAAGCCTGTTACACAAGAACAGGAGGAGGGCATTCAGCCGTTCCCTCGAGCCTGTTACACAGGAACAGGAGGAGGCCCATTCAGCCCCTCGAGCCTGTTACGCAGGCACAGGAGGAGGCCATTAAGCCCCTTGAGCCTGTTACAAAGGAACAGGAGGAGGCCCATTTGGCCCTTCCCTCGAGCCTGTTATCACAGGAACAGGAGGAGGCCAATTCAGCCCTTCCCTCAAGCCTGTTACACAGGAACAAGAGGAGGCCCATTCAGCCCTCCTCGAGCCTGTTACACAGGAACAGGAGGAGGCCATTCAGCCCCTCGAGCCTGTTACACAGGAACAGGAGGAGGCCCAATCAGCCATTCCCTCCAGCATGTTACACAGGAACAGGAGGAGCCCCAATCAGCCCCACTTGACCCTGTTACACAGGAACAGTAGGAGGCCATTCAGCCCCTCGAGCCTGTTACACAGGAACAGGAGGAGCCCATTCAGCCCCCCGAGCCTGTTACACAGGAACAGGAGGAGGCCATTCAGCCCCCCGAGCCTGTTACACAGGAACAGGAGGACGCCATTCAGTTTCCTCAAGCCTGTTACACAAGAACAGGAGGAGGGCATTCAGCCGTTCCCTCGAGCCTGTTACACAGGAACAGGAGGAGGCCCATTCAGCCCCTCGAGCCTGTTACGCAGGCACAGGAGGAGGCCATTAAGCCCCTTGAGCCTGTTACAAAGGAACAGGAGGAGGCCCATTTGGCCCTTCCCTCGAGCCTGTTATCACAGGAACAGGAGGAGGCCAATTCAGCCCTTCCCTCAAGCCTGTTACACAGGAACAAGAGGAGGCCCATTCAGCCCTCCTCGAGCCTGTTACACAGGAACAGGAGGAGGCCATTCAGCCCCTCGAGCCTGTTACACAGGAACAGGAGGAGGCCCAATCAGCCATTCCCTCCAGCATGTTACACAGGAACAGGAGGAGCCCCAATCAGCCCCACTTGACCCTGTTACACAGGAACAGTAGGAGGCCATTCAGCCCCTCGAGCCTGTTACACAGGAACAGGAGGAGCCCATTCAGCCCCCCGAGCCTGTTACACAGGAACAGGAGGAGGCCATTCAGCCCCCCGAGCCTGTTACACAGGAACAGGAGGAGGCCATTCAGCCCCTCGAGCCTGTTACACAGGAACAGGAGGAGGGCATTTGGCCCCCCTTGAGCCTGTTACACAGGCACAGGTGGAGGCCCATTCAGCCATCCACAAGCCTGTTACCATAGGAACAGGAGTAGGCCCATTCAGCCCCCCTCGAGTCTGTTACCATAGGAACAGGAGAAGGCCCAATCAGCCCCTCGAGCCTTTTATCACAGGAACAGGAGGAGGCCATTCAGTTCCCTCAAGCCTGTTACACAAGAACAGGAGGAGGCCATTCAGCCCCTCAAGCCTGTTACACAGGAACAGGAGGAGGCCCATTCAGCCCCTCGAGCCTGTTACGCAGGCACAGGAGGAGGCCCGTTCTGCCCTCCTTGAGCCTTTTACACAGGAACAGGAGGAGGCCATTCAGCCTCTCGAGCCTGTTACACAGGAACAGGAGGAGGCCATTCAGCCCCTCGAGCCTGTTACACAGGAGCAGGAGGAGGCCATTCAGCCCCTCGAGCCTGTTACACACCCGAAGCCAGAGCAGGATCAAGAAGTTTACTCACCAGGCCACTCGCCACCTGCAGTGCCACGTTATAGACTTGCCGTTCCGTCAGGTCATAAGGAGTTTCCCCCATGTTAATCACATCCTGGGAGGAGGAACAAAAAGAGACAAGTATGATTGGCAGTCTCTCGTAACCACATCCCTTGTAACCGAGTCTCTGGTAACCTAGTCTCTCGTAACCGAGTCTCTCATAACCGAGTCTCTCATAATCACGTCCCTTGTAACCGAGTCTCTGGTAACCGAGTCTCTGGTAACCGAGTCTCTGGTAACCGAGTCTCTCGTACCCGAGTCCCTCGTAACCGAGTCCCTCGTAACCAAGTCCCTCGTAACCGAGTCTCTGGTAACCGAGTCTCTAGTACCCGAGTCTCTCGTACCCGAGTCCCTCGTACCCGAGTCCCTCGTAACCAAGTCCCTCGTAACCGAGTCTCTGGTAACCGAGTCTCTCGTACCCGAGTCTCTCATACCCGAGTCCCTCGTAACCGAGTCCCTCGTAACCGAGTCCCTCGTAACCGAGTCTCTCATAACCGAGTCTCCCGTAACCGAGTCTCTCGTAACCGAGTCCCTCGTACCCGAGTCTCTCGCAACCGAGTCCCTCATAACCGAGTCTCTCGTACCCGAGTCTCTTGTAACCGAGTCCCTCGTAACCGAGTCTCCCGTAACCGAGTCTCTCGTAACCGAGTCCCTCGTACCCGAGTCTCTCGCAACCGAGTCCCTCATAACCGAGTCTCTCGTACCCGAGTCTCTTGTAACCGAGTCTCTGGTACCAGTCTCCCGTAACCGAGTCTCTCGTACCCGAGTCTCTTGTAACCGAGTCTCTGGTAACCGAGTCTCTCGTAACCGAGTCTCTGGTACCCGAGTCTCTTGTAACCGAGTCTCTGGTACCTGTCTCCCGCAACCGAGTCTCTCGTACCCGAGTCTCTTGTAACCGAGTCCCTCGTAACCGAGTCTCTCGTACCCGAGTCTCTTGTAACCGAGTCTCTGGTAACCGAGTCCCTCATAACCGAGTCTCTGGTACCCGAGTCTCTTGTAACCGAGTCTCTGGTACCAGTCTCCCGTAACCGAGTCTCTCGTACCCGAGTCTCTTGTAACCGAGTCCCTCGTAACCCAGTCTCCCGTAACCGAGTCTCTCGTACCCGAGTCTCTTGTAACCGAGTCTCTGGTACCCGAGTCTCTGGTAACCGAGTCTCTCGCAACCGAGTCCCTCGTAACCGAGTCCCTCGTAACCGAGTCCCTCGTAACCGAGTCTCTCGCAACCGAGTCCCTCGTTACCGAGTCTCTCGTAACCGAGTCCCTCGTAACCGAGTCTCTGGTACCAGTCTCTGGTAACCGAGTCTCTCGTAACCGAGTCTCTCGCAACCGAGTCCCTCGTAACCGAGTCTCTCGTAACCGAGTCCCTCGTAACCGAGTCCCTCGCAACCGAGTCCCTCGCAACCGAGTCCCTCGCAACCGAGTCCCTCGCAACCGAGTCTCTCGTAACCGAGTCTCTCGTAACCGAGTCCCTCGCAACCGAGTCCCTCGCAACCGAGTCCCTCGCAACCGAGTCCCTCGTAACCGAGTCTCTCGCAACCGAGTCCCTCGCAACCGAGTCTCTCATAACCGAGTCCCTCGTAACCGAGTCCCTCGCAACCGAGTCTCTCGCAACCGAGTCCCTCATAACCGAGTCTCTCGTAACCGAGTCTCTGGTAACCGAGTCTCTCGTAACCGAGTCTCTCGTACCCGAGTCTCTCGTAACCGAGTCTCTGGTACCCGAGTCTCTGGTAACCGAGTCTCTCGTACCCGAGTCTCTCGTAACCGAGTCTCTGGTACCCGAGTCTCTGGTAACCGAGTCTCTCGTAACCGAGTCTCTCGCAACCGAGTCCCTCATAACCGAGTCTCTCGTAACCGAGTCTCTGGTAACCGAGTCTCTCGTAACCGAGTCTCTCGTACCCGAGTCTCTCGCAACCGAGTCCCTCGTAACCGAGTCCCTCGTAACCGAGTCTCTCGCAACCGAGTCCCTCGTTACCGAGTCTCTCGTAACCGAGTCCCTCGTAACCGAGTCTCTGGTACCAGTCTCTGGTAACCGAGTCTCTCGCAACCGAGTCCCTCGTAACCGAGTCTCTCGTAACCGAGTCCCTCGTAACCGAGTCCCTCGTAACCGAGTCCCTCGTAACCGAGTCTCTCGCAACCGAGTCCCTCGCAACCGAGTCTCTCGTAACCGAGTCCCTCGTAACCGAGTCTCTCGCAACCGAGTCCCTCATAACCGAGTCTCTCGTAACCGAGTCTCTGGTACCCGAGTCTCTCGTAACCGAGTCTCTCGTAACCGAGTCTCTCGTAACCGAGTCTCTCGTAACCGAGTCCCTCGTAACCGAGTCTCTCGTAACCGAGTCCCTCGTAACCGAGTCTCTCGTAACCGAGTCCCTCGAAACCGAGTCCCTCGTAACCGAGTCTCTCGTAACCGAGTCCCTCGTAACCGAGTCTCTCGTAACCGAGTCCCTCGTAACCGAGTCTCTCGTAACCGAGTCTCTCGCAACCGAGTCCCTCGTAACCGAGTCTCTCGTAACCGAGTCCCTCGTAACCGAGTCTCTCGTAACCGAGTCTCTCGTAACCGAGTCTCTCATAACCGAGTCTCTGGTAACCGAGTCCCTCGTAACCGAGTCCCTCGTAACCGAGTCTCTCGTAACCGAGTCTCTCATAACCGAGTCTCTGGTAACCGAGTCCCGCGTAACCGAGTCTCTGGTAACCGAGTCCCTCGTAACCGAGTCTCTCGTAACCGAGTCTCTGGTAACCGAGTCTCTGGTAACCGAGTCTCTCGTAACCGAGTCTCTGGTAACCGAGTCTCTCGTAACCGAGTCTCTGGTAACCGAGTCTCTGGTAACCGAGTCTCTGGTAACCGAGTCTCTGGTAACCGAGTCTCTGGTAACCGAGTCTCTGGTAACCGAGTCACTCGTAACCGAGTCTCTCGTAACCGAGTCCCGCGTAACCGAGTCCCGCGTAACCGAGTCTCTCGTAACTCAGTCTCTCGTAACTCAGTCTCTCGTAACCGAGTCTCTGGTAACCGAGTCCCTCGTAACCGAGTCACTCGTAACCGAGTCCCTCGTAACCGAGTCTCTCGTAACCGAGTCCCGCGTAACCGAGTCCCGCGTAACCGAGTCTCTGGTAACCGAGTCTCTGGTAACCGAGTCTCTGGTAACCGAGTCCCGCGTAACCGAGTCCCTCGTAACCGAGTCCCTCGTAACCGAGTCTCTGGTAACCGAGTCTCTGGTAACCGAGTCTCTGGTAACCGAGTCTCTGGTAACCGAGTCTCTGGTAACCGAGTCTCTCGTAACCGAGTCCCGCGTAACCGAGTCCCGCGTAACCGAGTCTCTGGTAACCGAGTCTCTGGTAACCGAGTCTCTCGTAACCGAGTCTCTCGTAACCGAGTCCCTCGTAACCAAGTCTCTCGTAACTCAGTCTCTCGTAACCGAGTCTCTCGTAACCGAGTCTCTCGTAACCTAATCTCCTGTAACCGAGTCTCTCGTAACCGAGTCCCCCTCCCCATCCCCTCACCCACCTACACCCCCAGACTGGGGAACTCGCACAATGCGCAACGTACCTTGCGACACATCCAGAGGAACTCTAGCAGGTTGTCGCGATTCATGCTCTCCATAAGCAGGTAGAGGGGGGCCCGATCAGTGCAGCAGCCCAACATTTCCACCAGGTTCTCGTGCTTCCCCAGGAAAGCGTGGAACTTAATCCTCGCCAGGAACTCCTTCACCTTGCTGGGATCGGCCGACTCTGAAAGCAGGACAGCCTCCGGTCAGGAAAGTCCTTGGCCTCACCCGCCTCGGGCCTGTTACACGGGAACTGGAGTAGGCCCATTCAGCCCCTCTTGGGTCTGTTACAATAGGAACAGGACTGGGCTCATTCAGCCCCTCTCAGGCCTGTTAAAATAGGAACAGGACTGGGCCCATTCAGCCACTCTCGGGCCTGTTACAATAGTTACAGGACTAGGCCCATTCAGCCTCTCTCGGGCCTGTTACACTAGGAACAGGACTGGGCACATTCAGCCCCTCTCGGGCCTGTTACAATAGGAGCTGGACTGGGCCCATTCAGCCTCTCTCGAGCCTGTTACAATAGGAACAGGACTGGGCCCATTCAGCCACTCTCGGGCCTGTTACAATAGTTACAGGACTAGGCCCATTCAGCCTCTCTCGGGCCTGTTACACTAGGAACAGGACTGGGCCCATTCAGCCCCTCTCGGGCCTGTTACAATAGGAACAGGAGTAGGACCATTCAGCCCCTCTCGGGCCTGTTACACTAGGAACAGGACTAGGCCCATTCAGGCCCTCTCGGGCCTGTTACACTAGGAACAGGACTAGGCCCATTCAGGCCCTCTCGAGCCTGTTACAATAGGAACAGGAGTAGGACCATTCAGCCCCTCTCGGGCCTGTTACAATAGGAACTGGACTAGGCCCATTCAGCCCCTCTCGGGCCTGTTACACTAGGAACAGGACTAGGCCCATTCAGGCCCTCTCGAGCCTGTTACAATAGGAACAGGAGTAGGACCATTCAGCCCCTCTCGGGCCTGTTACAATAGGAACTGGAGTAGGCCCATTCAACCCTTCTCGAGCTGGGTACAATAGGAACAGGAGGAGGCCATTCAAACCCACCTCGAGCCAGTCACGCAGGAAGATTAAATCCAAACCCCCGCCCCCCCCTGTCACCGCGACAGCATGTTGCCTTACCATGCAGCTCCTTGAGGACCACAGCCCGCTCCCTCCCAGGGTCGTCCGAAGCCAGCCTGGCCTGGTAGATGTTGCCGTAGGTCCCCTGGGCGATCTTCCTCAGCCCCCCCAGGATTCTCTCCCTGGGGATCTGCCACTGGCTCAGTGCCGGGTCCGTCAAACAGAGGGCGCCACCCGGTGAGGCCTCGCTCAGCATGATGTCATGGTGGGAGGACAGGGGGTCATTCCGCCCCCTCTCCAAGGGTCCTGGGGAAATCCAAGAGGGTCTCATTGGTCAAACATGGCGGCGGTCAGTCTGTGCCCCATGCCCTCCCCTTCCCCCACCTTCCCTCCGATCATGGCAAATGGAATATAATGTGGAGAAATGTGAAGTTATCCACTTTGGTAGGAAAAATAGAAAAGCAGAGTATTTTTTAAATGGTCAGAGATTGGGAAATGTTGGTGTTCAGAGGGACCTGGGTGTCCTTGTACACGAATCACTGAACGTTAACATGCAGGTACAGCAAGCAATTAGGAAAACCAATGGTATGTTGGCCTTTATTACAAGAGGATTTGAGTATAAGAGTAAAGACGTCTTACTGCAATTATACAGGGCCTTGGTGAGACCACACCTGGAGTATTGTGGACAGTTTTGGTCTCCTTACCTAAGGAAGGATATACTTACCATAGAGGGAGTGCAACGAAGGTTCACAGACTGGTTCCTGGGATGGGGGGATTGTCCTATGAGGACAGATTGAGTAGACCAGGCCTATATTCTCTAGAGTTTAGAAGAATGAGAGGTGATCTCATTGAAACATACAAAATTCTTACAGGGCTTGACAGGGTAGATGCAGGGAGGATGTTTCCCCTGGCTGGGGAGTCTAGAACCAGGGGTCACAGTCTCAGAATAAGGGGTCGGTCATTTAGGACTGAGATGAAGTGAAATTTCTTCACTCAGAGGGCGGTGAATCTTTGGAATTCTCTACCCCAGGGGGCTGTGGAGGCTCAGTCGTTGAGTATATTCAAGACAGAGATCGATAGATTTTTGATCATTAAGGGAATCAAGGGATATGGGGATAGTGCAGGAAAGTGGAGATGAGGTAGAAGATCGGCCATGATCTCATTGAATGGCGGAGCAGGCTCGAGGGGCCAAAGGGCCGACTCCTGCTCCTATTTCTTATGTTCTTATGTTCTTTAAGCCAACATCGCTTCAGCAGAAAAACTACCTCAAGGATTGACAATGAACCCCCGGGTACCCAGAGCGGGTGAAAGGTCAATGTCTGACCCCACTGACCCCACCCATCAGAGAGAGGGAGGACTCTTCAACCCCCTCTGGTTGGCTGTCGCGAATGGTACTGCCCATCCTCTGATTGGGACTAACTCGGGGCCAATAGAGAGCACCCTGACGAACTGTATCACAGTATGGTATGGCAGCTGTAGCTACTATGACCAGAAAGCCCTGCAGCGGGTAGTCAAAACTGCCCAACGCATTACCGGCACCCGGCTACCGACCATAGAGCACATATACCAGAAACGCTGTTTACAGAGGTCACGGACCATCATCAAAGACCCTACCCACCCCAGCCACAGTCTGTTCGCCCTCCTGCCATCTGGGAGACGCTACAGAAGCATTCGCACCCGTACGACCAGATTTAGGAACAGCTTCTTTCCCAGGGCTGTCATCCTACTGAACTCCACAAATAAACTCTAAAGCCTGCACATCTGCCAATGCACTTTATTATGGTTATGTTTATGTTAATGTATCACAAGCCAAATGTATGTTGAATGTTTAAATGTCTTAATCAAAATGTACACTCTCGGGAGCCGCAAGCCTACATTTCGTTGTACTGCACTTGTGCACTAACAATGACAATAAAATTGATTATTATTATAAAAACATTCTCAGTGTTTACTCCCAGGGCAGGTACAGCACAGGTGAGATACAGAGTAAAGCTCCCTCTACACTGTCCCATCAAACAATCCCAGGGCAGGTACAGCACGGGTTAGACACAGAGTAAAGCTCCCTCTACACTGTCCCATCAAACACTCCCAGGGCAGGTACAGCATGGGTTAGATACAGAGTAAAGCTCCCTCTACACTGTCCCATCAAACACTCCCAGGGTAGGTACAGCACGGGTTAGATACAGAGTAAAGCTCCCTCTACACTGTCCCATCAAACACTCCCAGGGCAGGTACAGCACGGGTTAGATACAGAGTAAAGCTTCCTCTACACTGTCCCATCAAACACTCCCAGGGCAGGTACAGCACGGGTTAGATACAGAGTAAAGCTCCCTCTACACTGTCCCATCAAACACTCCCAGGGCAGGTACAGCACGGGTTAGATACAGAGTAAAGCTTCCTCTACACTGTCCCATCAAACACTCCCAGGGCAGTTACAGCACGGGTTAGATACAGAGTAAAGCTCCCTCTACACAGTCCCATCACAAACTATCAAGTAGGCAGTCTCGAGGGAGGGTTGCACTGTCGGAGGGGCAGTACTGAGGGAGCGCTGCACTGTCGGAGGGGCAGTACTGAGGGAGTGCTGCACTGTCGGAGGTGCAGCACCGAGTGTGCACTGCATTGTCGGACGGGCAGTACTGAGGGAGTGCTGCACTGTTGGAGGAGCAGTACTGACGGAGCGCTGCACTGTCGGAGACGCAGTACTGAGGGAGTGCAGCACTGTCAGAGGGGCAGTACTGAGGGAGCGCTGCACTGTCGGAGGGGCAGTACTGAGGGAGCGCAGCACTGTCGGAGGGGCAGTACTGAGGGAGCGCTGCACTGTCGGAGGGGCAGTACTGAGGGAGCGCTGCACGGTTGGAGGGGCAGTACTGAGGGAGCGCTGCACTGTCGGAGGGGCAGTACTGAGGGAGCGCTGCACTGTCGGAGGGGCAGTACTGAGGGAGCGCTGCACTGTCGGAGGGGCAGTACTGAGGGAGCGCTGCACTGTCGGAAGGGCAGTACTGAGGGAGCGCTGCACTGTCGGACAGGCAGTACTGAGGGAGTGCTGCACTGTCGGAAGGGCAGTACTGAGGGAGCGCTGCACTGTCGGAGGGGCAGTACTGAGGGAGCGCTGCACTGTCGGAGGGGCAGTACTGAGGGAGCGCTGCACTGTCGGAGGGGCAGTACTGAGGGAGTGCTGCACTGTCGGAGGGGCAGTACTGAGGGAGCGTTGTACTGTCGGAGGAGCAGTACTGAGGGAGCGCCGCACTGTCGGAGGGGCAGTGCTGAGGGAGCGCTGTACTGTCGGAGGAGCAGTACTGAGGGTGCGCTGCACTGTCAGAGGGCAGTACTGAGGGATCGCTGCACTGCTGGAGGGGCAGTGCTGAGGGAGCGCTGCACTTTCGGAAGGTCAGTGCTGAGGGATCGCTGCACTGTCGGAAGGGCAGCACTGAGGGATCGCTGCACTGTCGGAAGGGCAGCACTGAGGGAGTTATGCACTGTCGGAGGGGCAGTGCTGAGGGATCTCTGCACTGTCGGAGGGGCAGTGCTGAGGGATCGCTGCACTGTCGGAGGGGCAGTACTGAGGGAACGCTGCACTGTCGGAAGGGCAGCACTGAGGGATCTCTGCACTGTCGGAGGGGCAGTGCTGAGGGAGCGCCACACTGTTGGAGGGGCAGTTCTGAGGGAGTGCTGCACTGTTGGAGAGACAGTACTGAGGGAGTGCTGCACTGTCGGAGGGGCAGTACTGAGGGAGCGCTGCACTGTCGGAGGGGCAGTACTGAGGGAGCGCCGCACTGTCGGAAGGGCAGCACTGAGGGAGTTATGCACTGTCGGAGGGGCAGTGCTGAGGGATCTCTGCACTGTCGGAGGGGCAGTACTGAGGGAGAGCTGCACTGTCGGAGGGGCAGTACTGAGGGAGCGCTGCACTGTCGGAGGGGCAGCACTGAGGGAGTGCTGCACTGTCGGAGGTGCAGCACTGAGTGTGCACTGCATTGTCGGACGGGCAGTACTGAGGGAGTGCTGCACTGTTGGAGGAGCAGTACTGACGGAGCGCTGCACTGTCGGAGATGCAGTACTGAGGGAGTGCAGCACTGTCGGAGGGGCAGTACTGAGGGAGCGCTGCACTGTCGGAGGGGCAGTACTGAGGGAGCGCAGCACTGTCGGAGGGGCAGTACTGAGGGAGCGTTGCACTGTCGGAGGGGCAGTACTGAGGGAGCGCTGCACTGTCGGAGGGGCAGTACTGAGGGAACGCTGCACTGTCGGAAGGGCAGCACTGAGGGAGTTATGCACTGTCGGAGGGGCAGTGCTGAGGGAGCGCCACACTGTTGGAGGGGCAGTTCTGAGGGAGTGCTGCACTGTTGGAGGGACAGTACTGAGGGAGTGCTGCACTGTCGGAGGGGCAGTACTGAGGGAGCACTGCACTCTCAATACTGGATAACTGGGGAATCTCGGCCTGGGACTATGGGGTTCGAACCCACGACCTTCTGACTCAGAGAGAGCAAGACTGACGGACCCAAACTCTCTCAATGACCCTGTTTTTTTTCGGGGTGCAACGGGTCGATATTGCTGGTCGAAAGTTCTTCCTTGGGGTCTCGGGTTTGGAATGAAGGAAGCGGTGATGCCCACGGCCCCATTCCCTACCTGTCGGCGGAATACTTCCTTCTTCTGACTTCCGACGGCACACCATCCACAGGATACAGCCACCTACGAGGAAGGATGCAGCCAGGAGGAGCACGGGAACGATGATCACCTCCGGCTCGTAATTGCGAACCACTGGAAGGAGGCAACATTGAGAAGGTCAGCTTCAAGAAGGAGGAGTTGAGGGGGAGGATCAGGGGTCGTGAAGGGAGGGGGACGAGAGAGGAAAGGGTCGTTGGGAGGGAGAGGAAAGTCATCTCTAGGTAGGTAAGGGTCATCGCTAGGGAGAGTAGCTCCGTCGCTGGGGAGAGATGGGTCATCGCTAGGGAGAATAAGTTCATCACTAGGGAGGGAAGGGTTATCGCTAGGGAGAGTAGGTTCATCGCTAGGGAGGGAAGCGTCATCACTAGGGAGAGTAGCTGTGTCGCTGGGGAGAGAAGGGTCATCGCTGGGGAGTGTAGGTTCATCACTAGGGAGGGAAGGGTCATCGCTAGGGAGAGTAGCTCCATTGCTGGGGAGAGATGGGTCATCGCTGGGGAGAGAAGGATCATCTCTAGTAGGTAAGGGTTATCGCTAGGGAGAGTAGCTCCATCACTGGGGAGAGAAGGGTCATCGCTAGGGAGAATAAGTTCATCACTAGGGAGGGAAGGGTCATCGCTAGAGAGAGTAAGTTCATCGATAGGGAGAGAAGGGTCATCGCTAGGGAGAGAAGGGTCATCGCTAGGGAGAGTAGGTTCATCGCTGGGGAGAGAAGGGTCATCGCTAGGGAGAGAAGGGTCATCGCTAGGGAGAGTAGATTCATCGCTAGGGAGGGAAGGGTCATTGCTAGTTAGAGTAGGTTCATTGCTAGGAAGAGAAGGGTCATCCTTAGTGAGAGTAGGTTCAAGGCTAGAGAGGGAAGGGTCACGTTAGGGAGAGAAGGTTCATCGTTGAGAAGGGAAGTGTCATTGCTGGGGAGAGTAGTTTCATCGCTCGGGAGGGAAGGGTCATCGCTGGGGAGGGAAGGGTCATCGCTGGGGAGGGAAGGGTCATCGCTAGGGGAAGGGTCATCACGAAGGAGGGAAGGGTCATCGTTAGGAAGGGAAGGGTCATCGCTAGGGTAAGGGTTATCACGAGGGAGGGAAGGGTCCGTGACTACGCCATGCTGTAAACCATAGAAAGAAAGATAAATAGAGAGAAAGAGAGAAATAAACATAGAAACATAGAAGATAGGAGCAGGAGTAGGCCATTCGGCCCCTTGAGCCTGCTCCGCCATTCAATGCGATCATGGCTGATCATCCAAATTCAGTACCCTGTCCCTGCTTTCTCCCCATACCCCTTGATCCCTTTAGCCTTGAGAAATATATCCAACTCCTTCTTGAATATATTTAATGAATTGGCCTCTACTGCTTTCTGTGGTAGAGAATTCCACAGGTTCACCACTCTCTGGGTGAAGAAATTCCTCCTCATCTCTGTCCTAAATGGTTTACCCCTTATCCTTAGACTGTGACCCCTGGTTCTGGACTCCCCGACCATCGGGAACATTCTTCCTGCATCTAGTCACATTTATCCACGTTATATTGCATCTGCCCAATCACCCAATCACCCAAATCATCCTGGAGTTTCTCAGCATCCTCCTCACAGCACACACGCCCACCGAGCTTTGTGTCATCTGCAAATTTGGAGATATTACATCTAGTTCCCTTGTCTAGATCATCATTAATATATATTGTGAATAGCTGGGGTCCAAGGACCGATCCCTGCGGTACCCCACTAGTCACTGCCTGCCACTCGGAAAAAGACCCGTTTATTCCAACTCTTTGCTTCCTGTCTGCCAACCAGTTCTCTATCTGTTGTGTATGTACCTTTAAGAGAATAACTGGTCTTTGGAACTACTGTCTGTCATCTTTTGTACTTTCTTGTATGGTTCCTTAGTAGCCTTTTTGTTGTCGCTGGTCTTCTTCCCAGACCTACAAACTCGTGCAATGTGTCCAATCTTCCCGCATTGTCTGCATATTTTGTCTTTGGACCAGCAGTCCTTCTGGTCATGGTTAGTTCTGCCGCAGCGATAACATTTTGCAAATCCCCGTGTCATTTCGTGGGTGCCGTATTCCTGTGGTTTTTGTTGAATTTCTGCAGCTTCCCTGGCTGCTGCTTCATACAATACTGCCACGCTGAAAGCCTGATCTAGCGTCAGCTCTTTTTCTGCGAGTAACTTCTTCTGTGTTCCTTCACTCAGAAGTCCACAGACAAATTTGTCCCGTAGGGTATCTGCCAGTCCTGCTCCGAACTGGCAGTGCTTTGATAGCTTGCGCAGTTCCGTAAGATACTCAGCATTGCTCTCATCTTTGTGCTGAGTTCCCCTGTGGAATTTAAATCTTTCTGCTATCAACAGCGGTGCAGGGTTTAAGTGCTCCTGTAGAACAGCAACAATTTCGTTAAAACTCTTCGCCTTCGGTTTGGCTGGAGTAATCAGATCCCGCAATAGGCCGTACGTTCTAGCGCCCATTAAGTTTAACAATTTCGATGCCTTTTTCCCCTCCGCTATATCGTTTGCCTCGAAATATACCTCTACTCTTTCCACATACGTGGTCCAGTCCTCTAATGTATTATCAAAAGCAGTGATACAGCCAGTCTTCGGCATCTTGCAAATCTAAAATGGCGCCTCCCGCGCTTTGCCTTCTTCCCCGATTTAACAAAATGGCACCTCCCGCGCTTTGTCTTCTTCCCTGCTGTTGTTAGCGCTGCTTTCCACGGTTTCTTGCGCGTATTCTTTTTCTTTTATTATTTTCCCGTCGTGGAGCGAACCCTCTGGGACACTTCCCTCCCTCTTCTGAGGTCCGAACGCTACCCGGCTTCGAAACACCGGCCGCGCCCTGTGTGCTCCACCCTCTCTCTCTCTCTTTGCTTCCCGACTCGCTGCCCGGCCCCGTTGAAAGGCCACCCGATCGAGCTTCAGCCCGCCGCAGCCCAGGAAGGATCAGAGCACTACCTGCCACCAGCCCGATTAGCTGGGAAACCACGGACCGAGGAACCCAGCCTGGCTCTGGAAAGTCGCTCCTGCAAAGCCTTGAACCCGATGATTGACGGTCGACGCCCGTTTCTCGAGTTTCAATGGCCTCTATTTTATTTCTTTCTTCTGGCTCCGACCTTCAACAACGTCGTCGGAGCTGCTGCTGAATTGCAGGTAAGTTCGTTTCTTTACTCGTCGCCAGTGTTAAGTCCGTGAATGATTTAGACATGGACTAGCAGGAGTGAAAACAAACAGATGTTTACTGGTGGAAGTCCATAACGAAACTAAACAACAGAGGCTCTCTAGCGCCTTTTATACAGGGGTGGTCACTGCCGGTACTGCAGTCTGAGACCAGTTATTCTCTTAAAGGTACATACACAACACTATCCAAGTCAGTACCTTGCCCCCAATCCCATGTGACTTAACTTTACACGCTAATCTCTTATGCAGGACCTTATTGGAAGCCTTCTGAAAGTCCAAATACACCACATCCACTGGTTCTCCTTTATCTATTCTACCAGTTACATCCTCAAAAAATTCCAGTAGATTAGTCAAGCACGATTTACCCTTTGTAAATCCATGTTGACTTTGTCCGATCCGGTCACTGTTTTCCAAGTGCTCTGCTATTACATCTTTTATAAAGAGAGAAAGAAATAAAGAGAGAAAGAGAGAGAGAAAGAAAGAGAAAGAAAGAGAGAGAGAAAGAGAGAAAGAAAGAGAGAGAAAGAAAGAGAGAAAGAAAGAAAGAGAGAGAGAGAGAGAGAGAGAAAGAACGGACTCTGATTCTCGTGGGGATGGGTGGGAAGCAGGAGATGGAGAGTGACCTGGTGAACCGCGGTGATTCTGGGAAGGGATGGAAGCCTCGATTTAGGGAGGTCGAGAGACAGGGAACAGGAGGCCCAGTCGAGGCGCTTGCCCCTGGGGGTGGGGCGGGGTCTTTGGGAGAGTCCACGCGAGTTGCGCTGGGCGGGGGGGGGGGAGGGGGTCGTGTTATCTCTCCCGGGTGCACGCTCGTTGTCACAAGCCTACCCCGCGCCCACAACCCCCCCGCCGCCCCTCACACCCTCCACATGGAACTTACCACAAAGTTCATCGTCATCCGGGCATTGCAGAATCGAGCGGCCAAAGTATCTGAGGTCAGCGTACGCCATCCCCAACTCCGGCGACCTAACAAAGAAAGTCAGAACCCCCGTTTCTATACCTGTAGTGTATGTAACCTGTACTACTTTAAGAGGGTACCTTAAGGTGATGGACTACTTTTTGATGGCTCCTGTACATTGTAGTACCGGTGGTGATCACACCGGTATATAAACCCTGCGGAGCAAAGTGTACCTCAGTTCCGCCCTGACCCTCAATCACTAAAGACCTGTTTACTTACTTCTGTAGTCTGTGTCCTGTTATTCAGTATAACTGCATTTCTAAACACAGACTCAACAGTGGCGACGAGTCTGATCTTACCTAGCGGCAGTTTTGCATCCAAGGAAGCTTCGTCCTCAGAAACGGGCGTCGAAAAAGGGCATCCGCCCTCAACATCCTGCTGAGCACTGCATCGCACGGGAGGCCATCGGGAACCTGGGTTGGTTTTCTGGCCACGAAGTCCAACATCAGTGATCATCCCTTCTACGACAGTGGCGGGTAAGCCCGATCGAGCGGCACGGGGGGGGGGGGGAAGTTGGCCGAGTTGTCAGTGGGAGAAGGGGAGGGAAAACGACGAAAAGGGCGGAGAACACGACAGCAGCCGGTGTCAGGGGCCGGACTGCAATCGGGGCAGAGACGCGCAGCAGCCAGAAAAGCGTTTATGGCCACAAGGACCGCGGGAGCGGTGGGGCAACAAGAGCAGCAGCGCAAGGAAAATAAAGGACCGCTGGGAGGCGTGGACGGCAACAGCGCGGGAATCGCCATCTTGAGTCGGCGGGGGAAGAAGACAAGCGCGGGAAAAGCCGCCAAGCACGGGAAAAGCCGCCATCTTAAATAAAAAAATAAAAAAAAGTCATCATATTAAATAATATCCGAAGGGAAAGGAAACTCAACAAGGATGCCAAAAACGGGTAACATCACTGCTTTTGATAGCGATGTGGAAGATTGGGCCACTTATGTGGAATGCATCGAAGTTTACTGTACAACGAATGAGGTACCGGTGGATAAGAAAGCACTAACCCTATTAAACTCGATGGGTGCGAAGACGCACGGGTTATTAAGGAACCTTGTAACCCCAGACAAACTGGTAGGGAAGAGTTTTGCGGATATTGTTACTATCCTGCAAGAGCATTTAAACCCCACGCCGCTGCTGATAGCGGAACGATTTAGTTTCTACAAAAGAATTCAACTTAAAGAAGAAAGCAACGCTGAATTCCTAACAGAACTGCGCAATTTATCAAAGTACTGCCAGTTCGGAACAGGACTAGCAGACGCACTGAGAGATAAATTTGTGTGTGGGCTCCTAAGGGAAGGAACCCAGAAGCGACTGCTAGAGGAAAAGGATCTTCCGCTGGACAAAGCTTTCAGCATTGCAGCATCCCACGAGGCAGCAGCACGGGGCGCTGCAGAGATACAGCAAAGGCCACTGGAATTCAGCACCAATGAAATGGCATTGGGCGCAGTAAAGTGCAATCGTTGCGGAAGGACAACGCATGACCAGAACCAGTGCTGGTTCAAAGACAAAGAATGCAGGCAATGTGGCAAACTTGGTCACATAGCGAGAGTATGCCGGTCAGGAAAGAAGACCAGCAGCAAAAAGTCACCGCAGGAGAAGTACAAAAAAGTACACAAGGTGACAGAGAACAGTTCGGATGAACAGAAGACGGATTCAGACTCCAGCAGTAAGGAACTGGGTTGTCTGAAAATACATAATGTGGGTAACACAGCAGACCACCAAACTATCTGGGTCATGCTCCGGATAGCAGGAGTCCAAGTGAAGATGGAATTGGACACAGGGTCGGCATTAACGGTCATGAATAAGCAAGATTACAAAAGGTTATTCTCGCACATTCCCCTGAGAGATACGGAGATTGTATTGAAAACATACACGGGCCAAATAGTATACCCCAAAGGAAAGATAAAAGTAAATGTGGCCTACAATCGTAAAGAAAGTCAGAAAATGGACTTGTATGTGTTACCTGATGGAGGTCCGCCACTACTGGGACGGGAATGGATCCGGAGAATAAATGTGGACTGGCATTCCATACAAGCACTGACTGTAGATTCCTGTAAGGAGGACGACGTCAAACCTAAACGACTGTCCAAAATATTAGACGATGCTAAGGAGGTGTTCCAACAGGGACTTGGAACACTGAAAGGAATTATGGCAACCATCAAGGTTGAAGAACACGCAAACGCAAAATTTTTCAAAGCCACACCGGTGCCTTATGCAATACGACCTGCTGTGGAAGCAGAGCTGGAAGGGCTAGAACGTTCATGGGTACTGTCCAAGGTGGACTGGAGCGAATGGGCCACACCCATTGTTCCTGTCATGAAGCGTTCGTTGAGCAACAAGCCGGGGGAACCTGGGAAGGTTCGCATCTGTGGCGATTTCAAGATCACTGTTAATCTAGTTCTTCACACGGTGCAATATCCGCTTCTGCGGATTGAAGATATCTTCGCTTCGCTGTCTGGCGGGAAACACTTCACCAAGATAGACCTGGCGCAGTCGTACCTACAGATGGAAGTTGATGAAGCATCACGTCAGTATCTCACGATCAACACACATAAGGGCTTATATCGGTATAATAGGCTGGTTTTTGGAGTGGCATCAGCTCCAGCGATTTGGCAAAGGGCCATGGAGCAGGTATTGCAGGGAATCCCAGGCACACAATGCTACCTGGACGACATCCTGATTACAGGAGATAACGATAAGGATCACCTCGCGAATTTGGAGCAGGTGCTCATCAGATTGAAAGAATATGGACTCAGAGTTAATCGTCAGAAATGTGAGTTCTTTCAAAAGTGAATCTCGTACTGCGGGCACGTCATTGACCAGGAGGGGCTCCATAAGTCACCTGACAAAATCGAAGTTGTTGTCAAAGCTCCAGCACCGGAAAATGTGTCCCAGTTGAGGTCGTTCCTCAGGTTGGTTAACTATTACCACAAGTTTCTTCCAAATTTATCCACGGTGTTACACCCGCTAAACACTCTTTTGCAAATGGGAATACCATGGAAGTGGAGCGATGATTGTAAGCGGGCTTTTCAAAAGAGCAAGGCACTGATCACCTCTAAGGAAGTGTTGGCTCACTTTAACCCAACGCTGCCTATTCGCTTAGCTTGTGATGCTTCTCCATATGGTATCGGGGCAGTGCTCTCACATAAGTTTCCAGATGGTTCGGAAAGGCCAGTCGCTTTCGCATCCAGATCATTGACCTCCGTTGAGCGCAACTATGCTCAGATAGATAGGGAGGCTCTCAGCCTCGTGTGGGGAGTTAAGAAATGTAACCATTACCTGCAAGGCCAAAAGTTTACGCTGCTGACAGATCACCAGCCGTTGGTTTCCATTTTCAACCCTAAGAAGGGTGTTCTGGTAATGACGGCGCAGAGGCTTCAGAGATGGTCCCTTTTTCTAGGGGCACATCAATATGATATTGAATTCAAAGGTACAAAGCAACATGGTAATGTTGATGGGCTGTCGCGCCTGCCACTACCTACAGCGGAAGAGGCACCGGCAGTTGACCCTGTCGAGATATTTCACTCGACCATCATCGAATGCTTACCAGTCACCAATGCGGGTATTGAGAGAGAGACCCGAAATGACCCGACACTGTCTCGGGTCTACGACTTGACAGTGAAGGGATGGCCAGCACATGGCGAACCACTGTTACCAGCATTCTCAGCCAGACGAGAACAGCTGTCGGTATGTCAAGGAACATTGATGTATGGAACAAGGGTGATTATTCCTCCTAAATTAAGGGAGAGAGTTCTAAAAGAATTGCACGAAGGTCATCTGGGGGGAGTCAAGATGAAAAGCCTTGCTAGGGCTTATGTGTGGTGGCCAGGTATAGACCAACAGATAGAGGATCTGACTAAAAGCTGCTCAGTGTGCCAAAAAGTTCAGAACGCACCTCCAATTGCACCGCTGCATCCGTGGGAATGGCCTTCAGCCTCATGGCAGCGTGTGCATATCGACTTTGCAGGTCCATTCATGGATTCCATGTTTTTGATAGCAGTAGACGCACATTCTAAATGGCCAGAAGTGATTAAGATGTCGACCACTACCTCTGAGAAGATGATTGCAGTTCTAAGAACCATATTTGCAAGGAATGGATTGCCGGAGCAAATATGTTCAGACAACGGACCACAGTTCGTGTCAGAAGAATTCCAGAAATTCATGAAAAAGAATGGGGTGAAACACTATACATCTGCCCCATATCATCCGGCTACAAATGGGTTGGCCGAGAGATTTGTACAAACGTTCAAAAAGGCAATAAAGGCCATGAGTGAAGATCATATTCCACTACAACACAAGGTGGACAATTTCCTAATGGCGTATCGAAACGCCACGCATGCAGTGACAAATCAAAGCCCGGCCATAATGTTCTATAACAGAAGGTTGCGGTCCCGGTTGGATTTGTTAAAACCCAATGTGCGACGGGAAGTCAAAGACAAGCTATTCCAGCATGTAAATAAAAAGGCCACTCGTAGTTTTGAAATAGGACAACCAGTGTTGGCCAGGGACTATAGGGATGATAAATGGCAACCTGGGACAATTCATGCACGACAAGGACCCTTGATGTACACGGTAGACGTTGGAGAGAGCATAATACGACGTCATGCTGACCAACTTGTGGAATCGAGAACAAGGGTCGACCTCATGTCTACGGCAGAGACACCAGTTGAAGAATTTATTGAGCCTGTAGCATCTACCTCAGACTCGAACGTACATGATGATGTTCAATCCATAGGAGATCAAATGGATGAGTCACCCCAGCAACGGGAGCCAGAGATCCTTGAAAGGATCCGGGTTATCCGGGCCGGATCAGGAGGCCTCCTCAGAGACTGAATCTTTGAACAGTTCTTGTGTGTAAATTGTATATATGTTATCCATGTAGTGTATTAATTTGGGGTGTCCACTGTTAAGCTAAAAGGGGAGGAATTGTAGTGTATGTAACCTGTACTACCTTAAGAGGATACCTTAAGGTGATGGACTACCTTTTGATGGCTCCTGTACATTGTAGTACCGGTGGTGACCACACCGGTATATAAACCCTGCGGAGCAAAGCGTACCTCAGTTCCGCCCTGACCCTCAATCACTAAAGACCTGTTTACTTACTTCTGTAGTCTGTGTCCTGTTATTCAGTATAAGTGCATTTGTAAACACAGACTCAACAATACCGCCTTTCACAAAGGAAGGGTCACCATGTCAGGTCATTGACCCAGGGAGGAGACAGTTTGGGGGGGGGTGAGGAGACCCCACATTTTGGGGAGGTGAGGAGTCCCACAGTTTGGGGGTGAGGAGTCCCCACAGTTTGTGGGGTGAGGAATCCCCACAGTTTGGGGGGTGAGGAGCCCCCACAGTTTGGGGGGTGAGGAGACCCACAGTTTGGGGGGTGAGGAGTCCCCACAGATTGGGGGGTGAGGAGTCCCCACAGTTTGGTAGGTGAGGAGTCCCCACAGTTTGGGGGTGAGGAGTCCCCACAGTATGGGGGTGAGGAGTCCCCACAGTTTGGGGGGTGAGGAGACCCCACAGTTTGGGGGGGTGAGGAGTCCCCACAGTTTGTGGGGTGAGGAGTCCCCATAGTTTGGGGGGTGAGGAGACCCACAGTTTGGGGGGTGCGGAGTCCCACAGTTTGGGGGATGAGGAGTCCCCACAGTTTGGGGGGTGAGGAGACCTACAGTTTGGGAGGTGAGGAGTCCCACAGTTTGGGGGTGAGGAGTCTCACAGTTTGGGGGGTGAGGAGTCCCACAATTTGGGGGGTGAGGAGTCCCACAGTTTGGGGGGTGAGGAGTCCCCACAGTTTGGTGAGTGAGGAGTCCCCACAGTTTGTGGGGTGAGGAGTCCCACAGTTTGGGGGATGAGGAGTCCCTGCAGTTTGGGGGGTGAGGAGTCCCCACAGTTTGGGGGGTGAGGAGTCCTCGCTGTTTGGGGGGTGAGGAGTCCCCACAGTTTGGAGGGTGAGGTGTCCCACAGTTTGGGGGGTGAGGAGTCCCCACAGTTTGGGGGGTGAGGAGACCCCACAGTTTGGGGGGTGAGGAGTCCCCACAGTTTGGGGGGTGAGGAGTCCCACAGTTTGGAAGGTGAGGAGCCCCACAGTTTGGGGGGTGAGGAGTCCCCACAGTTTGGGGGTGAGGAGTCCCACAGTTTGGGGGGTGAGGAGTCCCCACAGTTTTTGAGGTGAGGAGTCCCACAGTTTGGGGGGTGAGGAGTCCCCACAGTTTGAGGGTGAGGAGTCCCCACAGTTTGAGGGGTGAGGAGTCCCCACAGTTTGGGAGGTGAGGAGTTCCACTGTTTGGGGGTGAGGAGTCCCACAGTTTGGGGTGGATGAGGAGTCCTGTAAGAATTCGCAATAATTTACAGTTCTGATGATCAATTTTTTTGATTAAAGAATCCCTGGGTGATGTGCTTTTAAATTTCCAGGGGTATAAATGGCTGTCACCACATGGCCGAAGACAAAGGACAATCGAATGCTATTAGCATTTGTTTGTATATCGAGTGGATACATCTAAACTGCAGAAGAGACTTTTGTACCTTGAATGGGAAACGTTTAACAATTGAATGGGTTTTAAATCACCCAGCGCTGGACAATAGGGCTGTTGCATTCTCTTTAGTTTCAGCCCAGGGAGCTCCGGAAGACACATTAACCCAGTCTAACCACTTTAAGTTAGCCAATCGCAGCTTTCTCTTGTGTATTGGACCCTTTGGGTGGGGAATTTTGCACACAGCCCTTGCAAGGCAGAACGGCAGGGGCCTCACCAGGTATAAAGCTAGCGGCTGAGAAGCTATCTCTCTCGCTCTCTTACTTCGCTGGACCACAGGTGAGCAGGGTGTTCTGACTCCTCAACAAGACAACCTAGTTAAGGAGTTTGGGGGATGGTAATTTAAGGGGATATTGCTAAGATTGTTTAATCAACATTGTAGTCACTTACCCCTCGTTTTTGCCATCTGCCTTACCCCATTTTAAGCAATTTTACTGTAATTACTGTGTGCGTGTGGGATAGTTTATTCTTTTGATTGTAGTTTATTTAGGTAATAAAACTTGATTTTTTTCTCTCATCCAAACCACGTGTTCCGTTTTAATATCATTAATTATAAGTTCCTCCACTCAGAACTAAAGGAGGGGTAGCGATTCGTGCCCCGCTGTAATAAAATTGGTTTTATTGGAATTGGTCTTGCAAGACCAGGAAAATTACTTTAAACCAGTTTAAAGAAGCCCCCAAACCCTTACAATGGCGAGCCAGGTAGGAGTGGAGGCAGTTTTTGATTTAATAAGTGGTCTGGATCTAGAGAAAGCATCAGTTATTGTCTCTCTCGTTTTCAGTATGTGGGTAGCCCTGCGAATTTTAGCAGCAGTGTGTAGGCTGACCTATCGGGGTATAGGTGGCTGGTTTAGGAAGGATGAGATGAGGGAGCAGGAGGAGGTTAAGGAGGCCAAGAATTGGGAGTCCCAGTTTGAAAAATGCCAGGCATTTGTGGAGCGCCTGGTGCAGGAAGTCACTGAGACCAGGAAAAGTGAGATGAGACTGCGGGAAGAGAATGCCCGCCTCATCTCAGAAGTAAAAGATCAGGAGGAAAGGTTTAGGGAAGTAAGGACAGCTTATAAGCTGGCCTGCGCCCAAAGGTTTAGTGAAGCAGATCATGGCCCCTGTAGGGCAGAGATAGAGGCCTAGAAATTCAGTTTGGGCCCGCCAGCTGGCTTGCGCCCAAAAGTTAGCGCTGCGCGCGGAGCCAGTTGCGCCCGTGAGATATTCAGTTTTTGCGCCCCAAGTCGGAACCGGGCGCTGTTCCAGGGTGTGCCCGTCCCCGCTTGGGGCGCCGAAACTGAATTTCAGCGCTCTAGGTGCCGCTGCGCCGCCCGATGCGGTGCGGCAGGCTGCGGTACTGCAGGCCTCCTCCTTCTCTTAAGGTGGAGGTGCCTGCAACGGGGAGATCGCCGCTGGATTGTGCCGGCAAATGAGCCCGGCACCACGGAGAAGTGCCGGGCTCGCGGAAAGCAGCCGGCAATGCCGCGGGGGGGGGGTGGTGGAGGAGGCCGGGGAAGGAGGTGCGGGCAGGCGGCCGCCGAAAAAGCGGCCGGCCGCACCTCCAGCTTTATGCGCCCCACTAAGGCTGCAGTAAGGCCCTGGTCTCCGGATGTTAGTAGCGGCCGCCACGGAGGAGGCGGCGGCAACTGAATATGGTGGTCGGGCCGGCATCGGGGCGGAAACGGGGCACTGCGCACACCGATGACGTCATCGGTGCCGGCGCAGCGCTACCGGCTACCGCCGCCATTACCGCCGAGCTCAATATCAGCGCAACCTCCTCTACTGGCGCAGAGGCCCTCTTTGGGCCTTAACTGGGCGCAAAACCCACTGAATTTCTAGGCCAGAAAGCCTTAACATGGCTTTAAAAGCAGCAAAGGGGACGATTTGTGCGATCAGCCCGAAGGCAGGTCAGCTGGATTTTACTGGCAGCCCAAATCAAACCGCCCCACAGGCAACACCCGGGGAAAGGCTGGCTAGGGAATTAGAGATCCCAAGACAGCAGCCCACAGCTCCGGGTTTTGAGGACCTGAAGCAGGAAATACTGGAAGCCATGGGTGCGAACGACGGCAATCCGTTCGATCGCGTAGGGAGAACCCTGCAGCAGGAAGGGGAGACTCCACAGGCATTTGCAGACAGGCTGTGGCCAGTCTGCAACCATGCATGTACAGGGGGACAAGATAGGGCACAGCTGAACCAGCAGCAGCGGACCCAATGGCTTCGTTGCCTGGTGTACAATTGCCTGCCCCAGATAAGAGCAAAGGCCAACGCTTGGTTTGACCCCCGAGACCCCCTAGTAACCGAAGAGACTGTAATCGGCAGCTCATGGTGACATTTAGGAATGGGAGGAATGGTGAGAGCCCCCAGCAAAAGGGTAAACTCCACGAGGTTGAACCTGGGGCTCAGTATAAGAAAGAGTGGCACCAGGAGGGGAACAGTCCCTCCCAGGCTAGGTTAAATTGCTATGGGTGTGGGAAAGACAGTCACTGGAGAAAAGACTGTAAGAATCCCTGGAAGGATAGCAAGGGAAAGAATCCCCCAGCCCCAGCCCAAAGGGTAGAGACAGGAATCTCCCCCGCCTCAGTCGAGTCGCTACTGGAAGCAATGCGGTCTCTCCTGACCAACCAGGGAAAGGTAGCAGCCATCAATGGTGCTGCAGCCCCCTCGCCCACCTCTGCCTCCCCACAATGACTGGCCGGTATGCTGGTCAAAGAGAGTGCACGTGCAGGCACTTTCTGGGACCCATATGGGTCCGGGCCAGTGGCAGTGATTACAGGCAGGGATGGGGCACAGAGAAATTCAGAAAAATTGTACAAGGCAAGTTCAAGTTCACCGCCTGCAAAGACAGGCACTGTGGCCTGTTTAAAGGGACCAGCTTCCCAGCCCGCTTCTAGAGTGGTCCCCCCCATGATGTGGGACCCTGGGGGGGGGGGGGGGGGCCGGGATAGCAATCCCTCTTGCAGGAGACATAGGGAGGGAGCTGACACCAGGTTTTAAACATGGGGAGGAAAATTTCCAGCCACCAGCAGCGGGTGGTGAGAGTATACCTGCCCCCAGCACAGGAGTGGGCAGGGAAGAGCAGACAAACCCAGAGAGAGATTTGCACCGGCAGGCTGCCAGGTACATTATCCAGTGTGGGCTATTTGGATATGGGGGAGAAGTTTCCCAGCCAGCTGGGGCTGTGACCTAAGCTCAGGGTCCGCCAGCCAAAGTTTCCCCCAGTGAGACACCCCTCAGAAGGTCTCAGCAGGTGCCCCAGCCTAAGAAAGAATGGTCACCCACTTTACAGTGGAGTAGGACGGTCTCCCGAGCCAGGGAGAAGCCAGAGAACAGAGGCCCCCACTCAACAGCCATAAGCTGCGAGGGACCAGAGACAGGAGGCAGTCCAGCTTCGCTGCAGCCAGCAGCAATCTGTGACAGTGCCAGAGATTAGGCTGGCCGTCCGGAGACGGACGGCATCTTTATTATACCTATGTGTGTGTAAATAGCGTGCTTTTAAGGTGTATTTTAAGTTTTGTTGATATAACTAGTTTTAAATTTAAGTTTAAAGAGTTGAAGTTAACATGTGTGCCAAATGTTTGTATTTTTGGTCCGAGGTCGAGGGACCCGACCATGTCTCCACCTAAGGCAGCAGGTCAGTGAGGCCTGGCTCCATGTCCCTTTTAAGTTTTTGCAGGAGATGGGAAAATGAAGCAGCCATGTTCGCCCAGCCCGAGCTGGGCATCGAATGAAGATACGGAATGTTGGGGATCACCTCGCCACTGGACGAATCCAGGAGACCCCACAGCGAACTTCGGGAAAAAACGGACAGAGTGCAGGGGAACTTGCCTACTCCTCCTACGGGGAGGAGATGGCCCCAGCTGGGTGGGGCACGGCCCCCAACCCAGCACTATCCTGACCGAAGTTCACTTGCGGGAGACCTCGCTGTTGAGGAGTCATGATGGGGAAGCGCGGGCGCCTGGTCATAGGGACGCGTTCCGCGGTGGGGGGTGGTGATGGCCCGGGAATGATTGTATAGAGGAGGGGGAGACCCAAGAGTCGCGTGGGTGCAGTCGGGGGAGGGAGGAACTCACCCGGGGGCACACGGGCAAAGAGGATAAGTGTGGCTGGGAAGGATGAGTGGGTGGCCGGATCAGTGTGGGGCCAGGGAGAGTCGGCACACAGGCACCCATCATTTTCTGCAGCCAGTCGAGGGAAGACAGGAGGGGGAGGGACTGGGAGTCATGAGATCCCATACTCCCTGGTCTCGGTCTGTGCCAAGGTAATTTTAAACGTGATGGGTACCCCGCCTCCACAAAGGGACAAGGGAACGGTTCGGGGCTGGCGGAGCAGGCTGGTCTGTAAATCCATTCTGCCTGTTTTAAAGTTTAAGATGATCAAAGGGGGGTGGAAGGTACTTTTACTGCCCGAGTGGGAGGAGCAATACCCACTCGAATTTCGCGACCCATCATCGGCACGTGATGATCGGGGTTCATTTAAGCATGTTGTTTAATGAGTTTTTGTATTTTGTGTTGCAGCCCCAAGTTGAGCAGAGGCGTCGGATCCTCTCCGTGCTTGGGACCAGTTTGTGACAACTCCAAGTTGAGCAGAGGCGTAGGACCCTCTCCGTGCTTGGGATTATTTTGAGTACATTGTGTAACTAAGATTGCAACATTTTGTAATAAGTTATGATGCAAAAGGTGATTGTAAATTTGGTTTACCTTGTATAATTTTACAAATGTGTAGGGTTATGAGACCCCTTATTGAAAACTGAAGTATCTGTAAGATGCCTACCGTACCATGGATGTTTTTTTCTTGAATTTAAGGGGAATAGACGGGACGGGGATCAGTGGCAGATAGCTATTAGGTAAATACAGGGGATGGTTGTTTGTGAGGGGTCAGAAATTATTGCTCATTTCTTCAAGAGGATACTACAAGCAAGCTGGAAGTATCCAAGGGCGGACTGTAAGAATTCGCAATAATTTACAGTTCTGAAGATCCATTTTTTTGATTAAAGAATCCCTGGGCGTTGTGCTTTTAAATTTCCAGGGGTAAAAATGGCTGTCACCACATGGCCGAAGACAAAGAACAACGCTTTGTTTACAGAGCAATTGAATGCTATTAGCATTTGTTTGTATATCGAGTGGATACATCTAAACTGCAGAAGAGACTTTTGTACCTTGAATGGGAAACGTTTAACAATTGAATGGGTTTTAAATCACCCAGCACTGGACAATAGGGCTGTTGCATTCTCTTTTGTTTCAGCCCAGGGAGCTCCGGAAGACACATTAACCCAGTCTAACCACTTTGAGTTAGCCAATCACAGCTTTCTCTTGTGTATTGGACCCTTTGGGTGGGGAATTTTGCACACAGCCCTTGCAAGGCAGAACAGCAGGGGCCTCACCAGGTATAAAGCTAGCGGCTGAGAAGCTATCTCTCTCGCTCTCTTACTTCGCTGGACCACAGGTGAGCAGAGTGTTCTGACTCCTCAACAAGACAACCTAGTAAGGAGTTTGGGGGATGGTAATTCAAGTGGATATTGCTAAGATTGTTTAATCAACATTGTAGTCACTTACCCCTCATTTTTGCCGTCTGCCTTACCCCATTTTAAGCAATTTTACTGTAATTACTGTGTGCGTGTGGGATAGTTTGATATTTTGATTGTAGTTTATTTAGGTAATAAAACTTGATTTTTTTTCGCTCATCCAAACCACTTGTTCCATTTTAATATCATTAATTATAAGTTCCTCCACTCAGAACTAAAGGAGGGGTAGCGATTCGTGCCCCGCTGTAATAAAATTGGTTTTATTGGAAATGGTCCTGCAAGACCAGGAAAATTACTTTAAACCAGTTTAAAGAAGCCCCCAAAACCCTTACAGTCCCACAGTTTGGGCGGTGAGGAGTCCCCATAGTTTGGGGGGTGAGGAGCCCCTCAGTTTGGGGGTGAGGAGTCCCCCAGTTTGGGGGGTGAGGTGTTCCCACAGTTTGGGGCTGAGGAGTCCCACAATTTGGTTGGGAGAGGAGTCCCCACAGTTTGGGGATGAGGATTCCCACAGTTTGGGGGGTGAGGAGTCCCCACAGTTTGGGGGGTGAGGAGTCCCACAGTTTGGGAAGTGTGGAGTCCGCACAGTTTGGGGGGTGAGGAGTCCCCACAGTTTGGGGTTGAGGAGTCCCACAGTTTGGGGGTGAGGAGTCCCACAGTTTGGGGGGTGTGCAGTCCCCACAGTTTGGGGGGTGAGGAATCCCACAGTTTGGGGGGTGAGGAGTCCCCATACTTTGGGGGGTGAGGAGTCCCTCAGTTTGGGGGTGAGGAGTCCCCCAGTTTGGGGGGTGAGGAGTCCCCATAGTTTGGGGATGAGGAGTCCCACAGTTTGGGGGGTGAGGAGTCCCCACAGTTTGGGGGGTGAGGAGTCCCCACAGTTGGGGGTGAGGAGTCCCACAGTTTCGGGGTGAGGAGTCCCACAGTTTGAGGGGTGAGGAGTGCCACAGTTTGGGGGTGAGGAGTCCCACAGTTTGGGGGGTGAGGAGTCCCCACAGTTTGGGGGGTGAGGAGTCCCACAGTTTGGAGGGTGAGGAGTCCCACAGTTTGGGGGTGAGGAGTCCCACAGTTTGGGGGGTCAGGAGTCCCCACAGTTTGGGGGGTGAGGAGTCCCCACAGTTTGGGATGAGGAGTCCCACAGTTTGGGGGTGAGGAGTCCCACAGTTTGGGGGTGAGGAGTCCCCACAGTTTGGGGGGTGAGGAGTCCCCACAGTTTGGGGGTGAGGAGTCCCCACAGTTTGGGGATGAGGAGTCCCACAGTTTGGGGATGATGAGTCCCCACAGTTTGGGGGGTGAGGATTCCCACAGTTTGGTGGGTGAGGAATCGCCACAGTTTGGGGATGAGGAGTCCCACAGTTTGGGGATGATGAGTCCCACAGTTTGGGGGTGAGGAGTCCCACAGTTTGGTGGGTGAGGAATCGCCACAGTTTGCGGGGTGAGGAGTCCCACATTTTGGGGGGTGAGGAGTCCCCACAGTTTGCGGGGTGAGGAGTCCCACATTTTGGGGATGAGGAGTTCCACAGTTTGGGGAGTGAGGAGTCCCCACAGTTTGGGGGTGAGGTGTCCCACAGTTTGGAGGGTGAGGAGTCCCACAGTTTGGGGGGTGAGGAGTCCCCACAGTTTGGGGGGTGAGGTGTCGCACAGTTTGGGGGCTGAGGAGTCCCACAATTTGGAGGGTGAGGAGTCCCACAGTTTGGGCGGTGAGGAGTCCCCACAATTTGGGGGGTGTGGAGTCCCCACAGTTTGGGGGGTGAGGAGTCCCCACAATTTGGGGGTGAGAAGCCCCCACAGTTTGGGGGGTGAGGAGTCCCCACAGTCTGGGGATGAGGAGTCCCCACAGTTTGGGGGGTAAGGAGTCCCCACAGTTTGGGGGGTGTGGAGTCCCCACAGTTTGGGGGGTGAGGAGTCCCACAGTTTGGAGGGTGAGGAGCCCCACACTTTGGGGGGTGAGGAGTCCCCACAGTTTGGGGGTGAGGAGCCCCACAGTTTGGGGGTTGAGGAGTCCCCACAGTTTGGGGGGTGAGGAGTTCCACAGTTTGGGGGTGAGGAGTCCCCACAGTTTGGGGGGTGAGGAGTCCCACAGTTTGTGGGGTGTGGAGTACCCACAGTTTGGGGGGTGAGGAGTCCCACATTTTGGGGGGTGAGGAGTCCCACAGTTTGGGGGGTGAGGAGTCCCCACAGTTTGGGGGGTGAGGAGTTCCACAGTTTGGGGGGTGAGGAGTCCCCACAGTTTGGGGGGTGAGGAGTCCCACAGTTTGGGGGGTGAGGAGTCCCACAGTTTGGGGGGTGAGGAGTCCCACAGTTTGGGCGGTGAGGTGTCCCCACAGTTTGGGGGGTGAGGAGTCCCACAGTTTGGGGGGTGAGGAGTTCCCACAGTTTGGGCGGTGAGGAGTCCCCACAGTTTGCGGGGGTGAGGAGTCCCCACAGTTTGGGGGGTGAGGAGTCCCCCAGTTTCGGGGGTGAGGAGTTCCCACAGTTTGGGGCTGAGGAGTCCCACAGTTTGGGGGATGAGGTGTCCCCACAGTTTGGGGGGTGAGGAGTCCCCCAGTTTGAGGGGTGAGGAGTCCCACAGTTTGAGGGGTGAGGAGTCCCACAGTTTGGGAGGTGTGGAGTCTGCATAGTTTGGGGGGTGAGGAATCCCCACAGTTTGGGGGGTGAGGAGTCCCACAGTTTGGGGGGTGAGGAGTCCCCACAGTTTGGGGGGTGAGGAGTCCCACAATTTGGGGGGTGAGGAGTCCCACAGTTTGGGGGGTGAGGTGTCCCCACAGTTTGGGGGGTGAGGAGTCCCCCAGTTTGAGGGGTGAGGAGTCCCACAGTTTGAGGGGTGAGGAGTCCCACAGTTTGGGAGGTGTGGAGTCTGCATAGTCTGGGGGGTGAGGAATCCCCACAGTTTGGGGGTGAGGAGTCCCACAGTTTGGGGGTGTGGAGTCCCCATAGTTTGGGGGGTGAGGAGTCCCACAGTTTGGGGGGTGAGGATTCCCCACAGTTTGGGGGGTGAGGAGTCCACAGATTTGAGGGTGAGGCGTCCCACAGTTTCGGGGGTGAGGAGTCCCCACAGTTTCGGGGGTGAGGAGTCCCCACAGTTTTGGGGGGTGAGGAGTCCCCACAGTTTGGGGGGGTGTGGAGTCCCCACAGTTTGGGGGGTGAGGAGTCCCAACAGTTTGGGGATGAGGAGTCCCACAGTTTGGGGGGTGAGGAGTCCCCACAGTTTGGGGGGTGAGGTGTCCCACAGTTTGGGGGGTGAGGAGTCCCCACAGTTTGGGGGGTGAGGAGTCCCCACAGTTGGGGGTGAGGAGTCCCACAGTTTCGGGGTGAGGAGTCCCACAGTTTGAGGGGTGAGGAGTCCCACAGTTTGGGGGGTGAGGAGTCCCACAATTTGGGGGGTGAGGAGTCCCCACAGTTTGGGGGGTGAGGAGTCCCCACAGTTTGGGGGGTGAGGAGTCACACAATTTGGGGGGTGAGAAGTGCCACATTTTGGGGGTGGGGAGTCCCCACAGTTTGGGGGGTGAGAAGACCCACAGTTTGGGGGTGAGGAGTCCCCAAAGTTTGGCGATGACCTGTCCCACAGTTTGGGGGTGAGGAGTCCCCACAGTTTGGGTGTGAGGAGTCCCCACAGTTTGGGAATGAGGAGTCCCACAGTTTGGGGGGTGAGGAGTCCCACAGTTTGGGGGTGAGGATTCCCACAGTTTGGTGGGTGAGGAGTCCCCACAGTTTGGGGGTGAGGAGTCCCCACAGTTTGGGGGTGAGGAGTCCCCACTGTTTGGGGGGTGAGGAGTCCCACAGTTTGGGGGGTGAGGAGTCCCCACAGTTTGGGGGTGAGGAGTCCCACAGTTTGGGGGTGAGGAGTCCCCACAGTTTGGGGGGTGAGGAGTCCCACAGTTTGGGGGGTGAGGAGTCCCACAGTTTGGGGGGTGAGGAGTCCCACAGTTTGGGGGTGAGGATTCCCACAGTTTGGGGGGTGAGGATTCCCCACAGTTTGGGGAGTGAGGAGTCCCCACAGTTTGGGGGGTGAGGAGTTCCACAGTTTGGGGGGTGAGGAGTCCCCACAGTTTGGGGGTTGAGGAGTCCCACAGTTTGGGGGGTGAGGAGTCCCACAGTTTGGGGGGTGAGGAGTCCCACAGTTTGGGCGGTGAGGTGTCCCCACAGTTTGGGGGGTGAGGAGTCCCACAGTTTGGGGGGTGAGGAGTTCCCACAGTTTGGGCGGTGAGGAGTCCCCACAGTTTGCGGGGGTGAGGAGTCCCCACAGTTTGGGGGGTGAGGAGTCCCCCAGTTTCGGGGGTGAGGAGTCCCCACAGATAGGGGGGTGAGGAGTCCCCACAGTTTGGGGGGTGAGGAGTCCCACAGTTTGGGGGGTGAGGAGTCCCCACAGTTTGGGGGGTGGGGAGTCCCACAGTTTGGGGCTGAGGAGTCCCACAATTTGGGTGGTGAGGAGTCCCACAGTTTGGGGGGTGAGGTGTCCCCACAGTTTGGGGGGTGAGGAGTCCCCCAGTTTGAGGGGTGAGGAGTCCCACAGTTTGAGGGGTGAGGAGTCCCACAGTTTGGGAGGTGTGGAGTCCCACAGTTTGGGGGGTGTGGAGTCTGCATAGTTTGGGGGGTGAGGAATCCCCACAGTTTGGGGGGTGAGGAGTCCCACAGTTTGGGGGGTGAGGAGTCCCCACAGTTTGGGGGGTGAGGAGTCCCACAATTTGGGGGGTGAGGAGTCCCACAGTTTGGGGGGTGAGGTGTCCCCACAGTTTGGGGGGTGAGAAGTCCCCCAGTTTGAGGGGTGAGGAATCCCCACAGTTTGGGGGTGAGGAGTCCCACAGTTTGGGGGTGTGGAGTCTGCATAGTTTGGGGGGTGAGGAATCCCCACAGTTTGGGGGTGAGGATTCCCCACAGTTTCGGGGGTGAGGAGTCCCCACAGTTTCGGGGGTGAGGAGTCCCCACAGTTTTGGGGGGTGAGGAGTCCCCACAGTTTGGGGGGTGAGGAGTCCCAACAGTTTGGGGATGAGGAGTCCCACAGTTTGGGGGGTGAGGAGTCCCCACAGTTTGGGGGGTGAGGAGTCCCACAGTTTGGGGGGTGAGGAGTCCCCACAGTTTGGGGGGTGAGGAGTCCCCACAGTTGGGGGTGAGGAGTCCCACAGTTTCGGGGTGAGGAGTCCCACAGTTTGAGGGGTGAGGAGTCCCACAGTTTGGGGGGTGAGGAGTCCCACAATTTGGGGGGTGAGGTGTCCCCACAGTTTGGGGGGTGAGGAGTCCCCACAGTTTGGGGGGTGAGGAGTCCCCACAGTTTGGGGGGTGAGGAGTCACACAATTTGGGGGGTGAGAAGTGCCACATTTTGGGGGTGAGGAGTCCCCACAGTTTGGGGGGTGAGAAGACCCACAGTTTGGGGGTGAGGAGTCCCCACAGTTTGGGAATGAGGAGTCCCACAGTTTGGGGGGTGAGGAGTCCCACAGTTTGGGGGTGAGGATTCCCACAGTTTGGTGGGTGAGGAGTCCCCACAGTTTGGGGGTGAGGAGTCCCCACAGTTTGCGGGGTGAGGAGTCCCCACTGTTTGGGGGGTGAGAAGACCCACAGTTTGGGGGTGAGGAGTCCCCACAGTTTGGGAATGAGGAGTCCCACAGTTTGGGGGGTGAGGAGTCCCACAGTTTGGGGGTGAGGATTCCCACAGTTTGGTGGGTGAGGAGTCCCCACAGTTTGGGGGGTGAGGAGTCCCCACAGTTTGGGGGGTGAGGATTCCCACAGTTTGGTGGGTGAGGAGTCCCCACAGTTTGGGGGTGAGGAGTCCCCACAGTTTGCGGGGTGAGGAGTCCCCACTGTTTGGGGATGAGGAGTCCCACAGTTTGGGGGTGAGGAGTCCCCACAGTTTGGGGGGTGAGGAGTCCCACAGTTTGGGGGGTGAGGAGTCCCACAGTTTGGGGGGTGAGGAGTCCCACAGTTTGGGGGGTGAGGAGTCCCCACAGTTTGGGAGGTGAGGAGTCCCACAGTTTGGGGGGTGAAGAGTCCCCACAGTTTGCGGGGTGAGGAGACCCCACAGTTTGGGGGGTGAGGAGTCCCACAGTTTGGGGGGTGAGGAGTCCCCACAGTTTGGGGGGTGAGGATTCCCACAGTTTGGTGGGTGAGGAGTCCCACAGTTTGGTGGGTGAGGATTCCCACAGTTTGGGGGGGTGAGGAGTCCCCACAGTTTGGTGGGTGAGGAGTCCCCACAGTTTGGGGGTGAGGAGTCCCCACAGTTTGGGGGGTGAGGAGTCCCACAGTTTGGGGGTGTGGAGTCCTACTGTTTGGGGGGTGAGGAATCCCCACAGTTTGGGGGTGAGGAGTCCCACAGTTTGGGGTTGAGGAGTCCCACAGGTTGGGGGGTGAGGAGTCCCCACAGTTTGGGGGTGAGGAGTCCCACAGTTTGGGGGTGAGGAGTCCCACAGTTTGGGGGGTGAGGAGTCCCACAGTTTGGGGGTGAGGAGTCCCCACAGTTTGGCGGTGAGGAATCCCCACTGTTTGGGGGTGAGGAGTCCCCACAATTTGGGGGGTGAGGAATCCCCACAGTTTGGGGGTGAGGAGTCCCACAGTTTAGGAGGTGAGGAGTCCCACAGTTTGGGGGTGAGGAGACGCACAGTTTGAGGGCTGTGAGATCTTATTATGATTCATTCTCGGGATGTAGGCATTACTGGTGAGGCCGGCATTTCTTGCCCATCCCCTAGTTGACCTTGAGAAGGTGGTGGTGGACCTCCTGTGGATTTGGGCTGAAGGCACTTAAGAGTCAATCACGTTGGTATGGGAAAGGAGTCATGTATCAGCCCAGATTCCTTCCCTAAAGGACATTTGCGAACCAGTTTTTTAAAATGAGAATCGCAGAGGTGAAAAGTCATAGCTCACCTTGCCCGCGTCTCCTACACCAGGTCTACAGTCGCTCGGTGACGGAACTGGTCATGGGATGGTTTCCATTATGGTGCTGGGACCTGTCGACTGTACCTAGTGAAAAATTAAGAACAGTGTCGAGATTTTGGGATTGAGTGATCAGAACCAAGTGACTGAGATCAATGATTTGGATGAGGGGACTAAATGTAACATTTCCAAATTTGCTGATGACACAAAGCTAGGTGGCAGTGTCAGTTGCGAAGAGGATGTGAAGAGGCTTCAAGGGGATCTCGACAGGCTCAGTGAGTGGGCGAGATCATGGCAGATGGAATATAATGTGGATAAATGTGAAGTTATCAACTTTGGTAGAAAAAACAGAAAGGCAGAGTATTTCCTAAATGGTGAAAGATTGGGGAATGCAGATGCTCAAAGGGACCTGGGTGTCCTTGTACACGAGTCACTGAAAGTGAATGTGCACGTGCAGCAAGCCATTAGGAAGGCAAATGGTATGCTGGCCTTCATTACAAGAGGATTTGAGTACAGGAGTAAAGAAGTCTTACTCCAATTATATAGGGCCTTGGTGAGACCACACCTGGAGTACTGTGTATAATGTTGGTCTCCTTACCTAAGGCAGGATATACTTGCCATAGAGGGAGTGCAACAAATGTTCACGAGACTGATTCCTGGGATGGCGGGACTGTCGTATGAGAAGTGATTGAGTAAACTAGGCCTGTATTCTCTTGAATTCAGAAGAATGAGAGGGGATCTCATTGAAGCATACAAAATTATTACAGGGCTAGATAGGGTGGATGCTGGGAGAATGTTTCCCTTGGCTGGGGAGTCTAGGACCAGGGGCCACAGCCTCAGGATAAAGGGTAGGCCATTCACGACTGAGATGAGAAGAAATTTCTTCACACAGAGGGTGGTGAATCTTTGGAATTCTCTACCCCAGAGGGCTGTGGAGGCTCAGTCATTGGGTATATTCAAAACAGAAGGCGATAGATTTCTGACTAGTAAGGGCATCAAGGGATATGGCGATAGGGCCGGTGAATGGAGTTGAGGCAGAAGATCAGCCATGATCTCATTGAATGGTGGAGCAGGCTCGAAGGGCCGAATGGCCGACTCCTGCTCCTATTTCTTATGTTCTTATGTTCTAAGATCAGCCATGATCTCATTGAATGGCGGAGCAGGCTCGAAGGGCTGAATGGCCGACTCCTGCTCCTATTTCTTATGTTCTTAACAGAGTTGGTGCTAGAATGGAGATTTCCTTCCTTTCTATTTCTGGAGGGGGATGGAGAATTGGGTCCCTCAGAGATAGAAACAAACTCCCGGCGGGAATATTCTCTGTTCAACAGGGGTGACTGTTAAGGTAACAGCCGCGGCTTAGTGGGCAGCACACTTGCCTCTGAGTCAGAAGGTTGTGGGTTGGAGCCCCCACTACAGAGACTCGACCCCATAATCCCAGGCTGACAATCCCCAGTTGCCCGATACTAGGGAGTGTTGCACTGTCGGAGGGTCAGTAATGAGGGAGCGCGGCACTGTCGGAGGGTCAGTAATGAGGGAGCGCGGCACTGTCGGAGGGTCACTACTGAGGGAGCACTGCACTGTCGGAGGGGCTGTACTGAGGGAGCGCTGCACTGTCGGCGGAGTAGTACTGAGGGAGCGCTGCACTGTCGGCGGGGCAGTACTGAGGGAGCGCTGCACTGTCGGAGGGCCAGTACTGAGGGAGTGCTGCACTGTCGGCGGGGCAGTACTGAGGGCGCGCTGCACTGTCGGAGGGGAAGTACTGAGGGAGCGCTGCACTGTCGGAGGGCCAGTACTGAGGGAGAGCTGCACTGTCGGAGGGGCAGTACTGAGGGCGCGCTGCACTGTCGGAGGAGCAGTGCTGAGGGAGCGCTGCACTGTCGGAGGGCCGGTACTGAGCGAGCGCGGCACTGCTGGAGGGGAAGTACTGAGGGAGCGCTGCACTGTCGGAGGGTCAGTACTGAGGGCGCGCTGCACTGTCGGAGGGGCAGTACTGAGGGAGGGTTGCACTGTCGGAGGGGCAGTACTGAGGGAGGGCTGCACTGTCGGAGGGGCAGTACTGAGGGAGGGCTGCACTGTCGGAGGGGCAGTACTGAGGGAGTGCTGCACTTTCGGAGGGTCATAGAAACATAGAACCATAGAAGATAGGAGCAGGAGTAGGCCATTCGGCCCCTCGAGCCTGCTCTGCCATTCAATGCGATCATGGCTGATCATCCAAATTCAGTACCCAGTCCCTGCTTTCTCCCCATATCCCTTGACCCCTTTAGCCTTAAGGAATATATCTAACTCCTTCTTGAATATATTTAATGAATTGGCCTCAACTGCCTTCTGTGGTAGAGAATTCCACAGGTTCACCACTCTCTGGGTGAAGAAATTCCTCCTCATCTCAGTCCTAAATGGCTTACCCCTAATCCTTAGACTGTGACCCCTGGTTCTGGACTCTCCGACCATTGGGAACATCCTTCCTGCATCTAGTCTGTCCTGTCCTGTCAGAATTTTATAAGTTTAATGAGATCACCTCTCATTCTTCTGAACTCCAGCGAGTACAAGCCCAATCGACCCAATCTCTCCTCATACGTCATTCCTGCCATCCCAGGTATCAGCCTGGTGAATCTTCGCTGCACTCCTTCCATGTCAAGCACATCCTTCCTCAGATAAGGTGACCAAAACTGCACACACTACTCAAGGTGTGGTCTCACCAAGGCCCTGTACAACTGCAGCAAGACATCCTTGTTCCTGTACTAGAATCCTCTCGCTACGAAGGCCAACATACCATTTGCCTTCTTAACCGTCTGCTGCACCTGCATGCTTACCTTCAGCGACTGGTGCACAAGGACACCCAGGTCTCGTTGCACTTCCCCTTCTCCCAATCTATTACCATTTAGATAATAATCTGCCTTCCTGTCTTTGCCACCAAAGTGGACAACCTCACATTTATCCACGTTATATTGCATCTGCCATGTTTCTGCCCAATCACCCAACCTGTCCAAATCATCCTGGGTCAGTACTGAGGGAGCGCTGCACTGTCGGAGGAGCAGTACTGAGGGAGCGCTGCACTGTCGGAGGGGCAGTACTGAGGGAGTTCTGCACTGTCGGAGGGGCAGTATTGAGGGACAGCTGCACTGTCGGAGGGGCAGAACTGAGGGAGCGCTGCACTGTTGGAGCGGCAGTACTGAGGGAGTGCTGCACTGTCGGAGTGGCAGTACTGAGGGAGCGCTGCACTGTCGGAGGAGCAGTACTGAGGGAGCGCTGCACTGTTGGAGGGGCAGTACTGAGGGAGTGCTGCACTGTCGGAGTGGCAGTACTGAGGGAGCGCCGTACTGTCGGAGGGTCAGTACTGAGGGAGCGCCGCACTGTCGGAGGGGCAGTACTGAGGGAGAGCCGCACTGTCGGAGGGTCAGTACTGAGGGAGCGCCGCACTGTCGGAGGGGCAGTACTGAGGGAGCGCCACACTGTTGGAGGTTCCGTCTTTCAGACGTAAAATCGAGGGCCCATCTGACCTCTTTATTTGTGGTCCCTGATGGAGAGAGACTCCCTCTTTAAAATGGGTCCCTGATGGAGAGACTCCCTCATTAAAATGGGTCCCTGATGGAGAGACTCCCTCTTTAAAAGGGGTCCTTGATGGTGAGACTTCCTCTTTAAAAGGGGTCCCTGATGGAGAGACTTCCTCTTTAAACAGGGTCCCTGATGGAGAGAGACTCCCACTTTAAAAGGGGTCCCTGATGGAGAGACTCCCTCTTTAAAAGGGGTCCCTGATGGAGAGACTCCCTCTTTAAAAGGGGTCCCTGATGGAGAGACTCCCTCTTTAAAAGGGGTCCCTGATGGAGAGAGACTCCCTCTTTAAAAGGGGTCCCTGATGGGGAGACTCCCTCTTTAAAAGGGGTTCCTGATGGAGAGACTCTCCCTTTAAAAGGGGTCCCTGATGGAGAGAGACTCCCTCTTTAAAAGGGGTCTCTGATGGAGAGACTCCCTCTTTAAAAGGGGTCCCTGATGGAGAGACTCCCTCTTTAAAAGGGGTCTCTGATGGAGAGACTCCCTCTTTAAAAGAGGTCCCTGATGGAGAGACTCCCTCTTTAAAAGGGGTCCCTGATGGAGAGACTCCCTCTTTAAAAGGGGTTCCTGATGGAGAGACTCTCCCTTTAAAAGGGGTCCCTGATGGAGAGAGACTCCCTCTTTAAAAGGGGTCCCTGATGGAGAGACTCCCTCTTTAAAAGGGGTCCCTGATGGAGAGACTCTCCCTTTAAAAGGGGTCCCTGATGGAGAGACTCCCTCTTTAAAAGGGGTTCCTGATGGAGAGACTCTCCCTTTAAAAGGGGTCCCTGATGGAGAGACTCCCTCTTTAAAAGGGGTCCCTGATGGAGAGACTCCCTCTTTAAAAGGGGTCCCTGATGGAGAGACTCCCTCTTTAAAAGGGGTCCCTGATGGATATACTTCACCTGTTCTTGTATCTCACCTGATGCCTCGCTCAAGCTAACATATGTTACCAATGGTTCAAGTATGTGGTGAATCAGAAGTGAGAATTTGGAAATAAATACAGATCAGTATCAGTAAATAGCATTCTTCATAGGGATCAAAACTATTTCAAGATGTTGAAAATAGCCAAACCCAAAATGGCCAGAGTATAGATGTCAAACTGGAGAAACTAGTATTTAGGAATGGAACAGGGTAGAACTTTTTGATGGGACAGTGTTGAGGGAGCTTTACTCTGTATCTAACCCGTGCTGTACCTGCCCTGGGTGTGTTTGATGGGACAGTGTAGAGGGAGCTTTACTCTGTATCTACCCCCGTGCTGTACCTGCCCTGGGAGTGTTTGATGGGACAGTGTAGAGGGAGCTTTACTCTGTATCTAACCCGTGCTGTACCTGCCCTGGGAGTGTTTGATGGGACAGTGTAGAGGGAGCTTTACTCTGTATCTAACCCGTGCTGTACCTGCCCTGGGAGTGTTTGATGGGACAGTGTAGAGAGAGCTTTACTCTGTATCTAACCCGTGCTGTACCTGCCCCGGGAGTGTTTGATGGGACAGTGTAGAGGGAGCTTTACTCTGTATCTAACCCGTGCTGTACCTGCCCTGGGAGTGTTTGATGGGACAGTGTAGAGGGAGCTTTACTCTGTATCTAACCAGTGCTGTACCTGCCCCGGGAGTGTTTGATGGGACAGTGTAGAGGGAGCTTTACTCTGTATCTAACCCGTGCTGTACCTGCCCTGGGAGTGTTTGATGGGACAGTGTAGAGAGAGCTTTACTCTGTATCTAACCCGTGCTGTACCTGCCCTGGGAGTGTTTGCTGGGACATTATAGAGGGAGCTTTACTCTGTATCTAACCCGTGCTGTACCTGCCCTGGGAGTGTTTGATGGGACAGTGTAGAGGGAGCTTTACTCTGTATCTAACCCGTGCTGTACCTGCCCTGGGAGTGTTTGATGGGACAGTGCAGAGAGAGCTTTACTCTGTATCTAACCCGTGCTGTACCTGCCCTGGGAGTGTTTGATGGGACAGTGTAGAGGGGTCTTTACTCTGTATCTAACCCCGTGCTGTACCTGCCCTGGGAGTGTTTGATGGGACAGTGTAGAGAGAGCTTTACTCTGTATCTAACCCGTGCTGTACCTGCCCTGGGAGTGTTTGATGGGACAGTGTAGAGGGGTCTTTACTCTGTATCTAACCCCGTGCTGTACCTGCCCTGGGAGTGTTTGATGGGACAGTGTAGAGGGAGCTTTACTCTGTATCTAACCCGTGCTGTACCTGCCCTGGGAGTGTTTGATGGGACAGTGTAGAGGGAGCTTTACTCTGTATCTAACCCGTGCTGTACCTGCCCTGGGAGTGTTTGATGGGACAGTGTAGAGGGAGCTTTACTCTGTATCTAACCCGTGCTGTACCTGTCCTGGGAGTGTTTGCTGGGACAGTGTAGAGGGAGCTTTACTCTGTATCTAACCCGTGCTGTACCTGCCCTGGGAGTGTTTGATGGGACAGTGTAGAGGGAGATTTACTCTGTATCTAACCCGTGCTGTACCTGCCCTGGGAGTGTTTGATGGGACAGTGTAGAGGGAGCTTTACTCTGTATCTAACCCGTGCTGTACCTGCCCTGGGAGTGTTTGATGGGACAGTGTAGAGGGAGCTTTACTCTGTATCTAACCCGTGCTGTACCTGTCCTGGGAGTGTTTGATGGGACAGTGTAGAGGGTGCTTTACTCTGTATCTAACCCGTGCTGTACCTGTCCTGGGAGTGTTTGATGGGACAGTGTAGAGGGAGCTTTACTCTGTATCTAACCCCGTGCTGTACCTGCCCTGGGAGTGTTTGATGGGACAGTGTAGAGGGAGCTTTACTCTGTATCTAACCCGTGCTGTACCTGCCCTGGGAATGTTTGATGGGACAGTGTAGAGGGAGCTTTACTCTGTATCTAACCCCGTGCTGTACCTGCCCTGGGAGTGTTTGATGGGACAGTGTAGAGGGAGCTTTACTCTGTATCTAACCCGTGCTGTACCTGCCCTGGGAGTGTTTGATGGGTCAGTGTAGAGGAAGCTTTACTCTGTATCTAATTCGTGCTGTACCTGCCCTGGGAGTGTTAGATGGGACAGTGTAGAGGGAGCTTTACTCTGTATCTAACCCGTGCTGTACCTGCCCTGGGAGTGTTTGATGGGACAGTGTAGAGGGAGCTTTACTCTGTATCTAACCCGTGATGTACCTGCCCTGGGAGTGTTTGATGGGACAGAGTAAAGGGAGCTTTTCTCTGTATCTAACCCCGTGCTGTACCTGCCCTGGGAGTGTTTGATGGGACAATGTAGAGGGAGCTTTACTCTGTATCTAACCCCGTGCTGTACCTGCCCTGGGAGTGTTTGATGGGACAGTGTAGAGGGAGCTTTACTCTGTATCTAACCCGTGCTGTACCTGCCCTGGGAGTGTTTGATGGGACAGTGTAGAGGGAGCTTTACTCTGTACCTAACCCGTGCTGTACCTGCCCTGGGAGTGTTTGATGGGACCGTGTAGAGGGAGCTTTACTCTGTATCTAACCCTGTGCTGTACCTGCCCTGGGAGTATTTGATGGGACAGTGTAGAGGGAGCTTTCCTCTGTATCTAACCCGTGCTGTACCTGCCCTGGGAGTGTTTGAAGGGACAGTGCAGAGGGAGCTTTACTCTGTATCTAACCCGTGCTGTACCTGCCCTGGGAGTGTTTGATGGGACAGTGTAGAGGGAGCTTTACTCTGTATCTAACCCGTGCTGTACCTGTCCTGGGAGTGTTTGATGGGACAGTGTAGAGGAAGATTTACTCTGTATCTAACTCGTGCTGTACCTGCACAGGGAGTGTTTGATGGGACAGTGTAGAGGGAGCTTTACTCTTTACCTAACCCCGTGCTGTACCTGCCCTGGGAGTGTTTGACACTGAGACACACGTGAGCCGTGCATTATCAGATGGGAGTGTATTGTAAACATTCAGATGTTTTGGGTTAAAACAGAGATTTATAAACAGCGTGACAAGCTGGTAAGGAGGGCCCCACACACACACAGAACAGGAAAGACCCAGGCTCCAGCCCCGGCCTGTACTGAGTTAGCCTGATCTCACACCCGGTGTGATAATGAGCCCCACACACAGAGCAGGAAAGGCCCAGGTTCCATCCCCGGCCTGTGCTGAGTTAGTCTGATCTCACACCCGGTGTGGTACTGAGCCCCACACACAGAGCAGGAAAGGCCCAGGCTCCATCCCCAGCCTGTGCTGATTTAGCCTGATCTCACACCCTGTGTGGTACTGAGCCCCACACACAGAGCAGGAAAGGCCCAGGCTCCATCCCCAGCCTGTGCTGATTTAGCCTGATCTCACACCCGGTGTGGTACTGAGCGCCACACATACAGAACAGGAAAGGCCCAGGCTCCATTCCCGGCCTGTGCTGAGTTAGCCTGATCTCACACCCGGTGTGGTACTGAGCCCCACACACAGAGCAGGAAAGGCCCAGGCTCCGTCCCCGGCCTGTGCTGTGTTAGCCTGATTTCACACCCAGTGTGGTACTGAGCCCCACACACAGAGCAGGAAAGGCCCAGGCTCCGTCCCCGGCCTGTACTGAGTTAGCCTGATCACACCCGGTGTGGTACTGAGCCCCACACACAGAGCAGGAAAGGCCCAGGCTCCGTCCCCAGCCTGTGCTGAGTTAGCCTGATCTCACACCCAGTGTGGTACTGAGCCCCACACACAGAGCAGGAAAGGCCCAGGCTCCGTCCCCGGCCTGTACTGAGTTAGCCTGATCACACCCGGTGTGGTACTGAGCCCCACACATACAGAACAGGAAAGGCCCAGGCTCCATTCCCGGCCTGTGCTGAGTTAGCCTGATCTCACACCCGGTGTGGTACTGAGCCCCACACACAGAGCTGGAAAGGCCCAGGCTCCGTCCCCGGCCTGTACTGAGTCAGCCTGATCTCACACCCGGTGTGGTACTGAGCCCCACACATACAGAACAGGAAAGACCCAGGCTCCGTCCCCGGCCTGTACTGAGTTAGCCTGATCACACCCGGTGTGGTACTGAGCCCCACACATACAGAACAGGAAAGGCCCAGGCTCCATTCCCGGCCTGTGCTGAGTTAGCCTGATCTCACACCCGGTGTGGTACTGAGCCCCACACACAGAGCTGGAAAGGCCCAGGCTCCGTCCCCGGCCTGTACTGAGTCAGCCTGATCTCACACCCGGTGTGGTACTGAGCCCCACACATACAGAACAGGAAAGGCCCAGGCTCCGTCCCCGGCCTGTGCTGTGTTAGCCTGATTTCACACCCAGTGTGGTACTGAGCCCCACACACAGAGCAGGAAAGGCCCAGGCTCCGTCCCCGGCCTGTACTGAGTTAGCCTGATCACACCCGGTGTGGTACTGAGCCCCACACACAGAGCAGGAAAGGCCCAGGCTCCGTCCCCGGCCTGTACTGAGTTAGCCTGATCACACCCGGTGTGGTACTGAGCCCCACACACAGAGCAGGAAAGACCCAGGCTCCGTCCCCGGCCTGTACTGAGTTAGCCTGATCACACCCGGTGTGGTACTGAGCCCCACACACAGAGCAGGAAAGACCCAGGCTCCATCCCCGGCCTGTGCTGTGTTAGCCTGATCTCACTCGGTTGCTGATGGAGGGGGCTAGTGTCTTTTATTTTGCTCAGCTACCTCCCCTGGGTTAGTAAGGGGGAATAACCATCGGGGATTCCTGCTCCTGATCCCTTTCCAGTGACTCCCGCCGCCTGCGTCTGCATGGGCTATTGACTTGGGCTGCGATGCCCCCCAAGGTTGGTCAGCCCTCCGGCACTCAATGTCGAGGGTCCTGGCACCTGTACAACGATCGGAGGCAAAGCTTCGCCCAGGCACACACACACGGAGCTCTCAAGCCGGGCCGAGAGACGGTCGCAGTCAAACCATTCAATGCAGGTTGAGCCATGGATGAAAGGAGGGAGTGAGAGGTAGACGGGGAAAAGAGGGTTATAGAAACATAGAAACATAGAAGATAGGAGCAGGAGTAGGCCATTCGGCCCCTCGAGCCTGCTCCGCCATTTAATGAGATCATGGCTGATCATCCAAACTCAGTACCCTGTCCCTGCCTTCTCCCCATATCCCTTGATCCCTTTAGCCTTAAGAAATATATCGAACTCCTTCTTGAATATATTTAATGAATTGGCCTCAACTGCCTTCTGTGGTAGAGAATTCCACAGGTTCACCACTCTCTTAGTGAAAAAATTCCTCCTCATCTCAGTCCTAAATGTCTTACACCTTATCCTTAGACTGTGACCCCTGGTTCTGGACTCCCCGACCATCGGGAACATCCTTCCTGCATCTAGTCTGTCTAGTCCTGTTACAATTTTATAAGTTTCAATGAGATTCCCTCTCATTCTTCTAAACTCCAGCGAGTATAAGCCCAATCGACCCAAACTCTCTTCATACGTCACTCCTGCCATCCCAGGTATCAGTCTGGTGAATCTTCGCTGAACTCCCTCCATGGCAAGAACATCCTTCCACAGGTAAGGTGACCAAAACTGCACACAATACTCAAGGTGTGGTCTCACCAAGGCCCTGTACAACTGCAGCAAGACATCCTTGCTCCTGTACTCGAATCCTCTCGCTACGAAGGCCAACATACCATTTGCCTTCTTAACCGCCTGCTGCACCTGCATGCTTACCTTCAGCGACTGGTGCACAAGGACACCCAGGTCTCGTTGCACTTCCCCTTTTCCCAATCTATTGCCGTTAGAACTTCAATCCACTTTCACCGATCATCTCTCAATTTCCATATAGAATCATAGAATCATAGAAAGTGACAGCACGGAAGGAGGCCATTTCGGCCCATCGTGTCCGCGCCGTCCAACAAAGAGCTATCCAGCCTAATCCCACTTCCCAGCTCTTGGTCCGTAGCCCTGCAGGTTAGAGCATCCCAATTGTAATGTATATACCTTTAAGGGGGGAACTATCTTTTACAGCTCATGTATACTGCAGTACCGGCAGTGACCACACCTGTATATAGCACTGAGTAGTAATCTGTACAAATCAGTTCCCGTGTGAGCCACGTTGAGTAAACACCTGTTGTACCGTTCTCCTGCAGCCTGTGTCTTATTATACACGGACACAACATTGGCGACAAGGCAAGTTCGAACCTACCTGCAACTCTGCATCACCTCCCGGGGATTCATTCCTGGAGATCAGTGGATTGGAGGTCAAGGCCAGAGACTCGGGCGTCGACCACGGGCAACCGCCCAGTCATCCAGCAGAGACTTGAGAAGTGCGGGGGAGGCTGTCGAGAGCCAGGCTTGGCTTTCCAGTCGAGGTGGTCCAGCGAAACGGGCTGGCAACAGGTAGTGCGCAGACCCTTCCCGGACAGCGGCGGGCTAGAGCCCGACCGAGCAGCACAGCAAAGGGCCGAGCAGCGTCGACGAGGGAGAGAGAGAGAGGGCAGAGCGCACAGGGTGCAGCCGGTGTTCAGGGGCCGAGCAGCGTCGGAGAGAGGGAGAGAGAGATGCGCAGAAACCCACGAGGCGCCGCCATTGCCACGAGGACCGTCGAGAGCGGCGTTGGCAGCAGCGCAGGTGAAGCGTGCGAAACCTACAGGGCACCGCCATTGCCACGCGAACCGCCGGGAGCGGCGTTGGCAGCAGCGGGGGAGGAAGGGAAGCGCGGGAGACGCCATTTTAAGCCATTGGGAGACGACATTTTAAACCACACCCAAAATACCGAAGAGTGGCAGTATCACCACATTTGACAATGAAGTCGAAGATTGGACTACATATGTCGAACGAATAGAGGTGTACTGCAAGGCAAATGAGGTGACAGATGACAAGAAAGCATCGGTATTGTTAAATTTAATGGGTGCAAAGACGTATGGTTTATTACGAAATCTAGTAATCCCAACGAAGCCAATGGAAAAGAGTTTTGAAGACATAGTAACGATACTACAGGAACATTTAAACCCCACACCGCTGCTGATAGCAGAAAGATTCCAGTTTCACAAACGGAACCAGCATAAGGATGAAAGCAATGCTGATTATTTAACAGAACTGCGCAAACTATCGAAACACTGCCAGTTTGGAGCGGGACTGGCAGATACCTTAAGGGACAAGTTTGTGTGTGGGCTTCAAAGTGAAGGAACCCAGAAACGGCTTTTATCTGAAAAGGACCTTACGCTGGAAAAGGCTTTCAGCATTGCGGTATCATATGAAGCAGCAGCACGGGGCGCTGCAGAGATACAACAGAGACCGCAAGAATATGGCACAAACGAAATGTCATATAGAACAGAGAAGTGCTATCGCTGCGGCAGAACAACACACGACCAGAATGATTGCTGGTTCAAAGACAAAGTGTGCAGACAGAGTGGAAAAGTAGGACACATATCATGAGTCTGCAGGTCGGGAAAGAAAACCAGCAATAAGAAACCGACTGAAGAAAAGTACAAGAAGGTACATAAGATGACGGAGAATAGTTCAGACGAACAAAAGAGTGATAAAACGACTCCGAAAGCAGGGAACTGAGTTGTCTGAAACTACATAATGTGATCACAACGGAGGATCACCGAACCATTTGGGTCACTCTCAAGATAGCAGGAGTCCAGGTAAAGGTGGAATTGGACACAGGATCAGCCCTAACAGTCATAAACCGACGGGACTATGAGCGGCTATTCTCACACATACCCTTGAGAGACACAAAAATTATTTTGAAGACGTAAACGGGGCAAAAAGTCTACCCCAAAGGAAAAATAAGGGTGACCGTTATATATAACGGTAAGGAAACACCAAAACTAGACCTGTATGTATTGCAAGATGGAGGACCACCATTACTGGGACGTGAATGGATCCGGAAAATACAACTGGATTGGCATTCCATACAGGCACTGACTGTGGCTGACAAAAAGGATGACGACGTCACACCTGGGCGACTGTCAAAGATCCTAACTGACGCGAAAGAAGTGTTCCAGCAAGGACTCAGAACACTAAAAGGCATGACAGCGACGATTAAAATTGAAGAAAACGCAAGCCCAAAATTTTTTAAGGCCAGACCGGTACCTTATGCGATCCGCCCAGCCGTCGAAGCAGAGCTGGAGAGTCTGGAACGTTCAGGTGTACTGTCCAAGATAGACTGGAGCGAGTGGGCTACACCCATCATCCCTGTGATGAAAAAGTCGTTGAGCAGCACGCCTGGGGAACCAAGGAAGGTTCGCATCTGTGGGGACTTTAAGGTAACAGTGAACCCGGTCCTTCACACCGTACAATATCCACTTCCGCGGATTGAAGATATTTTCGCCTCGCTATCTGGAGGGAAACGCTTCACTAAGATTGATCTGGCCCAGGCGCATCTGCAAATGGAGGTAGAAGAAGCATCAAAAAAATACCTCACAATCAACACCCATAAAGGTCTCTACCAATACAACCGGCTGGTATTCGGGGTAGCATCAGCTCCGGCTATTTGGCAGAGGGCAATGGAACAAGTCCTGCAAGGGATCCCAGGGACCCAGTGTTATTTGGACGACATCCTGGTCACGGGCAAAAATGACAGTGATCACCTTGCCAACCTGGAGCAGGTGCTCACTAGATTGCAGGAATATGGGCTCCGAGCTAACCGCCCCAAATGCGAGTTTTTTAGAAAACAGATCTCGTATTGTGGCCACGTTATCGATAAAGAGGGGTTACATAAGTCCCCAGAGAAGATTGAGGCAGTAGTCAAGGCTCCAGCACCGGAAAATGTGTCACAACTGAGGTCGTTCCTCGGGCTGGTAAACTACTACCATAAGTTCTTGCCAAATTTGTCTACAATACTACACCCACTGAACACCCTACTGCAAACTGGGGTGCCATGGAAGTGGAGTGACGAATGTAGATGAGCTTTCCAGAAGAGCAAAACACTAATCACATCGAAAGAGGTATTGGCCCATTACAACCCGGCATTACCAATTCGGTTGGCATGTGATGCGTCACCCTACGGCATTGGAGCGGTGCTGTCGCACAAATTCTCGGATGGCTCAGAGAGGCCAATAGCCTTTGCGTCACGATCACTAACCTCAGCCGAGCGTAACTACGCCCAGATTGACAGGGAGGCCCTCAGCCTAGTGTGGGGAGTGAAAAAGTTCAATCACTATCTGCACGGGCAGAAATTCACCTTGCTGACTGATCACCAGCCTCTTGTCTCCATTTTTAATCCGAAGAAGGGCGTTCCGGTGATGACTGCGCAACGACTACAAAGATGGTCACTTTTTCTGGGGGCGCACCACTATGAGATTGAATATAAGGGCACGAAACAGCATGGAAATGCTGATGGGCTATCACGCCTGCCACTGCCTACTGCAGAGGAAGAACCAGCAGTGGATCCTGTCGAAATAGTCCATTCGAATATAGTTGAATACCTACCGGTAACTAACGCTTGTATCGAAAAGGAAACCCGAAATGACCCGACACTGTCTCGGGTATATGATTTGACGGTGAAGGGATGGCCAGCACATGGCGACTCACTGTTGCCAGCATTCTCGACAAGGAGAGAACAGCTGTCAGTGTGCCGGGGGACCTTGATGTGTGGATCCCGAGTGGTAATTCCACCCAAGTTAAGGGATAGAGTGCTCAATGAGCTTCATGAGGGTCATCTGGGAGGGGTAAAAATGAAAAGCCTAGCCAGGGCTTATGTGTGGTGGCCGGGAATCGATAAACAAATCGAGGACCTGACCAAGAGCTGCTTAGGATGCCAGAAAGTCCAAAATGCACCACCACAGGCCCCTCTACACCCATGGGAGTGGCCCTCATCTCCATGGCAACGGGTGCATATTGATTTTGCTGGTCCATTCATGGACTCAATGTTTTTAATAGCCGTGGATGCGCACTCGAAATGGCCTGAGGTCATCAAAATGTCCTCCACCACCACGGAGAATACTATTGCAGTCCTACGGACCATTTTTGCCAGGAATGGCTTGCCAGAACAGATTTGCTCCAACAACGGACCACAGTTTGTGTCCGAAGAGTTCCGGAGGTTCTTGAAAAAGAATGGGGTAAGGCATTACACATCCGCCCCGTATCATCCAGCCACAAATGGATTGGCTGAGAGGTTCGTACAAACCTTTAAGAAGGCAATAAAGGCTATGTACAATGATAACATTCCGCTGCAGCACAAGGTGGACAATTTCCTGTTCGCCTACCGGAATGCGACACATGCAGTCACCAACCAGGCCCCAGCCATGATGTTCTTTAACCGAAGGTTAAGATCTCGCCTGGATTTACTCAGACCAAATGTACGAAGAGATGTAGAGAGTAAGCAATTCCAGCACATCCATGAGAAGCCAACAAGGAGCTTCAATGTAGGGCAACCAGTCTTGGCCCGCGACTACCGAACAGAAAAATGGCAGCCAGGAACGATATGCACACGGCAGGGCCCACTAATGTACACAGTGGACATTGGGGAGAGCATCGTGAGACGCCATGCTGACCAGATCCTAGAGTCACAGGAACAAGTCAACCCCATGCCTCGCCCATACGTACCTGGTGCGGAACCAGACGTACAGGTCACATCTACCCCAGAAACAGTAGCATCGGAAGCTGATGAACCAACCGACGACAGGGGGCCAGAATCGCCTCCGCACCAAGAGCAAGACACTCGGGAAAGGCGCTATCCAGAAAGGATCAGGAAGCCTCCCCAAAGACTGAATTTATAAATAGACTATTTTCAGCTAATGTTGCATGTTAAAAGTGTTAATTGTAATTAGTTTGATATTTAATTGTTAAATGAGTGTTATGGTACTGTTAATCTAAAAGGGGAGGAATTGCAATGTATATACCTTTAAGGGGGAAACTATCTTTTACAGCTCATGTATACTGCAGTACCGGCAGTGACCACACCTGTATATAACGCTGAGTAGTAATCTGTACAAATCAGTTCCCGTGTGAGCCACGTTGAGCAAACACCTGTTGTACCGTTCTCCTGCAGTCTGTGTCTTATTATACACGGACACAACACCAAGGGCACATCCAAGTACTTTTTAAATGTGGTTGGGGTTCCTGCCTCTACCACCCTTTCAGGCAGTGAGTTCCAGACCCCCACAACCCTCTGGGTGAAGAAATTTCACCTCAAATCCCCTCTAAACCTTCCCCCAATTACTTTAAATGGGTGCCCCTTGGTTTTTGACCCCTCTGCTAAGGGAAATAGGTATTTTCTATCCACTTTATCTAGGCCCCTCATAATTTTACACACCTCAATAAGGTCTCCCCTCAGCCTCCTCTGTTCCAAGGAAAACAGACCCAGCCTATCCAGTCTTTCCTCAGAGCTAAGATTCTCTACTCCCAGCAACATCCTTGTAAATCTCCTCTGTACCCTCTCTAGTGCAATCACATCTTTCCTGTAATGTGGTGACCAGAACTGCACGCAGTACTCTAGATGAGGCCTAACTAGTGTTTTATACAAAATAATAACAGAAAATGCTGGAAAAACCCAGCAGGCCAGGCAACATCCGTGGAGAGAAATTAGAGCCAACGTTTCAGGTCAAAACCCTTTATCAAGGCTAAAGAGGCACAGGGAATGAAATAGATTAAAAGGCCAGGCTGGGAGAGAACAAAAGAAGTGAAGAGACATTAAGAGGTATTCAAAACCAGACGAGATGGTGATCGGACTAGTGGAGACAAAAGACGGCTCTAGATTAGGTGTGAAATGTTCTGGCAGAATGGGAGACAGCTGCCATGTGGGAGGGAGAAAGAAAAGGAAAGTTGGGGGGGAAAGGGCCAAAACAAAGGTGTGGATAAAAAATAAATTAAAATGTAATAGGGGCCGAGGTTATGATCTGAAATTGTTGAACTCGATATTGAGTCCGGAAGGCTGTAAAGTGCCTAATCAGAAGATGAGGTGCTGTTCCTCGAGTTTACGTTGAGCTTCCGTGGAACAATGCAAGAGGCCAAGGACGGTGAGGTCCGAGTGGGAATGGGGCGGTGAATTAAAGTGACAGGTGACCGGAAGCTCGGGGTCATCCTTACAGACTGAACGGAGGTGTTCCGCAAAGCGGTCACCCAATCTGCGTTTGGTCTCCCCAATGTAGAGGAGACCGCATCGTGAGCAGCGAATACAGTATACTAGATTGCAAGAAGTACAAGTAAATCGCTGTTTCACCTGGAAGGGGTGTTTGGGGCCCTGGACAGTGGGAAGTGGGGAGGTATAAGGGCAGGTGTTACATCTCCTCCGCTTGCACGGGAAGGTGCCGGGCGAAGGGGAAGGGGTGCTGGGGGTGATAGAGGAGTGGACTAGGGTGCCTCGGAGGGAGCGGTCCCTACGGAATGCTGAAAGGGGAGGGGAGGGGAAGATGCGTTTGGTGATGGGATCACGTTGGAGGTGGCGGAAATGGCGGCGGATAATCCGCTGGATGTGGAGGCTGGTGGGGTGAAAGGTGAGGACAAGGGGAACCCTATCGTGGTTCCGGGAGGGAGGGGCAGGGGTGAGGGCAGAAGTGTGGGAGATAGAACGGACACCACGGTAGAGGGTAATCCTCGGTTGAGGAAAAAGGAAGACATGTCAGAAGCACTGGTATGAAAGGTGGCACCGTCAGAGCAGACGCGGCGGAGATGGAGAAACTGGTGTATTATACAATTGAAGTATAACCCCCCTGCTCTTGTATTCTATGCCATGGCTAATAAAGGCAAGCATTCCGTATGCCTTCTTAACCACCTTATCTACCTGTCCTGCTATCTTCAGGGATCTGTGGACATACACTCCAAGGTCCCTTTGTTCCTCTTCACTACTCAGTGTCCTACCATTTATAGTTTATTCCCTTTCCTTGTTAGCCCTCCCCAAATGCATTACCTCACACTTCTCTGGATTGAATCCCATTTGCCACTTTTCTGCCCACCTGACCAATTTATTGATATCTTCCTGCAGTCTACAGCTTCCTTCTTCAGTATCAACCACACAGCCGATTTTAGTATCATCTGCAAACTTCTTAATCATACCCCCTATACTCAAGTCAAGATCGTTGATATATACCACAAAAGGCAAGGGACCTAGTACTGAGCCCTGCGGAACCCCACTGGAAACAGCCTTCCAGTCACAAAAACAGCCGTCAAACATTACCCTCTGCTTCCTGTCTCCGAGCCAGTTTTGAATCCAACTTGACACTTTGCCCTGGATCCCATGGACTTTTAACTTCGTGACCAGTCTGCCATGTGGAACCTTATCAAAAGCCTTGCTAAAGTCCACATACATTACATCAAACGCACTACCCTCAGCTACCCTCCTTGTTACCGCCTCAAAAAATTCAATCAAGTTTCTCAGACACGACCTTCCCTTAACAAATCCATGCTGACTAGCCTTGATTAATATAGCGCTCCATCTGTCTCTCCCCTTTTCTCTGTCGTTCTCTGTATCTTGGTGAATCTCTCTCTCTCTCTCTGTCTCTCTCTCTCTCTCTCTCTCTTTGTCTCTCACTCTCTCTCTCTGTCTCTCCATCTCTCTCCCCTCTCACTGTCTCTCTCTCTTTCTCTGTCTCTCACTATCTGTCTCTCTCCATCTTTCTCCCCTCTCACTGTCTCTCCCTCTCCCCTCTTTCTGGCTTTGTCTCTGTCTCTGTCTCTCTCTCAGTCTCTCTCTCTCTCTCTCTGTCTGTCTCTCTCTGTTTGTCTGTCTCTCTCTCTTTCTCTCTCCCTCTCTGTCTGTCTGTCACCCTCTCTCTGTCTGTCTCTCTCTCTCTGTCACTCTCTCTCTGTCTCTCTGTCACTCTCTCTCTGTCTCTCTCTCTCTGTCTCTCTCTCAGTCTCTCTCTCTCTGTCTGTCTGTCTCTCCCTCTGTCTCTGTCTCTCTCTCAGTCTGTCTGTCTCTCTTTCTCTCTCCCTCTGTCTGTCTGTCACTCTCTCTCTGTCTGTCTGTCTCTCTCTGTCACTCTCTGTCTCTCTGTCACTCTCTCTGTCTCTCTCTCTCTCTGTCTCTCTGTCACTCTCTCTCTCTGTCTCTCTCTCTCTCTCTCTCTCTGTCTCTCTGTCTGTCTGTCACTCTCTCTCTGTCTCTGTCACTCTCTCTCTGTCTGTCTGTCTCTCTCTGTCACTCTCTCTGTCTCTCTGTCACTCTCTCTGTCTCTCTTCCTCTCTCTCTCTGTCTCTCTCTCTCTGTCTCTCTGTCTCTCTCTGTCTGTCTCTCTGTCTGTCTGTCACTCTCTCTCTGTCACTCTCTGTCTCTCTCTGTCTCTCTCTCTCTCTCTCTCTCTGTCTCTCTCCAATTCCAATTCCAATTTCCAATTAAAATGCTTTATTGGCATGAAAGTTTACAGAGAACCATATTGCCAAAGCTTACATAGCAAAAAGGTACAGTTTTCCAACATTCTGTAGGTGTCAATCGATTTGACATTTGTTGGGTACATACAATATTACTTTTAAACAATATTAATTTTAAACAGTCTTTGTACTTCATTTGGTACGTTCAATATTAATTTTAAACAGTCTTAATTTTAAACAGTCCTCAGGTTGTGACATGTTGTTACATATTTGGCCCCAAGGTATGGTCTGTCTCCTTCTCCTAGGACTAATCTCAATTTTGACAGATCATCCAATTCCTTGAAATCTGGGGTTGTTTGGCTTAGCTTGTTGAATAATATGTTTCTTGATGTGTTGAATTTTTCGCATTTTAGGAGGAAATGCATTTCTGTTTCAACCTCGCCAGCCAGACATTGATCGCATATTCTATTCTCTCTAGGCTGCCAGGATTTCTTGTATCTGCCTTTTTCAATTTCCAGTTGGTGGTCGCTTAGTCTGTACCTGGTGAGGGTCTGTCTCTGTTTTGTGTCTCTGATGGTCGTGAGGTAGTCTGCCAGTTTATATTCTCTTTTTAGGGCCCGGTAACATTCTAATCTGCTTTGGCTTTCGGTTATTTTGTTCCAATGTTCCAGGTAGGTTTCTTTGCATTTTTTAATGATTTGGTTCACTCGGATTGGTGTTTGGACGGCTGTGTTGGTCTGGGGCTGGTCAGGGTCCGGCTGAGTACTTAGTTTCCGTAGCAGCTGACTCAGGGGACTCTTTTCTGGGTTTAGCTCTTGGGTCTGAAAGGCTTTGAAATGAAGGGTGTCTGGGGAGCTAGATTTGAGGTGATTTAGGAAGTTTAGTGCTCGTTTTTGGATGTTTATTATCAGTGGGTATCTGCCTAGTTCGGCTCTGCATGCATTTGTTGGCGTTTTTCTTTGGGTGCGAAGGATGCTTCGGCAGAATTCTGCATGTAGGGCTTCTATTGTATGTTTTTCCCATTTAGTGTAGCTTTGGTGATTTAGCGGGCCCCATACTTCACTACCGTACAGTGCAATGGGCAGGATTATGCTGTCAAATATTTTGAGCCAGATTTTGATTGGGATTTGGATGTTGTAGAATTTTCTTTGTATTGCATATAGGGCTCTTCGGGCTTTTTCTTTTAGTGCATTCACTGCTATGCTGAAGCTCCCTGATGCTGTAATAGTTAGACCAAGGTAGGTGTAGCTCATAGTGTGTCCTATAGTGATATCACTGAGGGTAAACTGGTATTTGTTTTCCTGACATCTGGGCCTTTTTTGAAAAATCATGATGTTGGTTTTCTTTAGATTTACTGTTAGAGCCCAATTTTGGCAGTATTTGTCGAGTAGGTCTAGTTGTTGCTGTAATCCCTGTTCTGTGGGAGACAGCAGAACCAGGTCGTCCGCATAGAACAGGGATTTCACTTCTCCATCCAGGAGACGGAGACCTGGTGACTCGCTTTGCTCCAGCATGTCTGCTAATTCATTTATGTATATGTTGAACAGGGTCGGGCTCAAATTGCAGCCCTGCCGGACGCCTCTTCTCTGGGTGAAGAAATCGGTGCGTTTGTCTCCAATTTTGACCCCGCATTTGTTTTTCAGATACATTGATTTAATAAGGTCATAGACTTTGCCCCCTATTCCACATTGAAGAAGTTTATAATAGAGCCCTTCGTGCCATATAGAGTCAAAGGCTTTCTTGAAGTCGATGAAACAGGCGAATATTTTCCCATTTTTTGTTTGGTGTATATGTTTTTCAATGAGGGTGTGAAGGGTATAGATATGGTCGGCGGTGCGGTGTTTTGGAAGAAAGCCTATTTGGTTTTTTCTGAGGATATTATGTTTGTTAAGAAAATCAAGTAATCTACTATTTAGAATACTGCAGAATAACTTCCCTAGACAACTGTTGACACAGATGCCGCGGTAGTTATTTGGGTCTGATTTGTTTCCGCTTTTATATATGGGGGAGATTAGTCCTTGGCACCAGATATCGGGAAAACAGCCTGAACGTAATATGATGTTGAATAATTTGAGTACCGCACCCTGCATCTCCATATTGCTGAACTTGAGCATTTCATTTTTGATGTTGTCTGGGCCACAGGCTTTCTTTAGGTGGAGAGATTTTGTTTTTGTGGCCATTTCTTTCCATGTGATTGGGGAGTCTAGAGGGTTTTGGTTGTCTTTGATTGTTGCTTCTAATGTGTGGAGTTTTTCTGTGACCTGATGTTGACTTGGGTTTGTTTCGTTTATTGGGATGTCTTTGTAGAGGTTTTCAAAATGTGTTCTCCAGATGTCGCCATCTTGGATTGGTAATGCTTGCAATTGTGTTGTACTCAGGTTATTCCACATTTCCCAGAATTGTTTTGGGTTGGTGGAGTTTTCAATTTCTTCTAGTATTTTGTGGGTATAGTTTTGTGTTTTGTTCCTAATGGTGTGTTTATATCTTTTGAGGGTTTCATTGTATCTAGTACGTAGGTCCGGATTGTTTGGTTGGCGATGCTTTTGGTTTGATATTTTTCTCAGGTCTTTTCTGGCATTTTTGCATTCGTGGTCAAACCATTTCTTATTTTTATTTTGTCTTTTGTGACTCTTCCTCTTCTGTTTCACGAGGTCGGCTTTTACAGCTGCCTCATGAAAGATCATATTTATATCCTCTATGGCCATGTTTACCCCATCTCTGGTGATCTCATATAGATTTTCTTTAAATTTTGAAATTTTACTTGTGAGATCAGGTGAATTTAGTGCTGTGATGAATTTATCTCCACTGTCTGGGGCCCATCTGTATGTCTGGTTTATTTTATGTAGCTTACTGGGTTCTTTTTTTGTGTCTGTAGTTTGGGCAGAAAGTTTAAGGTACACATTTATTTGGTTATGGTCTGAGAGGGGGGATTGCTGCCTGACAGTGAATGCGTTGATATCGCAGGGGTCCAGGTCAGTGATTGTATAATCCACCACACTAGACCCAAGAGTTGAGGAATATGTGAGTCTCCCTAAGGAGTCCCCTCTGAACCTACCGTTAACTATGTACAGGCCTAAGGCTCGGCAGAGTTGCACTACCTCCCTACCGCTTTTATTTATTTCACAATCGAGGTTGTTTCGGTTTGCGATGGCTGGTGTGACATATAGAGGGGTCTGGCCAAACACATGGTTGTTGCCCTGTGGGTCTATGAAGTCAGGTTCACATCCTGTCCTTGCATTTAGGTCCCCACATAGTAGCACCTTTCCTTGGGCCTGGAAATGGCTGATTTCCATGTGGAGAGTGTCAAATATCTCCTCTTCAAAATATGGCGATTCTATTGGAGGTATGTAGATCGCACATAAGTAAACATCGTTTTTTGCTATTCCTATATTTTTATCTAATTTTAGCCATACGTGTGATTTTCCCTGTTTTATCGGTGAGATGTGTTTGTTCAGTTCTCCTTTATACCACACCAGGATTCCCCCGGAGGTTCTGCCCTTGCGTGTCTTAATGTTCTTTACTGAAGGCACAATAATTTCATGGTACATTGGGGGACAGTGGGTCGGCATGTCCTTTTGGCACCATGTTTCTGTTAACACAATTATATCAATGTCTTTTATAGCTTTTAGGAATTCAGGGTCTGTACTCTTCATCCCAAAAGTTGAGGAGCGGAGGCCCTGGATATTCCAGCAGCTTATGTGGAAAGAACGCATTTATATAGTTCAATAAAACGAAATAAAATGGACCTATTTTGTGGGATGAGTGTGGAAACACTATTTTCTATAATGCTAAATGATGATTTAGTATAAATTTCATGAGGCATGCACATATATCTATCTAATAGTAGTAATAATACTGATAAGATAACAATAATGATAATGATAAATAACAATATTAATAATTTCTCCGGCTTTCTATCAGGCTGTTCAGCATCGTCATGATCTTTCTCAGTTCTTGGTCTACAGTCTGTGGTCTAGAGGGGGGTCTTGGGTCAGGTATAAAAGCACGGTTCTCTCTCTCTCTCCCTGTCTCTCTCGCTCTCTCTGTCTGTCTCTCTCTCTGTCTCTCTCTCTCTCTCTGTCTCTCTCTCTGTCTCTCTCTCTCTCTATCTCTCCCTAACTCTCTGGCCATACCCCAATGCTGACAGTGGGTGACATCCAGTCCCAATGTGACACAGCACAGACACAGGGTAATATAATCTCTCAGCCTGTGTGAATCGTATCGCAACCAGCTTGGAACCAAATAACCAGTTCCTCCACTTTCCCCACCCCACACCCCCACATCTCTGCAGCTATTAAACAGTCAACCTGTTTCCCCGAGTCCCTCGCTGTCAAACCTCCTGCTCCAGTCCCTCACCGCCCCTCGCCAAACTTCACCCAACTCAAAAATTGTCACAATCTTTCAGAACTTCAGAAACCAGTTTTCCTACCTGTCTCTAAGGCCTGTGCCTCAGCTCCGTGTGGTGTCTCTCTCCACAGTTACAGGCTTTGACACCTGTTCCCTCCTCCTTTGCTTCCCTTTGTCTCTCTCTCTCTCTGAATATGTCTCTCGCTCTGTCTCTCTGTTTCTCTATCTCTCTCTCTGTCTCTCTCTCTCTCTGTCTCTCACTCTCTCTCTCTGTCTCTCTGTCCCTCTCTCTCTGTCTCTCTCTCTCTCTGTCTCTCACTCTCTCTCTCTGTCTCTCTCTCTGAATCTCTCTCTCTCTCTCTCTCTGTTTCTCTATCTCTCTCTCAGTCTCTCACTCTCTCTGTCTCTCTCTCTCTGTCTCTCTCTCTCTGTCCCTCTCTCTGTCCCTCTCTCGCTCTGTCCCTCTCTCTCTCTGTCTCTCTCTCTCTCTCTGTCCCTCTCTCTCTCTCTGTCTCTCTCTGTTGCTCTCTCTCTGTTTCTCTCTCCCTGTCTCTCTCTCTCTCTATGTCTCTCTCCCTCTCAGTCTCTCTCTCAGTCTCTCTCTCTCTCTCTGTCTCTCTCTCTCTCTGTCCCTCTCTCTTTCTCTCTCTCGCTCTGTCCCTCTCTCTCTCTCTGTCTCTCTCTCTCTCTCTGTCCCTCTCTCTCTCTCTGTCTCTCTCTGTCGCTCTCTCTCTCTCTGTTTCTCTCTCCCCCTGTCTCTCTCTCTCTCTATGTCTCTCTCCCTCTCAGTCTCTCTCTCAGTCTCTCTCTCTCTCTGTTTCTCTCCCTCTCAGTCTCTCTCTCTCTCTGTTTCTCTCTCCCCCTGTCTCTCTCTCTCTCTATGTCTCTCTCCCTCTCAGTCTCTCTCTCAGTCTCTCTCTCTCTCTGTTTCTCTCCCTCTCAGTCTCTCTCTCTCTCTGTTTCTCTCTCCCCCTGTCTCTCTCTCTCTCTATGTCTCTCTCCCTCTCAGTCTCTCTCTCAGTCTCTCTCTCTCTCTGTCTCTGTCTCTCTCTGTCTCACTCTCTCTCTCTCCCACTCCCCAGCACACTTGTACACACAGTGACAACACACACACACAGAGTGACTCAGTGGAGACAGCTCCACCCACTGTATCCCAAGGTGAAGGTAACAATCACACAGGGGGCTGGCTTTGCATTAGCTACACAATCCAAGGCACTTAGACAGGGCTGAAGGTTAATGTTTAATTTTCTATCCAGCTTTGTGTGGCAATCGCTCCTTCTCTCTCTCTTCCAATCTGTCTCTCTCTCAATTCAATTCAATTCAAATCGCTTTATTGGCATGACAAGGTACATCTTATGTTGCCAAAGCATCGAAAAACATTTATGGTTGAACACATAAGCGCAGATCTATCCATACAGTGTATAAACAGATATATCCCTGAATGTATAAATATACATTCATATAATTTGTATATACTCTTTTCTTATATTTAGTGGTTGTCCCTCTGTTTATGGCAAGCTGTAACGTAGTGTGCCGCTAAGGTTACACAATTTCTCTGTTCCCCTAGTAGGTATGGGAGTTTTTGGTCGTCATTCAAATTTCTGAATTCAGGGCATATTTTTGTGAATTTTGGGTAGAAATTCCCCCTGATGCCCTGATATTTTCCACAAGCTGTGAGGAAGTGCATCTCTGTCTCCACCACTCCCTGACTGCAGTGAGAGCATATCCTGTCCTCTCTGGGCAGCCAGGTCTGCCTGTGTCTGCCTTTTTCGATGGCCAGGCTATGCTCACTAAGTCTGTACCTAGTCAAGGTTTTTCTCAATTTGCTATCTTTTACCATGGTCAGGTATTCAGCCATGTTGTATTGTCTGTTTAGGGCCAAGTAGCAATTGAGTTTGTTTTGGGTTTTTGTTGTTTCTGCCCAATATGACAGATATTTTTCCTTTTGCTTAGTGACAATCGTGTTGGGTCGAATTCTCTGTGCTACGATGTCACTGTCCTGGGGCTGGTTATTGTTAGTAGTGTTAGTAGTTACTTCACTGAGTCCCAGGACTAGTTGACTGAGGGGACTCTTCTTTATGATCCTCTCTTGGCATTTCAGGGCTTCGTAATGATAGCAGTGGGGGTTGCTCATTTTTAGGTGTTTCCAAAATTTGGTGGCTCTTTTTTGGATAGGAATTATTAATGGATATTGGTCTAGTTCTGCCCTGCATGCATTGTTTACGGTTTTCCTTTGAGTCCGGAGAATACTTTTACAGAATTCTGCATGTAGGATCTCAATTGGGTGTTTGTCCCATTTTGCAAATTCTTGTTGTGTTAGCGGACCCCACACCTCACTGCCATAGAGTGCAATTGGTTCAATTACTGATTTGAAAATTTTGAGCCAAATGCTAATTGGGATTTCTATTTGGATTGATTTTTTAATGGCATAGAAAGCCCTTCTTGCTTTCTCTTTCAGTTCATTCACAGCCAGATGAAAATTCCCCGTAGAACTGATTTTTAAGCCCAAGTATGTGTAGTTAGTGGTTTGTTCAATTTTGGTTGTTCCTAGTGTGAAATTTATTCTGGGTCCCTGATGTCTGGATCTTTGCTGGAACACAAGGACTTTGGTTTTTTGGGGGTTTATTGTCAGGGCCCAGTTCTGACATAGTGGCATAGTGGTTAGCACTGTTGCCTCACAGCGCCAGGGACCCGGGTTCGAATCCGGCCTCGGGTGACTGTCTGTGTGGAGTTTGCACATTCTCCCCGTGTTTGCGTGGGTTTCCTCCGGGTGCTCCGGTTTCCTCCCACAGTCCAAAGATGTGCGGGTTAGGTTGATTGGCTATGATAAATTGACCCTTAGTGTTAGGGGGATTAAATAGGTGGGGTTACGGGGATAGGGTGGGATATGTGTTGGTGTAGGGGTTACGGGGATCGGGTGGGATATGTGTCGGTGCAGGCTCGATGGGCTGAAATGGCCTCTATCTGCACTGTGGGGTTTCTGTGATTTCTGTGAGGAGGAATTTAACCTTGGATTCATATAGGGTGAGGCCGGGTGCTGTAGATTGTTCAAGAAGTTTTGCTAATTCATTTATGTAAATATTAAAGAGTGTCGGTGAGATTGGCGAGCCCTGCGTCACCCCCCGCCCCTGTGGGAAGTATTTTGTTCATTTGTCTCCAATTTTAACTGCACATTTATTGTTTGTATACATTGATTTAATTACATCATATGTTTTTCCCCCTACACCACTTTCAATAAGTTTCAAGAATAGACCGTTGTGCCAGATGGAATCGAAAGCCTTCTGGAAATCTATAAAGCAGGCGAAAATTTTGCTTTTGTTTTGATGAACATGTTTGTCAATTAGGGTCTGTAGGGTGAAGATATGACCTGATGATCTATAGCTTGGTAGGAATCCAATTTGGCTCTCCATCGCTCTGCAACTCTCCCTCTCCCTCTATTACTTCTTAGAGATGTGGTGTGTGTCAGAGTGTTACAGTGAGGGGTGTGGGGTATATCAGTGTGTTACAGTGAGGGGTGTGGGGTATATCAGTGTGTTACAGTGAGGGGTGTGGGGTATATCAGAGTGTCACACTGAGGGGTGTCGGGTATATCAGTGTGTTACAGTGAGGGGTGTGGGGTATATCAGTGTGTTACAGTGAGGGGTGTGGGGTATATCAGAGTGTTACAGTGAGGGGTGTCGGGTATATCAGAGTGTTACAGTGAGGGGTGTGGGGTATATCAGTGTGTTACAGTGAGGGATGTGGGGTATATCAGAGTGTTACAGTGAGGGGTGTGGGGTATATCAGAGTGTTACAGTGAGGGGTGTGGGGTATATCAGAGTGTTACAGTGAGCGGTGTGGGGTATATCAGAGTGTTACAGTGAGGGGTGTGGGGTATATCAGAGTGTTACAGTGAGGGGTGTGGGGTATATCAGTGTGTTACAGTGAGGGGTGTGGGGTATATCAGAGTGTTACAGTGAGGGGTGTGGGGTATATCAGAGTGTTACAGTGAGGGGTGTGGGGTATATCAGAGTGTCACACTGAGGGGTGTTGGGTATATCAGTGTGTTACAGTGAGGGGTGTGGGGTATATCAGAGTGTTACAGTGAGGGGTGTGGGGTATATCAGAGTGTTACAGTGAGGGGTGTGGGGTATATCAGAGAGTGTTACAGTGAGGGGTGTGGGGTATATCAGTGTGTTACAGTGAGGGGTGTGGGGTATATCAGAGCATTACAGTGAGGTGAGTGGTGTATATCAGTGTGTTACACTGAGGGGTGTCGGGTATATCAGTGTGTTACAGTGAGGAGTGTGGGGTATATCAGTGTGTTACAGTGAGGGGTGTGGGGTATATCAGAGTGTTACAGTGAGGGGTGTGGGGTATATCAGTGTGTTACAGTGAGGGGTGTGGGGTATATCAGAGAGTGTTACAGTGAGGGGTGTGGGGTATATCAGTGTGTTACAGTGAGGGGTGTGGGGTATATCAGAGCATTACAGTGAGGTGAGTGGTGTATATCAGTGTGTTACAGTGAGCAGTGTGGGGTATTTCAGAGTGTTACAGTGAGGGGTGTGGGGTATATCAGTGTGTTACAGTGATGGCTGTGGGGTATATCAGAGTGTTACAGTGAGGGGTGTGGGGTATATCAGTGTGTTACAGTGAGGGGTGTGAGGTATATCAGTGTGTTACAGAGAGGGGTGTGGGGTATATCAGTGTGTTACAGTGAGGGGTGTGGGGTATATCGGTGTGTTACAGTGAGGGGTGTGGGGTATATCAGTGTGTTACAGTGAGGGGTGTGGTGTATATCAGAGTGTTACAGTGAGGGGTATGGGGTATATCAGTGTGTTACAGTGAGGGGTGTGGTGTATATCAGTGTGTTACAGTGAGCGGTATGGGGTATATCAGTGTGTTACAGTGAGGGGTGTGGGGTATATCAGTGTGTTACAGTGAGGGGTGTGGGGTATATCAGAGTGTTACAGTGAGGGGTGTGGGGTATATCAGTGTGTTACAGTGAGGGGTGTGGGATATATCAGAGTGTTACAGTGAGGGGTGTGGTGTATATCAGAGTGTTACAGTGAGGGGTGTGGGGTATATCAGTGTGTTACAGTGAGGGGTGTGGGATATATCAGTGTGTTACAGTGAGGGGTGTGGGGTATATCAGTGTGTTACAGTGAGGGGTGTGGGTTGTATCAGAGTGTTACAGTGAGGGGTGTGGGGTATATCAGAGTGTTACAGTGAGGGGTGTGGAATATATCAGAGTGTTAGAGTGAGGTGTGTGAGGTATATCAGAGTGTTACCGTGAGGGGTGTGGGATATATCAGTCTGTAAGAATTCGCAATAATTTACAGTTCTGAAGATCAATTTTTTTGATTAAAGAATCCCTGGGCGTTGTGCTTTTAAATTTCCAGGGATAAAAATGGCTGTCACCACATGGCCGAAGGCAAAGGACAATGCTTTGTTTACAAAGCAATCGAATGCTATTACCATTTGTTTGTATATCGAGTGGATACATCTAAACTGCAGAAGAGACTTTTGTACCTTGAATGGGAAACGTTTAACAATTGAATGGGTCTAAATCACTTAGCATTCTGGACAATAGGGCTGTTGCATTCTCTTTTGCTTCAGCCCAGGGAGCTCCGGAAGACACGTTAACCCAGTCTAACCACTTTGAGTTAGCCAATCACAGCTTTCTCTTGTGTATTGGACCCTTTGGGTGGGGAATTTTGCACACAGCCCTTGCAGGGCAGAACGGCAGGACCTGACCAGGTATAAAGATAGCGGCTGAGAAGCTATCTCTCTCTCTTACTTCGCTGGACCACAGGTGAGCAGGGTGTTCTGACTCCTCAACAAGGCAACCTAGCAGGAGTTTGGGGTGGTGATTTAAGGGAATTGCTAAGATTGTTTAAATAACATTGTAGCCATTGTATCCCTCGTTTTCGCCGTCTGCAACCCCCTGTTATATAGTTTTACTGTAATTACTGTGTTCGTGTGGTATAGTTTGATATTTTGATTATAGTTTCTTTTAGTTAATAAAACTTGATTTTTTTCTCTCATCCAAACTACGTGTCTGTTTTAATATCAATAATTATAAGCCCTGCAGTCAGAACTAGAGGTGGGGTAGCGATTCGAACCGCTGTTTTAAAATTGGTTTTATTGGAATTGATCTGAATGCAGGCAAAGGCTGCAAGACCAGGAAAATTACTTTAAACCAGTTTAAAGAAGCCCCCAACCCTTACAATGGCGAGCCAGCCAGGAGTGGAGGCAGTTTTTGATTTAATAAGTGGTCTGGATCTGGAGAAAGTACCAGCTCCTGTTTCTCTCGTTTTCAGTATGTGGGTAGCCCTGCGGATTTTAGCGGCAGTGTGTAGGCTGACCTATCGGGGTATAGGTGGCTGGGTTAGGAAGAGTGTGAAGAGAGAGCAGGAGGAGGTCCACGAGGTTAAACCTGGGGCTCAGTATAAGAAAGAGTGGCACCAGGAGGGGAACAGTCCCTCCCAGGCTAGGTTAAATTGCTATGGGTGTGGGAAAGACGGTCACTGGAGAAAAGACTGTAAGAATCCCTGGAAGGATAGCAAGGGAAAGAATCCCCCAGCCCCAGCCCAAAGGGTAGAGACAAGAATCTCCCCCGCCTCAGTCGAGTCACTACTGGAAGCAATGCGGTCTCTCCTGACCAACCAGGGAAAGGTAGCAGCCATCAATGGTGCTGCAACCCCTTCGCCCACCTCTGCCTCCCCACAATGACTGGCCGGTATGCTGGTCAAAGAGAGTGCACGTGCAGGCACTTTCTGGGACCCATATGGGTCCGGGCCAGTGGCAGTAATTACAGGCAGGGATGAGGCGCAGAGAAATTCAGAAAAATTGTACAAGGCAAGTTCAAGTTCACCGCCTGGAAAGACAGGCACTGTGGCCTGTTTAAAGGGACCAGCTTCCCAGCCTGCTTCTAGAGTGGTCCCCCCATGATGTGGGACCCTGCGGGGGCAGGGATAGCAATCCCTCTTGCAGGAGACATAGGGAGGGAGCTGACACCAGGTTTTAAACATGGGGAGGAAAATTTCCAGCCACCAGCAGCGGGTGGTGAGAGTATACCTGCCCCCAGCACAGGAGTGGGCAGGGAAGAGCAGACAAACCCAGAGAGAGATTTGCACCGGCAGGCTGCCAGGTGCATTATACAGTGCGGGCTATTTGGACATGGGGGAGAAGGTTCCCAGCCAGCTGGGGCTGTGACCCAAGCTCAGGGTCCGCCAGCCAATGTTTCCCCCAGTGAGACACCCCTCAGAAGGTCTCAGCGGGTGCCCCAGCCTAAGAAAGCATGGTCACCCACTTTACAGTGGAGTAGGACGGGCTCCCGAGCCAGGGAGAAGCCAAAGAACAGAGGCCCCCACTCAACAGCCATAAGCTGCGAGGGACCAGAGACAGGAGGCAGTCCAGCTTCGCTGCAGCCAGCAGCAATCTGCGACAGCGCCAGAGATTAGCCTGGCCGTCTGGAGACGGGCGGCATTTGTATTATAGCTATGTGTGTGTATATAGCTTGCTTTAAGGTGTATTTTAAGTTTTGTTTATATAACTAGTTTTAAGTTTAAGTTTAAAGAGATTAAGTTAACATGTGTGCCAAATGGTTGTATTTTTGGTCCGAGGTCGAGAGACCCGACCATGTATCCACCTAAGGCAGCAGGTCAGTGAGACCTGGCTGCATGTCCCTTTTAAGTTTTTGCAGGAGATTGGAAAATGAAGCAGCCATGTTCGCCCAGCCCGAGCTGGGCATCGAATGAAGATACAGATACAGAATGTTGGGGATCACCTCGCCACTGGACAAATCCAGGAGACCCCGCAGCGATCTTCAGGAAAAACCGGACAGTGTCCGGAGGAATTTGCCTACTCCTCCTACGGGGAGGAGATGGCCCCAGCTGGGTGGGGCACGGCCTCCAACCCAGCACTATCCTGACCGAAGTTCACTTGCGGGAGGCCTCGCTGTTGAGGAGTCACGATGGGGAAGTGCGGGCGCCTAGTGATAGGGACGCGTTCCCCGGGAGTGGGTGGTGATGGCCCGGGAATGATTGTATAGAGGAGGGGGCGACCCAAGAGTCACGTGCGTGTGGTCGGGGGAGGGAGGAACTCACCCGGGGGCCCACGGGCAAAGAGGAGAAGTGTGGCTGGGAAGGATGAGTGGGTGGCCGGATCAGTGTGGGGCCAGGGAGTGCCGCCACACAGGCACCCATCATTTTCTGCAGCCAGTCGAGGGAAGACGGGAGGGGGAGGGACTGGGAGTCATGAGATCCCATACTCCCCGGTCTCGGTCTGTGCCAAGGTAATTTTTAAACATGAGGGGTACCCCGCCTCCACAAAAGGACAAGGGAACGGCTCGGGGCTGGCGGAGCAGGCTGGTCTGTAAATCCATTCTGCCTGTTTTAAAGTTTAAGACAATCAAAGGGGGGTGGAAGGTACTTTTACTGCCTGAGTGGGAGGAGCAATACCCACTCGAATTTCGTGACCCATCATCGGCACGTGATGATCGGGGTTCATTTAAGCATGTTGTTTAATGATATTTTGTATTTTGTGTTACAGCCCCAAGTTGAGCAGAGGCGTAGGATCCTCTCTGTGCTTGGGACCAGTTTGTGACAACTCCAAGTTGAGCAGAGGCGTAGGACCCTCTCCGTGCTTGGGATCATTTTGATTACATTGTGTAACTAAGATTGCAACATTTTGTAATAAGTTATGATGTAAAAAGCTGATTGTAAATTTGGTTTACACTGTATAATTTTACAAGCGTGTAGGGGTATGAGACCCCTTGTTGAAAACTGAAGTATCTGTAAGATGCCTACCGTACCATGGATGTTTTTTTCTTGAATTTAAGGGGAATAGACGGGACGGGGATCAGTGGCAGATAGCTATTAGGTAAATACAGGGGATGGTTGTTTGTGAGGGGTCAGAAATCATTGCTCATTTCTTCAAGAGGATACTACAAGCAAGCTGGAAGTATCCAAGGGCGGACTGTAAGAATTCGCAATAATTTACAGTTCTGAAGATCCATTTTTTTGATTAAAGAATCCCTGGGCGTTGTGCTTTTAAATTTCCAGGGATAAAAATGGCTGTCACCACATGGCCGAAGACAAAGGACAATGCTTTGTTTACAAAGCAATCGAATGCTATTAGCATTTGTTTGTATATCGAGTGGATACATCTAAACTGCAGAAGAGACTTTTGTACCTTGAATGGGAAACGTTTAACAATTGAATGGGTCTAAATCACTTAGCATTCTGGACAACAGGGCTGTTGCATTCTCTTTTGTTTCAGCCCAGGGAGCTCCGGAAGACACATTAACCCAGTCTAACCACTTTGAGTTAGCCAATCACAGCTTTCTCTTGTGTATTGGACTCTTTGGGCGGGGAAGTTTGCACACAGCCCTTGCAAGGCAGAACGGCAGGGGCCTCACCAGGTATAAAGATAGCGGCTGAGAAGCTATCTCTCTCTCTCTCTCAATTCGCTGGACCACAGGTGAGCAGGGTGTTCTGACTCCTCAACAAGGCAACCTAGCAGGAGTTTGGGGTGGTGATTTAAGGGAATTGCTAAGATTGTTTAAATAACATTGTAGCCATTGTATCCCTCGATTTCGCCGTCTGCAACCCCCTGTTATATAGTTTTACTGTAATTACTGTGTTCGTGTGGCATAGTTTATTTCTTTTGATTGTAGTTTATTTAGGCAATAAAACTTGATTTTTCTCTCATCCAAACCACTTGTTCCGTTTTAATATAATTAATTATAAGTTCCTCCACTCAGAACTAAAGGTGGGGTAGCGATTCGAAACCGCTGTTTGTAAATTGGTTTTATTGGAATTGGTCTGATGTGCAGGCAAAGGCTGCAAGACCAGGAAAATTACTTTAAACCAGTTTAAAGAAGCCCCAATCCTTACAAGTGTGTTACAGTGAGGGGTGTTGGGTATATCAGAGAGATACAGTGAGGGGTGTTGGGTATATCAGAGAGTTACAGTGAGGCGTGTGGGGTATATCAGTGTGTTACAGTGAGGGGTGTGGGGTATATCAGAGTGTTACAGTGAGGGGTGTGGGGTATATCAGAGTGTTACGGGGGTGTGGGATATATCGGAGTGTTACAGTGAGGGGTGTGGGGTATATCAGAGTGTTACAGTGAGGGGTGTGGGGTATATCAGAGTGTTACGGGGGTGTGGGGTATATCAGAGTGTTACAGTGTGGGGTGTGGGGTATATCAGTGTGTTACAGTGAGGGGTGTGGGGTATATCAGTGTGTTACAGTGAGGGGTGTGGGGTATATCGGAGTGTTACAGTGAGGGGTGTGGGGTATATCGGAGTGTTACAGTGAGGGGTGTGGGGTATATCGGAGTGTTACAGTGTGGGGTGTGTGGTATATCAGTGTGTTACAGTGAGGGGTGTGTGGTATATCAGTGTTACAGTGAGGGGTGTGGGGTATATCAGAGTGTTACAGTGAGTGGTGTGGGGTATATCAGAGAGTTACAGTGAGGGGTGTGGGGTATATCAGTGTGTTACAGTGAGGGGTGTGGGGTATATCAGTGTGTTACAGTGAGGGGTGTGGGGTATATCAATGTGTTACAGTGAGGGGTGTGGGGTATATCAGAGTGTTACAGTGAGTGGTGTGGGGTATATCAGAGTGTTACAGTGAGGGGTGTGGGGTATATCAATGTGTTACAGTGAGGGGTGTGGGGTATATCAGTGTGTTACAGTGAGGGGTGTGTGGTATATCAGTGTTACAGTGAGGGGTGTGGGGTATATCAGAGTGTTACAGTGAGGGGTGTGGGGTATATCAGAGTGTTACAGTGAGGGGTGTAGGGTATATCAGAGTGTTACAGTGAGGGGTGTGGGGTATATCAGTGTATTACAGTGAGGGGTGTGGGGTATATCAGAGAGTTACAGTGAATGGTGTGGGGTATATCAGTGTTACAGTGAGGGGTGTGGGGTATATCAGAGAGTTACACTGAGGGGTGTGGGGTATATCAGTGTGTTACAGTGAGGGGTGTCGGGTATATCAGAGAGTTACAGTGAGGGGTGTGGGGTATATCAGTGTGTTACAGTGAGGGGTGTGGGGTATATCAGTGTGTTACAGTGAGGGGTGTGGGGTATATCGGAGTGTTACAGTGTGGGGTGTGGTGTATATCAGAGTGTTACAGTGAGGGGTGTGGGGTATATCAGAGAGTTACAGTGAGGGGTGTGGGGTATATCAGTGTGTTACAGTGAGGGGTGTGGGGTATATCAGAGTGTTACAGTGAGGGGTGTGGTGTATATCAGAGTGTTACAGTGAGGGGTGTGGGGTATATCAGAGTGTTACAGTGAGGGGTGTGGGGTATATCAGAGTGTTACAGTGAGGGGTGTGGGGTATATCAGAGTGTTACAGTGTGGGGTGTGGGGTATATCAGAGTGTTACAGTGTGGGGTGTGGGGTATATCAGTGTGTTACAGTGAGGGGTGTGGGGTATATCAGTGTGTTACAGTGAGGGGTGTGGGGTATATCAGTGTGTTACAGTGAGGGGTGTGGGGTATATCAGTGTGTTACAGTGAGGGGTGTGGGGTATATCGGAGTGTTACAGTGTGGGGTGTGGTGTATATCAGAGTGTTACAGTGAGGGGTGTGGGGTATATCAGAGTGTTACAGTGAGGGGTGTGGGGTATATCAGAGTGTTACAGTGAGGGGTGTGGGGTATATCAGAGTGTTAAAGTGTGGGGTGTGGTGTATATCAGAGAGTTACAGTGAGGGGTGTGGGGTATATCAGAGAGTTACAGTGAGGGGTGTGGGGTATATCAGTGTGTTACAGTGAGGGGTGTGGGGTATATCAGTGTGTTACAGTGTGGGGTGTGGTGTATATCAGAGTGTTACAGTGAGGGGTGTGGTGTATATCAGAATGTTACAGTGAGGGGTGTGGGGTATATCAGTGCGTTACAGTGAGGGGTGTGGGGTATATCAGTGTTTTACAGTGAGGGGTGTGGGGTATATCGGAGTGTTACAGTGTGGGGTGTGGTATATATCAGAGTGTTACAGTGAGGGGTGTGGGGTATATCAGAGTGTTACAGTGAGGGGTGTGGGGTATATCAGAGTGTTACAGTGAGGGGTGTGGGGTATATCAGAGTGTTAAAGTGTGGGGTGTGGTGTATATCAGAGAGTTACAGTGAGGGGTGTGGGGTATATCAGAGAGTTACAGTGAGAGGTGTGGGGTATATCAGAGTGTTACAGTGAGGGGTGTGGGGTATATCAGAGTGTTACAGTGAGAGGTGTGGGGTATATCAGAGTGTTACAGTGAGGGGTGTGGGATATATCAGAGTGTTACAGTGAGGGGTGTGGGGTATATCAGTGTGTTACAGTGAGGGGTGTGGGGTATATCAGTGTGTTACAGTGAGGGATGTGGGGTATATCAGAGAGTTACAGTGAGGGGTGTGGGGTATATCAGTGTGTTACAGTGAGGGGTGTGGGGTATATCAGAGAGTTACAGTGAGGGGTGTGGGGTATATCAGTGTGTTACAGTGAGGGATGTGGGGTATATCAGTGTGTTACAGTGAGGGGTGTGGGGTATCTCAGAGTGTTACAGTGAGGGGTGTGGTGTATCTCAGAGTGTTACAGTGAGGGGTGTGGGGTATATCAGAGTATTACAGTGAGGGGTGTGGTGTATATCAGTGTGTTACACTGAGGGGTGTGGGGTATATCAGAGTGTTACAGTGAGGGGTGTGGGGTATATCAGTGTGTTACAGTGAGGGGTGTGGGGTATATCAGTGTGTTACAGTGAGGGGTGTGGGGTATCTCAGAGTGTTACAGTGAGGGGTGTGGGATATATCAGTGTGTTACAGTGAGGGGTGTGGGGTATATCAGAGTATTACAGTGAGGGGTGTGGTGTATATCAGTGTGTTACACTGAGGGGTGTGGGGTATATCAGAGTGTTACAGTGAGGGGTGTGGGGTATATCAGTGTGTTACAGTGAGGGGTGTGGGGTATATCAGTGTGTTACAGTGAGGGGTGTGGGGTATATCAGAGTGTTACAGTGAGGGGTGTGGGGTATATCAGTGTGTTACAGTGAGGGGTGTGGGGTATATCAGTGTGTTACAGTGAGGGGTGTGGGGTATATCAGAGTATTACAGTGAGGGGTGTGGTGTATATCAGTGTGTTACACTGAGGGGTGTGGGGTATATCAGAGTGTTACAGTGAGGGGTGTGGGGTATATCAGTGTGTTACAGTGAGGGGTGTGGGGTATATCAGAGTGTTACAGTGAGGGGTGTGGGGTATATCAGAGTGTTACAGTGAGGGGTGTGGGGTATATCAGAGTGTTACAGTGAGGGGTGTGGGGTATATCAGTGTGTTACAGTGAGTGGTGTGGAGTATATCAGAGTGTTACAGTGAGGGGTGTGGGGTATATCAGAGTGTTACAGTGAGGGGTGTGGGGTATATCAGTGTGTTACAGTGAGGGGTGTGGTGTATATCAGAGAGTTACAGTGAGGGGTGTGGGGTATATCAGTGTGTTACAGTGAGCGGTGTGGGGTATATCAGAGTGTTACAGTGAGGGGTGTGGGGTATATCAGAGTGTTACAGTGAGGGGTGTGGGGTATATCGGAGTGTTACAGTGAGGGGTGTGGGGTATATCAGAGAGTTACAGTGAGGGGTGTGAGGTATATCAGTGTGTTACAGTGAGGGGTGTTGGGTATATCAGAGAGTTACAGTGAGGGGTGTGGGGTATATCAGAGTGTTACAGTGAGGGGTGTGGGGTATATCGGAGTGTTACAGTGAGGGGTGTGGGGTATATCAGAGAGTTACAGTGAGGGGTGTGGGGTATATCAGAGTGTTACAGTGAGGGGTGTTGGGTATATCAGAGAGTTACAGTGAGGGGTGTGGTGTATATCAGAGAGTTACAGTGAGGGGTGTGGGGTATATCAGTGTGTTACAGTGAGGGGTGTGGGGTATATCAGTGTTACAGTGAGGGGTGTGGGGTATATCAGTGTGTTACAGTGAGGGGTGTGGGGTATATCAGTGTGTTACAGTGAGGGGTGTGGGGTATATCAGAGAGTTACAGTGAGGGGTGTGGGGTATATCAGTGTGTTACAGTGAGGGGTGTGGGGTATATCAGTGTGTTACAGTGAGGGGTGTGGGGTATATCAGAGAGTTACAATGAGGGGTGTGGGGTATATCAGTGTGTTACAGTGAGGGGTGTGGGGTATATCAGAGAGTTACAGTGAGGGGTGTGGGGTATATCAGAGTGTTACAGTGAGGGGTGTGGGGTATATCAGTGTGTTACAGTGAGGGGTGTGGGGTATATCAGAGTGTTACAGTGAGGGGTGTGGGGTATATCAGTGTGTTACAGTGAGGGGTGTGGGGTATATCAGAGAGTTACAGTGAGGGGTGTTGGGGTATATCAGAGTGTTACAGTGAGGGGTGTGGGGTATATCAGTGTGTTACAGTGAGGTGTGTGGGGTATATCAGAGTGTTACAGTGAGGGGTGTGGGGTATATCAGAGTGTTACAGTGAGGAGTGTGGGGTATATCAGAGTGTTACAGTGATGGGTGTGGGGTATATCAGAGCGTTACAGTGAGGGGTGTGGGGTATATCAGAGTGTTACAGTGAGGAGTGTGGGGTATATCAGAGTGTTACTGTGAGGGGTGTGGTGTATATCAGAGTTACAGTGAGGAGTGTGGGGTATATCAGAGAGTTACAGTGAGGGGTGTTGGGGTATATCAGAGTGTTACAGTGAGGGGTGTGGGGTATATCAGAGAGTTACAGTGAGGGGTGTGGGGTATATCAGAGTGTTACAGTGAGGAGTGTGGGGTATATCAGAGTGTTACAGTGAGGGGTGTGGGGTATATCAGAGTGTTACAGTGAGGGGTGTGGGGTATATCAGAGTGTTACAGTGAGGGGTGTGGGGTATATCAGAGTGTTACAGTGAGGGGTGTGGGGTATATCAGAGAGTTACAGTGAGGGGTGTGGTGTATATCAGAGTGTTAAAGTGAGGGGTGTGGGGTATATCAGAGAGTTACAGTGAGGGGTGTGGGGTATATCAGAGTGTTACAGTGAGGGGTGTGGGGTATATCGGAGTGTTACAGTGAGGGGTGTGGTGTATATCAGAGAGTTACAGTGAGGGGTGTGGGGTATATCAGTGTGTTACAGTGAGGGGTGTGGGGTATATCAGAGAGTTACAGTGAGGGGTGTGGTGTATATCAGAGTGTTACAGTGAGGGGTGTGGGGTATATCAGAGAGTTACAGTGAGGGGTGTGGCGTACATCAGAGTGTTACAGTGAGGGGTGTGGGGTATATCAGTGTGTTACAGTGAGGGGTGTGGGGTATATCAGAGTGTTACAGTGAGGGGTGTGGGGTATATCAGAGTGTTACAGTGAGGGGTGTGGGGTATATCAGTGTGTTACAGTGAGGGGTGTGGGGTATATCAGTGTGTTACAGTGAGGGGTGTGGGGTATATCAGAGAGTTACAGTGAGGGGTGTGGGGTATATCAGTGTGTTACAGTGAGGGGTGTGGGGTATATCAGAGAGTTACAGTGAGGGGTGTGGGGTATCTCAGTGTTACAGTGAGGGGTGTGGGATATATCAGAGTGTTACAGTGAGGGGTGTGGGGTCTATCAGAGTGTTACAGTGAGGGGTGTGGGGTATATCAGTGTGTTACAGTGAGGGGTGTGGGGTATATCAAAGAGTAACAGTGAGGGGTGTTGGGTATATCAGAGTGTTACAGTGAGGGGTGTGGGGTATATCAGTGTGTTACAGTGAGGGGTGTGGGGTATATCAGAGAGTTACAGTGAGGGGGGTGGTGTATATCAGAGTGTTACAGTGAGGGGTGTGGGGTATATCAGAGAGTTACAGTGAGGGGTGTGGGGTATATCAGAGTGTTACAGTGAGGGGTGTGGGGTATATCGGAGTGTTACAGTGAGGGGTGTGGGGTACATCAGTGTGTTACAGTGAGGGGTGTGGGGTATATCAGTGTGTTACAGTGAGGGGTGTGGGGTATATCAGAGAGTTACAGTGAGGGGTGTGGGGTATATCAGAGTGTTAAAGTGAGGGGTGTGGGGTATATCAGAGTGTTACAGTGAGGGGTGTGGGGTATATCAGTGTGTTACAGTGAGGGGTGTGGGGTATATCAGTGTGTTACAGTGAGGGGTGTGGGGTATATCAGTGTGTTACAGTGAGGGGTGTGGGGTATATCAGTGTGTTACAGTGAGGGGTGTGGGATATATCAGAGTGTTACAGTGAGTGGTGTGGGGTATATCAGAGTGTTGCAGTGAGGGTTGTGGGGTATATCAGTGTGTTACAGTGAGTGGTGTGGGGTATATCAGAGTGTTGCAGTGAGGGTTGTGGGGTATATCAGTGTGTTACAGTGAGGGGTGTGGGGTATATCAGAGTGTTGCAGTGAGGGGTGTGGGGTATATCAGAGTGTTGCAGTGAGGGTTGTGGGGTATATCAGTGTGTTACAGTGAGTGGTGTGGGGTATATCAGAGTGTTACAGTGAGGGGTGTGGGGTATATCAGAGTGTTACAGTGAGGGGTGTGGGGTATATCAGAGTGTTACAGTGAGGGGTGTGGGGTATATCAGAGTGTTACAGTGTGGGGTGTGGTGTATATCAGAGTGTTACAGTGAGGGGTGTGGGGTATATCAGAGTGTTACAGTGAGGGGTGTGGGGTATCTCAGAGTGTTACAGTGAGGGGTGTGGGGTATATCAGAGTGTTACACTGAGGGGTGTGGGGTATATCAGTGTGTTACAGTGAGGGGTGTGGGGTATATCAGAGTGTTACAGTGAGGGGTGTGGGGCATATCAGAGTGTTACAGTGAGGGGTGTGGGGTATATCAGAGTGTTACAGTGAGGGGTGTGGGGTATATCAGAGTGTTACAGTGAGGGGTGTGGGGTATATCAGAGTGTTACAGTGAGGGGTGTGTGGTATATCAGAGTGTTACAGTGAGGGGTGTGGGGTATATCAGAGTGTTACAGTGAGGGGTGTGTGGTATATCAGAGTGTTACAGTGAGGGGTGTGGGGTATATCAGAGTGTTACAGTGAGGGGTGTGGGGTATATCAGAGTGTTACAGTGAGGGGTGTGGGGTATATCAGAGTGTTACAGTGAGGGGTGTGTGGTATATCAGAGTGTTACAGTGAGGGGTGTGGGGTATATCAGAGTGTTACAGTGAGGGGTGTGGGGTATATCAGAGTGTTACAGTGAGGGGTGTGGGGTATATCAGAGTGTTACAGTGAGGGGTGTGGGGTATATCAGAGTGTTACAGTGAGGGGTGTGGGGTATATCAGTGTGTTACAGTGAGGGGTGTGGGGTATATCAGAGTGTTACAGTGAGGGGTGTGGGGTATATCAGTGTGTTACAGTGAGGGGTGTGGGGTATATCAGAGTGTTACAGTGAGGAGTGTGGGGTATATCAGAGTGTTACAGTGAGGGGTGTGGGGTATATCAGAGAGTTACAGTGAGGGGTGTGGGGTATATCAGTGTGTTACAGTGAGGGGTGTGTGGTATATCAGAGTGTTACAGTGAGGGGTGTGGGGTATATCAGAGTGTTACAGTGAGGGGTGTGGGGTATATCAGAGTGTTACAGTGAGGGGTGTGGGGTATCTCAGAGTGTTACAGTGAGGGGTGTGGGGTATATCAGAGTGTTACACTGAGGGGTGTGGGGTATATCAGTGTGTTACAGTGAGGGGTGTGGGGTATATCGGAGTGTTACAGTGAGGGGTGTGGGGCATATCAGAGTGTTACAGTGAGGGGTGTGGGGTATATCAGAGTGTTACAGTGAGGGGTGTGGGGTATATCAGAGTGTTACAGTGAGGGGTGTGGGGTATATCAGAGTGTTACAGTGAGGGGTGTGTGGTATATCAGAGTGTTACAGTGAGGGGTGTGGGGTATATCAGAGTGTTACAGTGAGGGGTGTGGGGTATATCAGAGTGTTACAGTGAGGGGTGTGGGGTATATCAGAGTGTTACAGTGAGGGGTGTGTGGTATATCAGAGTGTTACAGTGAGGGGTGTGGGGTATATCAGAGTGTTACAGTGAGGGGTGTGGGGTATATCAGAGTGTTACAGTGAGGGGTGTGGGGTATATCAGAGTGTTACAGTGAGGGGTGTGGGGTATATCAGAGTGTTACAGTGAGGGGTGTGGGGTATATCAGTGTGTTACAGTGAGGGGTGTGGGGTATATCAGAGTGTTACAGTGAGGGGTGTGGGGTATATCAGAGTGTTACAGTGAGGGGTGTGGGGTATATCAGTGTGTTACACACTCCTAGATGGCCTCATCTTCCAACCTGTGTAAACTTGCGATCATCCAAAACTCGGCTGCCTGTGTCCCAACTCGCTCGAAGTCCCATTTAACCAACGCCCCTGTGCTCGCTGCCCTCCATTGGCGGCATGTCAGGCAACAACGCAAATTTAAAATTCCCTTTCGGAAACACTTCTACACACAAAGGGTGGTAGAAGTTTGGAACTCTCTTCCACACACGGCAATTGATGCGAGATCAATTGTTACTTTGAAATAGGAGATTGATAGCTTTCTGTTTTGGAGTACTTTGTGCAGCTTTGGTCTCCTTCCCTAAGGAAGGATGATCTTGCCGTCGAGGGAGTGCAGCGAAGGTTCACCAGACTGATTCCTGGGATGGCAGGACTGTCATCAAACAGTCGATTGGGCTTATACTCGCTAGAGTTTAGAAGAATGAGAGGGGATCTCATTGAAACTTATAAAATTCTAACAGGACTAGACAGACTAGATGCAGGAAGGATGTTCCCGATGGTCGGGGAGTCCAGAACCAGGGGTCACAGTCTAAGGATAAGGGGTAAGCCATTTAGGACTGAGATGAGGAGGAATTTCTTCACCCAGAGAGTGGTGAACCTGTGGAATTCTCTACCACAGAAGGCAGTGGAGGCCAATTCATTAAATATATTCAAGAAGGAGTTAGATATATTTCTTAAGGCTAAAGGGATCAAGGGATATGGGGAGAAAGCAGGGACAGGGTACTGAGTTTGGACGATCAGCCATGATCTCATTGAATGGCGGAACAGGCTCGAAGGGGCCGAATGGCCTACTCCTGCTCCTATCTTCTCTGTTTCTATGTATTCACTAGAGTTTAGAAATGTATGTAATTCTGACAGGGATTGACAGACTGGATGCAGGGAGGATTTTTCGCCTGGCTGGGGGTTCTAGAACGAGGGAGTCACAGTCTCAGGATACGGGGTAGGACATTTAGGACAGAGATGAGGAGACATTTCTTCACTCGTAGGGCCGAATGGCCTACTCCTGATCCTATTTTTCTATATTTCTATGTTAACCAAAATTATTAAGGGATATGGGCCAAAGGCAGGTATGGAGCTATGTAAGATTCAGATCACAGGCTCACACACAGATTACCCAACAGGGCTTTAGAAGTTGCAAGGCTTTTTATTAAAGAGCTTCAGTTTTAAAGCACAATCAGATATTACATATGGTCTAAGCCGAGTATAATAGACATACAACCCGTGAGAGTAGAGCGCGATCTACGACTCCCGAATCGGAATGCCACGACCGGACGGACGGGGAGGCAGTATGGTGGTCTCGGATTGGGTAGATCCCTGCCGTCTGCTGCAGCGGTCACTTCCGTTGGGTCATCTCTCGAGCTGTTGGAGGTATGAGGCCGTCAGCCACCTCAGAGGCTAAACTTGACCAAGGTGTTAGGCCGTAGCCACCTGGGGGAAGCCTTCGCCCCTGGCTGCCTCATTTCCTCTCTCGGTCGTCTATATTTATAGTTATTTCGGTGGGCTGGTAATCTCCTGGTGTCAATCGTTTGATCCCGCATCCTATTGTCCAATTGTGAAGCAGGAAGGCATCCCTCGCCGTCCCGTTCTCCGTGACTGACAAGGCCTCCCTCTTATCTTTCTGAGGAATGTTTTGTCAAGTTTATTCAAGGGCATTTTATGGCTTCGTGGCTCCTTGTTATCTAGCAGGTGTTATCCTCCATGTTTCCTTGCATTTTACGATTCCCTTATCACTTCAATTTGTCTTCTGATGCTTGATATTCGACCTTGCTGGCATTTATGCTATCTTTTCCCGGTTGCATGTTGTCAGGCTCTGTTCTAAGAATTAAAACTCGTCTTTGACTCTAACAACTATTTCTTACAGTTAGCTCGCAGGTCTGACATGATTTAATTGAATGGTGGAACAGGCTCAAGGGAATCAACGGCCTCCTCCTTTTCGCCTGTTCCACTCTTGTTTTTACATCGGTGTAATGAAATCTGTTTGTCTTGATCCTGTATTCATTTTGCACTCATGTATGTTACCCTCCCCCACTGTGTATAGTTTCACTTCCTCTTTCCCGACTAACCTGGGAGGTCCCAGGTCTTGGCTCTTGGCTCCGCCCCTGACTTCTCTTACATAAAGATCCCAGGATCTGTATGACTCATTCCTGTGAACCAGTCGGCGTGTTGAGATGTTAGCTCTGATCTTAGTGATTAAAAGCCAACTTGTTTAAGTCTATAACTTCTAGTTTTGTGGTTATTGAAGGCCCATCAATCGGTACATGGCCTCGCCCCTCCCAATCTCTGTAACTTCCACCAGCCCTACAACAATTTGTGACCTCTTGCGCATCCCCGATTTAAATCGATCCATCATTGGCGGCCGCGCCTTCAGCTGCCTAGGCCCTAAACTCTGTAATTACCTCCCCAAACCTCCCTGCCTCACCCCGTCTTTCTTCCATTAAGACGTTCCTTAAAACCTACCTCTTTGACCAAGCTCCTGTACGGCCCATGTATGTGTCTCAGTGTCAGCTCCTGTACAGTCCGTGTGTGTGTCTCAGTGTCAGCTCCTGTACGGCCCATGTATGTGTCTCAGTGTCAGCTCCTGTACAGTCCGTGTGTGTGTCTCAGTGTCAGCTCCTGTACAGCCCGTGTGTGTCTCAGTGTCAGCTCCTGTACAGCCCGTGTGTGTGTCTCAGTGTCAGCTCCTGTACGGCCCGTGTGTGTCTCAGTGTCAGCTCCTGTACGGCCCGTGTGTGTCTCAGTGTCAGCTCCTGTACAGCCTGTGTGTGTGTCTCAGTGTCAGCTCCTGTACGGCCCGTGTGTGTGTCTCAGTTTCAGCTCCTGTGCAGCCCGTGTGTGTGTCTCAGTGTCAGCTCCTGTACGGCCCATGTGTGTGTCTCAGTGTCAGCTCCATACGGCCCGTGTGTGTGTCTCAGTGTCAGCTCCTGTACGGCCCGTGTGTGTCTCAGTGTCAGTTACTGTATGACCCGTGTGTGTGTCTCAGAGTCAGCTCCTGTACGGCCCGTGTGTGTGTCTCAGTGTCAGTTACTGTATGACCCGTGTGTGTGTCCCAGTGTTAGCTCCTGTACGGCCCGTGTGTGTGTCTCAGTGTCAGCTCCTGTACGGCCCATGTGTGTGTCTCAGTGTCAGCTCCTGTACAGTCAGTGTGTGTGTCTCAGTGTCAGCTCCTGTACGGCCCGTGTGTGTGTCTCAGTGTCAGCTCCAGTACGGCCCGTGTGTGTGTCTCAGTGTCAGCTCCTGTACGGCCCGTGTGTGGGTCTCAGTGTCAGCTCCTGTACGGGTGTGTGTCTCAGTGTCAGCTCCTGTACGGCCCGTGTGTGTGTCTCAGTGTCAGCTCCTGTAGGGTCCGTGTGTGTGCCTCAGTGTCAGCTCCTGTATGGTCTGTCTGTGTGTCTCAGTGCCAGCTCCTGTACGGCCCGTGTGTGTGTCTCAGTGTCAGCTCCTGTGCGGCCCGTGTGTGTGTCTCAGTGCCAGCTCCTGTACGGCCTGTGTGTGTGTCTCAGTGTCAGCTCCTGTGCGGCCCGTGTGTGTGTCTCAGTGTCAGCTCCTGTACAGCCCGTGTGTGTGTCTCAGTTTCAGCTCCTGTACGGCCCGTGTGTGTGTCTCAGTGTCAGCTCCCGTACGGCCCGTGTGTGTGTTTCAGTGTCAGCTCCGGTATGGCCCGTGTGCGTGTCTCAGTGTCAGCTCCTGTACGGCCCGTGTGTGTGCCTCAGTGTCAGCTCCTGTACGGCCCGTGTGTGTGCCGCAGTGTCAGCTCCTGTACGGCCCGTGTGTGGGTCTCAGTGTCAGCTCATGTACGGCCCGTGTGTGTCTCAGTGTCAGCTCCTGTACGGCCCGTGTGTGTGTCTCAGTGTCAGCTCCTGTACGGCCCGTGTGTGTGTCTCAGTGTCAGCTCCTGTACGGTCCGTGTGTGTCTCAGTGTCAGCTCCTGTACGGCCCATGTGTGTGTCTCAGTGTCAGCTCCTGTACAGCCCATGTGTGTGTCTCAGTGTCAGCTCCTGTACGGCCCATGTGTGTGTCTCAGTGTCAGCTCCTGTACAGCCCGTGTGTGTGTCTCAGTGTCAGCTCCTGTACGGCCCGTGTGTGGGTCTCAGTGTCAGCTCCTGTACGGCCCGTGTGTGTCTCAGTGTCAGCTCCTGTATGGCCCGTGTGTGTGTCTCAGTGTCAGTTCCTGTACGGTCCGTGTGTGTGTCTCAGTGTCAGCTCCTGTATGGTCAGTGTGTGTGTCTCAGTGTCAGCTCCTGTACGGCCCGTGTGTGTGTCTCAGTGTCAGCTCCTGTACGGCCCGTGTGTGTGTCTCAGTGTCAGCTCCTGTACGGCCTGTGTGTGTGTCTCAGTGTCAGCTCCTGTACGGCCCGTGTGTGTGTCTCAGTGTCAGCTCCTGTACGGCCCGCGTGTTTGTCTTAGTGTCAGCTCCTGTATGACCCGTGTGTGTGTCTCAGTTTCAGCTCCAGTACGGCCCATGTGTGTGTCTCAGTGTCAGCTCCTGTGTAGCTTGTGTGTGTGTCTCAGTGTCAGCTCCTGTACGGCCCGTGTGTGTGTCTCAGTGTCAGCTCCTGTACGGCCCGTGTGTGTGCCTCAGTGTCAGCTCCTGTACGGCCCGTGTGTGTCTCAGTGTCAGCTCCTGTACGGCCCGTGTGTGTGTCTCAGTGTCAGCTCCTGTACGGCCCGTGTGTGTGTCTCAGTGTCAGCTCCTGTACAGCCCGTGTGTGTGTCTCAGTGTCAGCTCCTGTACGGCCCGTGTGTGTGTCTCAGTGTCAGCTCCTGTACGGCCTGTGAGTGTTTCTCAGTGTCAGCTCCTGTACGGCCCGTGTGGGTGTCTCAGTTTCAGCTCCTGTACGGCCCGTGTGTGTGTCTCAGTGTCAGCTCCTGTACAGCCCGTGTGTATGTCTCAGTGTCAGCTCCTGTACGGCCCGTCTGTGTGTCTCAGTGTCAGCTCATGTACGGCCCGTGTGTGTGTCTCAGTGTCAGCTCCTGTACGGCCCGTGTGTGTGTGTCAGCTCCTGTACAGCCCGTGTGTGTCTCAGTGCCAGCTCCTGTATGGCCCGTGTGTGTGTCTCAGTGCCAGCTCCTGTACGGCCCGTGTGTGTGTCTCAGTGTCAGCTCCTGTACGGCCCGTGTGTGTGTCTCAGTTTCAGCTCCTGTACAGCCCATGTGTGTGTCTCAGTGTCAGCTCCTGTACAGCCCGTGTGTGTGTCTCAGTTTCAGCTCCTGTACAGCCTGTGTGTGTGTCTCAGTGTCGGCTTCTGTACGGCCCGTGTGTGTGTCTCAGTGTCAGCTCCTGTACAGCCCATGTGTGTGTCTCAGTGTCAGCTCCTGTACAGCCCGTGTGTGTGTCTCAGTGTCAGCTCCTGTACGGCCCATGTGTGTGTCTCAGTGTCAGCTCCTGTACAGCCCGTGTGTGTGTCTCAGTGTCAGCTCCTGTATGGCCCGTGTGTGTGTCTCAGTGTCAGCTCCTGTACGGCCCATGTGTGTGTCTCAGTGTCAGCTCCTGTACGGCCCGTGTGTGTGTCTCAGTGTCAGCTCCTGTACGGCCCATGTGTGTGTCTCAGTGTCAGCTCCTGTACGGCCCGTGTGTGTGTCTCAGTGTCAGCTCCTGTACAGCCCATGTGTGTGTCTCAGTGTCAGCTCCTGTACGGCCCGTGTGTGTGTCTCAGTGTCAGCTCCTGTACAGCCCATGTGTGTCTCTCAGTGTCAGCTCCTGTACGGCCCATGTGTGTGTCTCAGTGTCAGCTCCTGTACGGCCCGTGTGTGTGTCTCAGTGTCAGCTCCTGTACGGCCCGTGTGTGTGTCTCAGTGTCAGCTCCTGTTCAGCCTGTGTGTCTCTCAGTGTCAGCTCCTGTACGGCCCGTGTGTGTGTCTCAGTGTCAGGTCCTGTACGGCCCGTGTGTGTGTCTCAGTGTCAGCTTCTGTACGGCCCGTGTGTGTGTCACAGTGTCAGCTCCTGTATGGCCCGTGTGTGTGTCTCAGTGTCAGCTCCTGTACGGCCCGTGTGTGTGTCTCAGTGTCAGCTCCTGTACGGCCCGTGTGTGTGTCTCAGTGTCAGCTCCTGTACAGCCCGTGTGTGTGTCTCAGTGTCAGGTCCTGTACGGCCCGTGTGTGTGTCTCAGTGTCAGCTCCTGTACGGCCCGTGTGTGTGTCTCAGTGTCAGCTCCTGTTCAGCCTGTGTGTCTCTCAGTGTCAGCTCCTGTACGGGCCGTGTGTGTGTCTCAGTGTCAGGTCCTGTACGGCCCGTGTGTGTGTCTCAGTGTCAGCTCCTGTACGGCCCGTGTGTGTGTCTCAATGTCAGCTCCTGTACGGCCCATGTGTGTGTCTCAGTGTCAGCTCCTGTACGGCCCGTGTGTGTGTCTCAGTGTCAGCTCCTGTACAGCCCGTGTGTGTGTCTCAATGTCAGCTCCTGTACGGCGCGTGTGTGTGTCTCAGTGTCAGCTGCTGTACGGCCCGTGTGTGTGTCTCAGTGACAGCTCCTGTACGGCCCGTGTGTGTCTCAGTGTCAGCTCCTGTACGGCCCGTGTGTGTGTCTCAGTGTCAGCTCCTGTACGGTCAGTGTGTGTCTCAGTGTCAGCTCCTGTACAGCCCGTGTGTATGTCTCAGTGTCAGCTCCTGTGTAGCCCGTGTGTGTGTCTCAGTGTCAGCTCCTGTACGGCCCGTGTGTGTGTCTCAGTGTCAGCTCCTGTACGGCCCGTGTGTGTGTCTCAGTGTCAGCTCCTGTCCAGCCCGTGTGTGTGTCTCAGTGTCAGCTCCTGTACGGCCTGTGTGTGTGTCTCAGTGTCAGCTCCTTTACGGCCCGTGTGTGTGTCTCAGTGTCAGCTCCTGTACGACCCGTGTGTGTGTCTCAGTGTCAGCTCCTGTACGGCTCGTGTGTGTGTCTCAGTGTCAGTTCCTGTACGGCCTGTGTGTGTGTCTCAGTGTCAGCTCCTGTACGGCCCGTGTGTGTGTCTGTGTCAGCTCCTGTACGGCCCGTGTGTGTGTCTCAGTGTCAGCTCCTGTACGGCCCGTGTGTTTGTCTCAGTGTCAGCTCCTGTACGGCCTGTGTGTGTGTCTCAGTGTCAGCTCCTGTGCGGCCCGTGTGTGTGTATCAGTGTCAGCTCCTGTACGGCCCGTGTGTGCGTCTCAGTGTCAGGTCCTGTGCGGCCCGTGTGTGTGTCTCAGTGTCAGCTCCTGTACGGTCTGTGTGTGTGTCTCAGAGTCAGCTCCTGTACGGTCTGTGTGTGTGTCTCAGTGTCAGCTCCTGTACGGCCCGTGTGTGTGTCTCAGTGTCAGCTCCTGTACGGCCCGTGTGTGTGTCTCAGTGTCAGCTCCTGTACAGCCCGTGTGTGTGTCTCAGTGTCAGCTCCTGTACGGCCCGTGTGTGTGTCTCAGTGTCAGCTCCTGTACAGCCCGTGTGTGTGTCTCAGTGTCAGCTCCTGTACAGCCCGTGTGTGTGTCTCAGTGTCAGCTCCTGTACGGCCCGTGTGTATGTCTCAGTGTCAGCTCCTGTACGGTCCGTGTGTGTGTGTCAGTGTCAGCTCCTGTACGGCCCGTGTGTGTGTCTCAGTGTCAGCTCCTGTACGGCCCGTGTGTGTCTCAGTGTCAGCTCCTGTACGGCCCGTGTGTGTGTGTCTCAGTGTCAGCTCCTGTACGGCCTGTGTGTGTGTCTCAGTGTCAGCTCCTGTACAGCCCGTGTGTGTGTCTCAGTGTCAGCTCCTGTACGGCCCATGTGTGTGTCTCAGTGTCAGCTCCTGTACAGCCCATGTGTGTGTGTCTCAGTGTCAGCTCCTGTACGGCCTGTGTGTGTGTCTCAGTGTCAGCTCCTGTACGGCCTGTGTGTGTGTCTCAGTGTCAGCTCCTGTACGGCCCGTGTGTGTGTCTCAGTGTCAGTTCCTGTACGGCCCGTGTGTGTGTCTCAGTGTCAGCTCCTGTACGGCCCGTGTGTGTGTCTCAGTATCAGCTCCTGAACGGCCCGTGTGTGTGTCTCAGTGTCAGCTCCTGTACGGCCTGTGTGTGTGTCTCAGTGTCAGCTCCTGTACGGCCCGTGTGTGTGTCTCAGTGTCAGCTCCTGTACAGCCCGTGTGTGTGTCTCAGTGTCAGCTCCTGTACGGTCCGTGTGTGTGTCTCAGTGTCAGCTCCTGTACGGTCCATGTGTGTGTCTCAGTGTCAGCTCCTGTACAGCCCGTGTGTGTGTCTCAGTGTCAGCTCCTGTACAGCCCGTGTGTGTGTCTCAGTGTCAGCTCCTGTATGGCCCGTGTGTGTGTCTCAGTGTCAGCTCCTGTACGGTCCGTGTGTGTCTCAGTGTCAGCTCCTGTACGGCCCGTGTGTGTGTCTCAGTGTCGGCTCCTGTACGGTCAGTGTGTGTGTCTCAGTGTCAGCTCCTGTACGGCCCGTGTGTGTGTCTCAGTGTCAGCTCCTGTACAGCCCGTGTGTGTGTGTCAGCTCCTTAACGGTCCGTGTGTGTCTCAGTGTCAGCTCCTGTACGGTCAGTGTGTGTGTCTCAGTGTCAGCTCCTGTACGGCCCATGTGTGTGTCTCAGTGTCAGCTCCTGTACGGCCCGTGTGTGTGTCTCAGTGTCAGCTCCTGTACGGCCTGTGTGTGTGTCTCAGTGTCAGCTCCTGTACGGCCCGTGTGTGTGTCTCAGTGTCAGCTCCTGTACGGCCCGCGTGTTTGTCTTAGTGTCAGCTCCTGTATGACCCGTGTGTGTGTCTCAGTTTCAGCTCCAGTACGGCCCATGTGTGTGTCTCAGTGTCAGCTCCTGTGTAGCTTGTGTGTGTGTCTCAGTGTCAGCTCCTGTACGGCCCGTGTGTGTGTCTCAGTGTCAGCTCCTGTACGGCCCGTGTGTGTGCCTCAGTGTCAGCTCCTGTACGGCCCGTGTGTGTCTCAGTGTCAGCTCCTGTACGGCCCGTGTGTGTGTCTCAGTGTCAGCTCCTGTACGGCCCGTGTGTGTGTCTCAGTGTCAGCTCCTGTACAGCCCGTGTGTGTGTCTCAGTGTCAGCTCCTGTACGGCCCGTGTGTGTGTCTCAGTGTCAGCTCCTGTACGGCCTGTGAGTGTTTCTCAGTGTCAGCTCCTGTACGGCCCGTGTGGGTGTCTCAGTTTCAGCTCCTGTACGGCCCGTGTGTGTGTCTCAGTGTCAGCTCCTGTACAGCCCGTGTGTATGTCTCAGTGTCAGCTCCTGTACGGCCCGTCTGTGTGTCTCAGTGTCAGCTCATGTACGGCCCGTGTGTGTGTCTCAGTGTCAGCTCCTGTACGGCCCGTGTGTGTGTGTCAGCTCCTGTACAGCCCGTGTGTGTCTCAGTGCCAGCTCCTGTATGGCCCGTGTGTGTGTCTCAGTGCCAGCTCCTGTACGGCCCGTGTGTGTGTCTCAGTGTCAGCTCCTGTACGGCCCGTGTGTGTGTCTCAGTTTCAGCTCCTGTACAGCCCATGTGTGTGTCTCAGTGTCAGCTCCTGTACAGCCCGTGTGTGTGTCTCAGTTTCAGCTCCTGTACAGCCTGTGTGTGTGTCTCAGTGTCGGCTTCTGTACGGCCCGTGTGTGTGTCTCAGTGTCAGCTCCTGTACAGCCCATGTGTGTGTCTCAGTGTCAGCTCCTGTACAGCCCGTGTGTGTGTCTCAGTGTCAGCTCCTGTACGGCCCATGTGTGTGTCTCAGTGTCAGCTCCTGTACAGCCCGTGTGTGTGTCTCAGTGTCAGCTCCTGTATGGCCCGTGTGTGTGTCTCAGTGTCAGCTCCTGTACGGCCCATGTGTGTGTCTCAGTGTCAGCTCCTGTACGGCCCGTGTGTGTGTCTCAGTGTCAGCTCCTGTACGGCCCATGTGTGTGTCTCAGTGTCAGCTCCTGTACGGCCCGTGTGTGTGTCTCAGTGTCAGCTCCTGTACAGCCCATGTGTGTGTCTCAGTGTCAGCTCCTGTACGGCCCGTGTGTGTGTCTCAGTGTCAGCTCCTGTACAGCCCATGTGTGTCTCTCAGTGTCAGCTCCTGTACGGCCCATGTGTGTGTCTCAGTGTCAGCTCCTGTACGGCCCGTGTGTGTGTCTCAGTGTCAGCTCCTGTACGGCCCGTGTGTGTGTCTCAGTGTCAGCTCCTGTTCAGCCTGTGTGTCTCTCAGTGTCAGCTCCTGTACGGCCCGTGTGTGTGTCTCAGTGTCAGGTCCTGTACGGCCCGTGTGTGTGTCTCAGTGTCAGCTTCTGTACGGCCCGTGTGTGTGTCACAGTGTCAGCTCCTGTATGGCCCGTGTGTGTGTCTCAGTGTCAGCTCCTGTACGGCCCGTGTGTGTGTCTCAGTGTCAGCTCCTGTACGGCCCGTGTGTGTGTCTCAGTGTCAGCTCCTGTACAGCCCGTGTGTGTGTCTCAGTGTCAGGTCCTGTACGGCCCGTGTGTGTGTCTCAGTGTCAGCTCCTGTACGGCCCGTGTGTGTGTCTCAGTGTCAGCTCCTGTTCAGCCTGTGTGTCTCTCAGTGTCAGCTCCTGTACGGGCCGTGTGTGTGTCTCAGTGTCAGGTCCTGTACGGCCCGTGTGTGTGTCTCAGTGTCAGCTCCTGTACGGCCCGTGTGTGTGTCTCAATGTCAGCTCCTGTACGGCCCATGTGTGTGTCTCAGTGTCAGCTCCTGTACGGCCCGTGTGTGTGTCTCAGTGTCAGCTCCTGTACAGCCCGTGTGTGTGTCTCAATGTCAGCTCCTGTACGGCGCGTGTGTGTGTCTCAGTGTCAGCTGCTGTACGGCCCGTGTGTGTGTCTCAGTGACAGCTCCTGTACGGCCCGTGTGTGTCTCAGTGTCAGCTCCTGTACGGCCCGTGTGTGTGTCTCAGTGTCAGCTCCTGTACGGTCAGTGTGTGTCTCAGTGTCAGCTCCTGTACAGCCCGTGTGTATGTCTCAGTGTCAGCTCCTGTGTAGCCCGTGTGTGTGTCTCAGTGTCAGCTCCTGTACGGCCCGTGTGTGTGTCTCAGTGTCAGCTCCTGTACGGCCCGTGTGTGTGTCTCAGTGTCAGCTCCTGTCCAGCCCGTGTGTGTGTCTCAGTGTCAGCTCCTGTACGGCCTGTGTGTGTGTCTCAGTGTCAGCTCCTTTACGGCCCGTGTGTGTGTCTCAGTGTCAGCTCCTGTACGACCCGTGTGTGTGTCTCAGTGTCAGCTCCTGTACGGCTCGTGTGTGTGTCTCAGTGTCAGTTCCTGTACGGCCTGTGTGTGTGTCTCAGTGTCAGCTCCTGTACGGCCCGTGTGTGTGTCTGTGTCAGCTCCTGTACGGCCCGTGTGTGTGTCTCAGTGTCAGCTCCTGTACGGCCCGTGTGTTTGTCTCAGTGTCAGCTCCTGTACGGCCTGTGTGTGTGTCTCAGTGTCAGCTCCTGTGCGGCCCGTGTGTGTGTATCAGTGTCAGCTCCTGTACGGCCCGTGTGTGCGTCTCAGTGTCAGGTCCTGTGCGGCCCGTGTGTGTGTCTCAGTGTCAGCTCCTGTACGGTCTGTGTGTGTGTCTCAGAGTCAGCTCCTGTACGGTCTGTGTGTGTGTCTCAGTGTCAGCTCCTGTACGGCCCGTGTGTGTGTCTCAGTGTCAGCTCCTGTACGGCCCGTGTGTGTGTCTCAGTGTCAGCTCCTGTACAGCCCGTGTGTGTGTCTCAGTGTCAGCTCCTGTACGGCCCGTGTGTGTGTCTCAGTGTCAGCTCCTGTACAGCCCGTGTGTGTGTCTCAGTGTCAGCTCCTGTACAGCCCGTGTGTGTGTCTCAGTGTCAGCTCCTGTACGGCCCGTGTGTATGTCTCAGTGTCAGCTCCTGTACGGTCCGTGTGTGTGTGTCAGTGTCAGCTCCTGTACGGCCCGTGTGTGTGTCTCAGTGTCAGCTCCTGTACGGCCCGTGTGTGTCTCAGTGTCAGCTCCTGTACGGCCCGTGTGTGTGTGTCTCAGTGTCAGCTCCTGTACGGCCTGTGTGTGTGTCTCAGTGTCAGCTCCTGTACAGCCCGTGTGTGTGTCTCAGTGTCAGCTCCTGTACGGCCCATGTGTGTGTCTCAGTGTCAGCTCCTGTACAGCCCATGTGTGTGTGTCTCAGTGTCAGCTCCTGTACGGCCTGTGTGTGTGTCTCAGTGTCAGCTCCTGTACGGCCTGTGTGTGTGTCTCAGTGTCAGCTCCTGTACGGCCCGTGTGTGTGTCTCAGTGTCAGTTCCTGTACGGCCCGTGTGTGTGTCTCAGTGTCAGCTCCTGTACGGCCCGTGTGTGTGTCTCAGTATCAGCTCCTGAACGGCCCGTGTGTGTGTCTCAGTGTCAGCTCCTGTACGGCCTGTGTGTGTGTCTCAGTGTCAGCTCCTGTACGGCCCGTGTGTGTGTCTCAGTGTCAGCTCCTGTACAGCCCGTGTGTGTGTCTCAGTGTCAGCTCCTGTACGGTCCGTGTGTGTGTCTCAGTGTCAGCTCCTGTACGGTCCATGTGTGTGTCTCAGTGTCAGCTCCTGTACAGCCCGTGTGTGTGTCTCAGTGTCAGCTCCTGTACAGCCCGTGTGTGTGTCTCAGTGTCAGCTCCTGTATGGCCCGTGTGTGTGTCTCAGTGTCAGCTCCTGTACGGTCCGTGTGTGTCTCAGTGTCAGCTCCTGTACGGCCCGTGTGTGTGTCTCAGTGTCGGCTCCTGTACGGTCAGTGTGTGTGTCTCAGTGTCAGCTCCTGTACGGCCCGTGTGTGTGTCTCAGTGTCAGCTCCTGTACAGCCCGTGTGTGTGTGTCAGCTCCTTAACGGTCCGTGTGTGTCTCAGTGTCAGCTCCTGTACGGTCAGTGTGTGTGTCTCAGTGTCAGCTCCTGTACGGCCCATGTGTGTGTCTCAGTGTCAGCTCCTGTACGGCCCGTGTGTGTGTCTCAGTGTCATCTCCTGTATGGCCCATGTGTGTGTCTCAGTGTCAGCTCCTGTACGGCCCGTGTGTGTGTCTCAGTGTCAGCTCCTGTACGGCCCGTGTGTATGTCTCAGTGTCAGCTCCTGTACGGCCCATGTGTGTGTCTCAGTGTCAGCTCCTGTACGGCCCGTGTGTGTGTCTCAGTGTCAGCTCCTGTACGGCCCATGTGTGTGTCTCAGTGTCAGCTCCTGTACGGCCCGTGTGTGTGTCTCAGTGTCAGCTCCTGTACGGCCCGTGTGTGTGTCTCAGTGTCAGCTCCTGTACAGCCCACGTGTATGTCTCACTGTCAGCTCCTGTACGGCCCGTGTGTGTGTCTCAGTGTCAGCTCATGTACGGCCCCTGTGTGTGTGTCTCAGTGTCAGCTCCTGTACGGCCCGTGTGTGTGTCTCAGTGTCAGCTCCTGTACGGCCCGTGTGTGTGTCTCAGTGTCAGCTCCTCTACAGCCCGTGTATGTCTCACTGTCAGCTCCTGTACGGCCCGTGTGTGTGTCTCAGTGTCAGCTCCTGTACGGCCCGTGTGTGTGTCTGTGTCAGCTCCTGTACGGCCCATGTGTGTGTCTCAGTGTCAGCTCCTGTACGGCCCGTGTGTGTGTCTCAGTGTCAGCTCCTGTACGGCCCGTGTGTGTGTCTCAGTGTCAGCTCCTGTACGGCCCATGTGTGTGTCTCAGTGTCAGCTCCTGTATGACCCGTGTGTGTGTCTCAGTGTCAGCTCCTGTACGGCCCGTGTGTGTGTCTCAGTGTCAGCTCCTGTACGGTCAGTGTGTGTGTCTCAGTGTCAGCTCCTGTACGGCCCGTGTGTGTGTCTCAGTGTCAGCTCCAGTACGGCCCGTGTGTGTGTCTCAGTGTCAGCTCCTGTACGGCCCGTGTGTGGGTCTCAGTGTCAGCTCCTGTACGGGTGTGTGTCTCAGTGTCAGCTCCTGTACGGCCCGTGTGTGTGTCTCAGTGTCAGCTCCTGTAGGGTCCGTGTGTGTGCCTCAGTGTCAGCTCCTGTATGGTCTGTCTGTGTGTCTGAGTGCCAGCTCCTGTACGGCCCATGTGTGTGTCTCAGTGTCAGCTCCTGTGCGGCCCGTGTGTGTGTCTCAGTGCCAGCTCCTGTACGGCCTGTGTGTGTGTCTCAGTGTCAGCTCCTGTGCGGCCCGTGTGTGTGTCTCAGTGTCAGCTCCTGTACAGCCCGTGTGTGTGTCTCAGTTTCAGCTCCTGTACGGCCCGTGTGTGTGTCTCAGTGTCAGCTGCCGTACGGCCCGTGTGTGTGTTTCAGTGTCAGCTCCGGTATGGCCCGTGTGTGTGTCTCAGTGTCAGCTCCTGTACGGCCCGTGTGTGTGCCTCAGTGTCAGCTCCTGTACGGCCCGTGTGTGTGCCGCAGTGTCAGCTCCTGTACGGCCCGTGTGTGGGTCTCAGTGTCAGCTCATGTACGGCCCGTGTGTGTCTCAGTGTCAGCTCCTGTACGGCCCGTGTGTGTGTCTCAGTGTCAGCTCCTGTACGGCCCGTGTGTGTGTCTCAGTGTCAGCTCCTGTACGGTCCGTGTGTGTCTCAGTGTCAGCTCCTGTACGGCCCATGTGTGTGTCTCAGTGTCAGCTCCAGTACAGCCCATGTGTGTGTCTCAGTGTCAGCTCCTGTACGGCCCATGTGTGTGTCTCAGTGTCAGCTCCTGTACAGCCCGTGTGTGTGTCTCAGTGTCAGCTCCTGAACGGCCCGTGTGTGGGTCTCAGTGTCAGCTCCTGTACGGCCCGTGTGTGTCTCAGTGTCAGCTCCTGTATGGCCCGTGTGTGTGTCTCAGTGTCAGTTCCTGTACGGTCCGTGTGTGTGTCTCAGTGTCAGCTCCTGTATGGTCAGTGTGTGTGTCTCAGTGTCAGCTCCTGTACGGCCCGTGTGTGTGTCTCAGTGTCAGCTCCTGTACGGCCCGTGTGTGTGTCTCAGTGTCAGCTCCTGTACGGCCTGTGTGTGTGTCTCAGTGTCAGCTCCTGTACGGCCCGTGTGTGTGTCTCAGTGTCAGCTCCTGTACGGCCCGCGTGTTTGTCTTAGTGTCAGCTCCTGTATGACCCGTGTGTGTGTCTCAGTTTCAGCTCCAGTACGGCCCATGTGTGTGTCTCAGTGTCAGCTCCTGTGTAGCTTGTGTGTGTGTCTCAGTGTCAGCTCCTGTACGGCCCGTGTGTGTGTCTCAGTGTCAGCTCCTGTACGGCCCGTGTGTGTGCCTCAGTGTCAGCTCCTGTACGGCCCGTGTGTGTCTCAGTGTCAGCTCCTGTACGGCCCGTGTGTGTGTCTCAGTGTCAGCTCCTGTACGGCCCGTGTGTGTGTCTCAGTGTCAGCTCCTGTACAGCCCGTGTGTGTGTCTCAGTGTCAGCTCCTGTACGGCCCGTGTGTGTGTCTCAGTGTCAGCTCCTGTACGGCCTGTGAGTGTTTCTCAGTGTCAGCTCCTGTACGGCCCGTGTGGGTGTCTCAGTTTCAGCTCCTGTACGGCCCGTGTGTGTGTCTCAGTGTCAGCTCCTGTACAGCCCGTGTGTATGTCTCAGTGTCAGCTCCTGTACGGCCCGTCTGTGTGTCTCAGTGTCAGCTCATGTACGGCCCGTGTGTGTGTCTCAGTGTCAGCTCCTGTACGGCCCGTGTGTGTGTGTCAGCTCCTGTACAGCCCGTGTGTGTCTCAGTGCCAGCTCCTGTATGGCCCGTGTGTGTGTCTCAGTGCCAGCTCCTGTACGGCCCGTGTGTGTGTCTCAGTGTCAGCTCCTGTACGGCCCGTGTGTGTGTCTCAGTTTCAGCTCCTGTACAGCCCATGTGTGTGTCTCAGTGTCAGCTCCTGTACAGCCCGTGTGTGTGTCTCAGTTTCAGCTCCTGTACAGCCTGTGTGTGTGTCTCAGTGTCGGCTTCTGTACGGCCCGTGTGTGTGTCTCAGTGTCAGCTCCTGTACAGCCCATGTGTGTGTCTCAGTGTCAGCTCCTGTACGGGTGTGTGTCTCAGTGTCAGCTCCTGTACGGCCCGTGTGTGTGTCTCAGTGTCAGCTCCTGTAGGGTCCGTGTGTGTGCCTCAGTGTCAGCTCCTGTATGGTCTGTCTGTGTGTCTGAGTGCCAGCTCCTGTACGGCCCATGTGTGTGTCTCAGTGTCAGCTCCTGTGCGGCCCGTGTGTGTGTCTCAGTGCCAGCTCCTGTACGGCCTGTGTGTGTGTCTCAGTGTCAGCTCCTGTGCGGCCCGTGTGTGTGTCTCAGTGTCAGCTCCTGTACAGCCCGTGTGTGTGTCTCAGTTTCAGCTCCTGTACGGCCCGTGTGTGTGTCTCAGTGTCAGCTGCCGTACGGCCCGTGTGTGTGTTTCAGTGTCAGCTCCGGTATGGCCCGTGTGTGTGTCTCAGTGTCAGCTCCTGTACGGCCCGTGTGTGTGCCTCAGTGTCAGCTCCTGTACGGCCCGTGTGTGTGCCGCAGTGTCAGCTCCTGTACGGCCCGTGTGTGGGTCTCAGTGTCAGCTCATGTACGGCCCGTGTGTGTCTCAGTGTCAGCTCCTGTACGGCCCGTGTGTGTGTCTCAGTGTCAGCTCCTGTACGGCCCGTGTGTGTGTCTCAGTGTCAGCTCCTGTACGGTCCGTGTGTGTCTCAGTGTCAGCTCCTGTACGGCCCATGTGTGTGTCTCAGTGTCAGCTCCAGTACAGCCCATGTGTGTGTCTCAGTGTCAGCTCCTGTACGGCCCATGTGTGTGTCTCAGTGTCAGCTCCTGTACAGCCCGTGTGTGTGTCTCAGTGTCAGCTCCTGAACGGCCCGTGTGTGGGTCTCAGTGTCAGCTCCTGTACGGCCCGTGTGTGTCTCAGTGTCAGCTCCTGTATGGCCCGTGTGTGTGTCTCAGTGTCAGTTCCTGTACGGTCCGTGTGTGTGTCTCAGTGTCAGCTCCTGTATGGTCAGTGTGTGTGTCTCAGTGTCAGCTCCTGTACGGCCCGTGTGTGTGTCTCAGTGTCAGCTCCTGTACGGCCCGTGTGTGTGTCTCAGTGTCAGCTCCTGTACGGCCTGTGTGTGTGTCTCAGTGTCAGCTCCTGTACGGCCCGTGTGTGTGTCTCAGTGTCAGCTCCTGTACGGCCCGCGTGTTTGTCTTAGTGTCAGCTCCTGTATGACCCGTGTGTGTGTCTCAGTTTCAGCTCCAGTACGGCCCATGTGTGTGTCTCAGTGTCAGCTCCTGTGTAGCTTGTGTGTGTGTCTCAGTGTCAGCTCCTGTACGGCCTGTGTGTGTGTCTCAGTGTCAGCTCCTGTACGGCCCGTGTGTGTGTCTCAGTGTCAGCTCCTGTACGGCCCGCGTGTTTGTCTTAGTGTCAGCTCCTGTATGACCCGTGTGTGTGTCTCAGTTTCAGCTCCTGTACGGCCCGTGTGTGTGTCTCAGTGTCAGCTGCCGTACGGCCCGTGTGTGTGTTTCAGTGTCAGCTCCGGTATGGCCCGTGTGTGTGTCTCAGTGTCAGCTCCTGTACGGCCCGTGTGTGTGCCGCAGTGTCAGCTCCTGTACGGCCCGTGTGTGGGTCTCAGTGTCAGCTCATGTACGGCCCGTGTGTGTCTCAGTGTCAGCTCCTGTACGGCCCGTGTGTGTGTCTCAGTGTCAGCTCCTGTACGGCCCGTGTGTGTGTCTCAGTGTCAGCTCCTGTACGGTCCGTGTGTGTCTCAGTGTCAGCTCCTGTACGGCCCATGTGTGTGTCTCAGTGTCAGCTCCAGTACAGCCCATGTGTGTGTCTCAGTGTCAGCTCCTGTACGGCCCATGTGTGTGTCTCAGTGTCAGCTCCTGTACAGCCCGTGTGTGTGTCTCAGTGTCAGCTCCTGAACGGCCCGTGTGTGGGTCTCAGTGTCAGCTCCTGTACGGCCCGTGTGTGTCTCAGTGTCAGCTCCTGTATGGCCCGTGTGTGTGTCTCAGTGTCAGTTCCTGTACGGTCCGTGTGTGTGTCTCAGTGTCAGCTCCTGTATGGTCAGTGTGTGTGTCTCAGTGTCAGCTCCTGTACGGCCCGTGTGTGTGTCTCAGTGTCAGCTCCTGTACGGCCCGTGTGTGTGTCTCAGTGTCAGCTCCTGTACGGCCTGTGTGTGTGTCTCAGTGTCAGCTCCTGTACGGCCCGTGTGTGTGTCTCAGTGTCAGCTCCTGTACGGCCCGCGTGTTTGTCTTAGTGTCAGCTCCTGTATGACCCGTGTGTGTGTCTCAGTTTCAGCTCCAGTACGGCCCATGTGTGTGTCTCAGTGTCAGCTCCTGTGTAGCTTGTGTGTGTGTCTCAGTGTCAGCTCCTGTACGGCCCGTGTGTGTGTCTCAGTGTCAGCTCCTGTACGGCCCGTGTGTGTGCCTCAGTGTCAGCTCCTGTACGGCCCGTGTGTGTCTCAGTGTCAGCTCCTGTACGGCCCGTGTGTGTGTCTCAGTGTCAGCTCCTGTACGGCCCGTGTGTGTGTCTCAGTGTCAGCTCCTGTACAGCCCGTGTGTGTGTCTCAGTGTCAGCTCCTGTACGGCCCGTGTGTGTGTCTCAGTGTCAGCTCCTGTACGGCCTGTGAGTGTTTCTCAGTGTCAGCTCCTGTACGGCCCGTGTGGGTGTCTCAGTTTCAGCTCCTGTACGGCCCGTGTGTGTGTCTCAGTGTCAGCTCCTGTACAGCCCGTGTGTATGTCTCAGTGTCAGCTCCTGTACGGCCCGTCTGTGTGTCTCAGTGTCAGCTCATGTACGGCCCGTGTGTGTGTCTCAGTGTCAGCTCCTGTACGGCCCGTGTGTGTGTGTCAGCTCCTGTACAGCCCGTGTGTGTCTCAGTGCCAGCTCCTGTATGGCCCGTGTGTGTGTCTCAGTGCCAGCTCCTGTACGGCCCGTGTGTGTGTCTCAGTGTCAGCTCCTGTACGGCCCGTGTGTGTGTCTCAGTTTCAGCTCCTGTACAGCCCATGTGTGTGTCTCAGTGTCAGCTCCTGTACAGCCCGTGTGTGTGTCTCAGTTTCAGCTCCTGTACAGCCTGTGTGTGTGTCTCAGTGTCGGCTTCTGTACGGCCCGTGTGTGTGTCTCAGTGTCAGCTCCTGTACAGCCCATGTGTGTGTCTCAGTGTCAGCTCCTGTACGGGTGTGTGTCTCAGTGTCAGCTCCTGTACGGCCCGTGTGTGTGTCTCAGTGTCAGCTCCTGTAGGGTCCGTGTGTGTGCCTCAGTGTCAGCTCCTGTATGGTCTGTCTGTGTGTCTGAGTGCCAGCTCCTGTACGGCCCATGTGTGTGTCTCAGTGTCAGCTCCTGTGCGGCCCGTGTGTGTGTCTCAGTGCCAGCTCCTGTACGGCCTGTGTGTGTGTCTCAGTGTCAGCTCCTGTGCGGCCCGTGTGTGTGTCTCAGTGTCAGCTCCTGTACAGCCCGTGTGTGTGTCTCAGTTTCAGCTCCTGTACGGCCCGTGTGTGTGTCTCAGTGTCAGCTGCCGTACGGCCCGTGTGTGTGTTTCAGTGTCAGCTCCGGTATGGCCCGTGTGTGTGTCTCAGTGTCAGCTCCTGTACGGCCCGTGTGTGTGCCTCAGTGTCAGCTCCTGTACGGCCCGTGTGTGTGCCGCAGTGTCAGCTCCTGTACGGCCCGTGTGTGGGTCTCAGTGTCAGCTCATGTACGGCCCGTGTGTGTCTCAGTGTCAGCTCCTGTACGGCCCGTGTGTGTGTCTCAGTGTCAGCTCCTGTACGGCCCGTGTGTGTGTCTCAGTGTCAGCTCCTGTACGGTCCGTGTGTGTCTCAGTGTCAGCTCCTGTACGGCCCATGTGTGTGTCTCAGTGTCAGCTCCAGTACAGCCCATGTGTGTGTCTCAGTGTCAGCTCCTGTACGGCCCATGTGTGTGTCTCAGTGTCAGCTCCTGTACAGCCCGTGTGTGTGTCTCAGTGTCAGCTCCTGAACGGCCCGTGTGTGGGTCTCAGTGTCAGCTCCTGTACGGCCCGTGTGTGTCTCAGTGTCAGCTCCTGTATGGCCCGTGTGTGTGTCTCAGTGTCAGTTCCTGTACGGTCCGTGTGTGTGTCTCAGTGTCAGCTCCTGTATGGTCAGTGTGTGTGTCTCAGTGTCAGCTCCTGTACGGCCCGTGTGTGTGTCTCAGTGTCAGCTCCTGTACGGCCCGTGTGTGTGTCTCAGTGTCAGCTCCTGTACGGCCTGTGTGTGTGTCTCAGTGTCAGCTCCTGTACGGCCCGTGTGTGTGTCTCAGTGTCAGCTCCTGTACGGCCCGCGTGTTTGTCTTAGTGTCAGCTCCTGTATGACCCGTGTGTGTGTCTCAGTTTCAGCTCCAGTACGGCCCATGTGTGTGTCTCAGTGTCAGCTCCTGTGTAGCTTGTGTGTGTGTCTCAGTGTCAGCTCCTGTACGGCCCGTGTGTGTGTCTCAGTGTCAGCTCCTGTACGGCCCGTGTGTGTGCCTCTGTGTCAGCTCCTGTACGGCCCGTGTGTGTCTCAGTGTCAGCTCCTGTACGGCCCGTGTGTGTGTCTCAGTGTCAGCTCCTGTACGGCCCGTGTGTGTGTCTCAGTGTCAGCTCCTGTACAGCCCGTGTGTGTGTCTCAGTGTCAGCTCCTGTACGGCCCGTGTGTGTGTCTCAGTGTCAGCTCCTGTACGGCCTGTGAGTGTTTCTCAGTGTCAGCTCCTGTACGGCCCGTGTGGGTGTCTCAGTTTCAGCTCCTGTACGGCCCGTGTGTGTGTCTCAGTGTCAGCTCCTGTACAGCCCGTGTGTATGTCTCAGTGTCAGCTCCTGTACGGCCCGTCTGTGTGTCTCAGTGTCAGCTCATGTACGGCCCGTGTGTGTGTCTCAGTGTCAGCTCCTGTACGGCCCGTGTGTGTGTGTCAGCTCCTGTACAGCCCGTGTGTGTCTCAGTGCCAGCTCCTGTATGGCCCGTGTGTGTGTCTCAGTGCCAGCTCCTGTACGGCCCGTGTGTGTGTCTCAGTGTCAGCTCCTGTACGGCCCGTGTGTGTGTCTCAGTTTCAGCTCCTGTACAGCCCATGTGTGTGTCTCAGTGTCAGCTCCTGTACAGCCCGTGTGTGTGTCTCAGTTTCAGCTCCTGTACAGCCTGTGTGTGTGTCTCAGTGTCGGCTTCTGTACGGCCCGTGTGTGTGTCTCAGTGTCAGCTCCTGTACAGCCCATGTGTGTGTCTCAGTGTCAGCTCCTGTACAGCCCGTGTGTGTGTCTCAGTGTCAGCTCCTGTACGGCCCATGTGTGTGTCTCAGTGTCAGCTCCTGTACAGCCCGTGTGTGTGTCTCAGTGTCAGCTCCTGTATGGCCCGTGTGTGTGTCTCAGTGTCAGCTCCTGTACGGCCCATGTGTGTGTCTCAGTGTCAGCTCCTGTACGGCCCGTGTGTGTGTCTCAGTGTCAGCTCCTGTACGGCCCATGTGTGTGTCTCAGTGTCAGCTCCTGTACGGCCCGCGTGTGTGTCTCAGTGTCAGCTCCTGTACAGCCCATGTGTGTGTCTCAGTGTCAGCTCCTGTACGGCCCGTGTGTGTGTCTCAGTGTCAGCTCCTGTACAGCCCATGTGTGTCTCTCAGTGTCAGCTCCTGTACGGCCCATGTGTGTGTCTCAGTGTCAGCTCCTGTACGGCCCGTGTGTGTGTCTCAGTGTCAGCTCCTGTACGGCCCGTGTGTGTGTCTCAGTGTCAGCTCCTGTTCAGCCTGTGTGTCTCTCAGTGTCAGCTCCTGTACGGCCCGTGTGTGTGTCTCAGTGTCAGGTCCTGTACGGCCCGTGTGTGTGTCTCAGTGTCAGCTTCTGTACGGCCCATGTGTGTGTCACAGTGTCAGCTCCTGTATGGCCCGTGTGTGTGTCTCAGTGTCAGCTCCTGTACGGCCCGTGTGTGTGTCTCAGTGTCAGCTCCTGTACGGCCCGTGTGTGTGTCTCAGTGTCAGCTCCTGTACAGCCCGTGTGTGTGTCTCAGTGTCAGGTCCTGTACGGCCCGTGTGTGTGTCTCAGTGTCAGCTCCTGTACGGCCCGTGTGTGTGTCTCAGTGTCAGCTCCTGTTCAGCCTGTGTGTCTCTCAGTGTCAGCTCCTGTACGGCCCGTGTGTGTGTCTCAGTGTCAGGTCCTGTACGGCCCGTGTGTGTGTCTCAGTGTCAGCTCCTGTACGGCCCGTGTGTGTGTCTCAATGTCAGCTCCTGTACGGCCCATGTGTGTGTCTCAGTGTCAGCTCCTGTACGGCCCGTGTGTGTGTCTCAGTGTCAGCTCCTGTACAGCCCGTGTGTGTGTCTCAATGTCAGCTCCTGTACGGCGCGTGTGTGTGTCTCAGTGTCAGCTGCTGTACGGCCCGTGTGTGTGTCTCAGTGACAGCTCCTGTACGGCCCGTGTGTGTCTCAGTGTCAGCTCCTGTACGGCCCGTGTGTGTGTCTCAGTGTCAGCTCCTGTACGGTCAGTGTGTGTCTCAGTGTCAGCTCCTGTGCGGCCCGTGTGTGTCTCAGTGTCAGCTCCTGTACAGCCCGTGTGTATGTCTCAGTGTCAGCTCCTGTGTAGCCCGTGTGTGTGTCTCAGTGTCAGCTCCTGTACGGCCCGTGTGTGTGTCTCAGTGTCAGCTCCTGTACGGCCCGTGTGTGTGTCTCAGTGTCAGCTCCTGTCCAGCCCGTGTGTGTGTCTCAGTGTCAGCTCCTGTACGGCCTGTGTGTGTGTCTCAGTGTCAGCTCCTTTACGGCCCGTGTGTGTGTCTCAGTGTCAGCTCCTGTACGACCCGTGTGTGTGTCTCAGTGTCAGCTCCTGTACGGCTCGTGTGTGTGTCTCAGTGTCAGTTCCTGTACGGCCTGTGTGTGTGTCTCAGTGTCAGCTCCTGTACGGCCCGTGTGTGTGTCTGTGTCAGCTCCTGTACGGCCCGTGTGTGTGTCTCAGTGTCAGCTCCTGTACGGCCCGTGTGTTTGTCTCAGTGTCAGCTCCTGTACGGCCTGTGTGTGTGTCTCAGTGTCAGCTCCTGTGCGGCCCGTGTGTGTGTATCAGTGTCAGCTCCTGTACGGCCCGTGTGTGCGTCTCAGTGTCAGGTCCTGTGCGGCCCGTGTGTGTGTCTCAGTGTCAGCTCCTGTACGGTCTGTGTGTGTGTCTCAGAGTCAGCTCCTGTACGGTCTGTGTGTGTGTCTCAGTGTCAGCTCCTGTACGGCCCGTGTGTGTGTCTCAGTGTCAGCTCCTGTACGGCCCGTGTGTGTGTCTCAGTGTCAGCTCCTGTACAGCCCGTGTGTGTGTCTCAGTGTCAGCTCCTGTACGGCCCGTGTGTGTGTCTCAGTGTCAGCTCCTGTACAGCCCGTGTGTGTGTCTCAGTGTCAGCTCCTGTACAGCCCGTGTGTGTGTCTCAGTGTCAGCTCCTGTACGGCCCGTGTGTATGTCTCAGTGTCAGCTCCTGTACGGTCCGTGTGTGTGTGTCAGTGTCAGCTCCTGTACGGCCCGTGTGTGTGTCTCAGTGTCAGCTCCTGTACGGCCCGTGTGTGTCTCAGTGTCAGCTCCTGTACGGCCCGTGTGTGTGTGTCTCAGTGTCAGCTCCTGTACGGCCTGTGTGTGTGTCTCAGTGTCAGCTCCTGTACAGCCCGTGTGTGTGTCTCAGTGTCAGCTCCTGTACGGCCCATGTGTGTGTCTCAGTGTCAGCTCCTGTACAGCCCATGTGTGTGTGTCTCAGTGTCAGCTCCTGTACGGCCTGTGTGTGTGTCTCAGTGTCAGCTCCTGTACGGCCTGTGTGTGTGTCTCAGTGTCAGCTCCTGTACGGCCCGTGTGTGTGTCTCAGTGTCAGTTCCTGTACGGCCCGTGTGTGTGTCTCAGTGTCAGCTCCTGTACGGCCCGTGTGTGTGTCTCAGTATCAGCTCCTGAACGGCCCGTGTGTGTGTCTCAGTGTCAGCTCCTGTACGGCCTGTGTGTGTGTCTCAGTGTCAGCTCCTGTACGGCCCGTGTGTGTGTCTCAGTGTCAGCTCCTGTACAGCCCGTGTGTGTGTCTCAGTGTCAGCTCCTGTACGGTCCGTGTGTGTGTCTCAGTGTCAGCTCCTGTACGGTCCATGTGTGTGTCTCAGTGTCAGCTCCTGTACAGCCCGTGTGTGTGTCTCAGTGTCAGCTCCTGTACAGCCCGTGTGTGTGTCTCAGTGTCAGCTCCTGTATGGCCCGTGTGTGTGTCTCAGTGTCAGCTCCTGTACGGTCCGTGTGTGTCTCAGTGTCAGCTCCTGTACGGCCCGTGTGTGTGTCTCAGTGTCGGCTCCTGTACGGTCAGTGTGTGTGTCTCAGTGTCAGCTCCTGTACGGCCCGTGTGTGTGTCTCAGTGTCAGCTCCTGTACAGCCCGTGTGTGTGTGTCAGCTCCTTAACGGTCCGTGTGTGTCTCAGTGTCAGCTCCTGTACGGTCAGTGTGTGTGTCTCAGTGTCAGCTCCTGTACGGCCCATGTGTGTGTCTCAGTGTCAGCTCCTGTACGGCCCGTGTGTGTGTCTCAGTGTCATCTCCTGTATGGCCCATGTGTGTGTCTCAGTGTCAGCTCCTGTACGGCCCGTGTGTGTGTCTCAGTGTCAGCTCCTGTACGGCCCGTGTGTATGTCTCAGTGTCAGCTCCTGTACGGCCCATGTGTGTGTCTCAGTGTCAGCTCCTGTACGGCCCGTGTGTGTGTCTCAGTGTCAGCTCCTGTACGGCCCATGTGTGTGTCTCAGTGTCAGCTCCTGTACGGCCCGTGTGTGTGTCTCAGTGTCAGCTCCTGTACGGCCCGTGTGTGTGTCTCAGTGTCAGCTCCTGTACAGCCCACGTGTATGTCTCACTGTCAGCTCCTGTACGGCCCGTGTGTGTGTCTCAGTGTCAGCTCATGTACGGCCCCTGTGTGTGTGTCTCAGTGTCAGCTCCTGTACGGCCCGTGTGTGTGTCTCAGTGTCAGCTCCTGTACGGCCCGTGTGTGTGTCTCAGTGTCAGCTCCTCTACAGCCCGTGTATGTCTCACTGTCAGCTCCTGTACGGCCCGTGTGTGTGTCTCAGTGTCAGCTCCTGTACGGCCCGTGTGTGTGTCTGTGTCAGCTCCTGTACGGCCCATGTGTGTGTCTCAGTGTCAGCTCCTGTACGGCCCGTGTGTGTGTCTCAGTGTCAGCTCCTGTACGGCCCGTGTGTGTGTCTCAGTGTCAGCTCCTGTACGGCCCATGTGTGTGTCTCAGTGTCAGCTCCTGTATGACCCGTGTGTGTGTCTCAGTGTCAGCTCCTGTACGGCCCGTGTGTGTGTCTCAGTGTCAGCTCCTGTACGGTCCGTGTGTGTGTCTCAGTGTCAGCTCCTTTACGGTCAGTGTGTGTGTCTCAGTGTCAGCTCCTGTATGGCCCGTGTGTGTGTCTCAGTGTCAGCTCCTGTACGGCCCGTGTGTGTGTCTCAGTGTCAGCTCCTGTACGGTCAGTGTGTGTGTCTCAGTGTCAGCTACTGTACGGCCCGTGTGTGTGTCTCAGTGTCAGCTCCTGTACGGCCCGTGTGTGTGGCTCAGTGTCAGCTCCTGTACGGCCCGTGTGTGTGTCTCAGTGTCAGCTCCTGTACGGCCCGTGTGTGTGTCTCAGTGTCAGCTCCTGTGTAGCCCGTGTGTGTGTCTCAGTGTCAGCTCCAGTATGGCCCGTGTGTGTCTGTGTCAGCTCCTGTACGGCCCGTGTGTGTGTCTCAGTGTCAGCTCCTGTATGGCCCGTGTGTGTGTCTCAGTGTTAGCTCCTGTATGGCCCGTGTGTGTGTCTCAGTGTTAGCTCCTGTGCAGCCCGTGTGTTTGTTTGAGTGTCAGCTCCTGTACGGCCCGTGTGTGTGTCTCAGTGTCAGCTCCTGTACGGCCCGTGTGTGTGTCTCAGTGTCAGCTCCTGTACGGCCCGTGTGTGTGTCTCAGTGTCAGCTCCTGTACGGCCCGTGTGTGTGTCTCAGTGTCAGCTCCTGTATGACCCGTGTGTGTGTCTCAGTGTCAGCTCCTGTACGGCCCGTGTGTGTGTCTCAGTGTCAGCTCCTGTACGGTCCGTGTGTGTGTCTCAGTGTCAGCTCCTTTACGGTCAGTGTGTGTGTCTCAGTGTCAGCTCCTGTACGGCCCGTGTGTGTGTCTCAGTGTCAGCTCCTGTACGGCCCGTGTGTGTGTCTCAGTGTCAGCTCCTGTACGGTCAGTGTGTGTGTCTCAGTGTCAGCTACTGTACGGCCCGTGTGTGTGTCTCAGTGTCAGCTCCTGTACGGCCCGTGTGTGTGTCTCAGTGTCAGCTCCTGTACGGCCCGTGTGTGTGTCTCAGTGTCAGCTCCTGTACGGCCCGTGTGTGTGTCTCAGTGTCAGCTCCTGTGTAGCCCGTGTGTGTGTCTCAGTGTCAGCTCCAGTACGGCCCGTGTGTGTCTCAGTGTCAGCTCCTGTACGGCCCGTGTGTGTGTCTCAGTGTCAGCTCCTGTATGGCCCGTGTGTGTGTCTCAGTGTTAGCTCCTGTATGGCCCGTGTGTGTGTCTCAGTGTTAGCTCCTGTGCAGCCCGTGTGTTTGTTTGAGTGTCAGCTCCTGTACGGCCCGTGTGTGTGTCTCAGTGTCAGCTCCTGTACGGCCCGTGTGTGTGTCTCAGTGTCAGCTCCTGTATAGCCCGAGTGCGTCTCAGTTGTCAGCTCCTGTGCGTATACAGAAATAATGTTGATAAGAAGTGACGCAAGACTTACAACAACACAATTTGTGCTCATTATCTCTGCTTTATTCTATGCAGGTGTCACAAATGTTGGAGGGGGCAAAGGATGACTGTTAAAAAGAGGGGGCGGGGCGGTTTACAAAGTAAAAAAAAAAGATCTAACATAAAAATATCTAGATTATATATTAGAAATCTTATGTCTTTTCCCACTCCCGGTCAATTTTACCCATTGTATATTCCTATGTCAACATTAGTAATGGAATTGTGCTATGTAAACGGGTCACGTTACAGCGCCACCACTGGCAGGAGGGTGCCATTGCACCGTGACACGATTACATAGGGAGTGACCAATATAAATTTCCTCTGTCCATCTTAAAAAAAGGCTTGCATTTCTATAGCGCCTTTCACAACCACTGGATGTCCCACAGCGCACTGCAGCCAATTAAGTGCTTTTTGACGTGTAGTCACTGCTCTCAATGTAGGAAACGCGGCAGCCAACTTGCGCACAGCAAGCTCCCACAAACAGCAATGTGATAATAACCAAATCATCTGTTTGTTAGTGGTGTTGCTTTGAGGGATAAATATTGGTCCCAGGACACCGGGGAGAACTCCCCTGCTCTTCTTCGAAATAGTGCCCGTGGGATCTTTTACGTCCACCTGAGAGGGCAGACGGGACCTCGGTTTATCGTCTCATCCGAAAGACGGCACCTCCGACAGTGCGGCACTCCCTCGGCACCGCACTGGGAGTGTCAGCCTAGATTTTTGTGCTCAAGTCTCTGGAGTGGGACTTGAACTCACAACCTTCTGATTCAGAGGCGAGGGTGCTGCCCACTGAGCCACGGCTGATTAATAATGTAATAGAAGGATAGAGAGGTAGAACTTTCAAACGGCGGACTAAATTACGACACTGGAACAATTAATCCCCCCCCTCCCCACTTTGACCAATCAATCCCAAATTTTGGAACTTTTATCGCACAGGATTACAATCTCGTAATTTGTTTGTTTGTTGAAAATTTTAATTCACCTTCCCGCCCCCGATAGAAAATGGAGGCTCCTTGGGTGTTCGATGGAGGTTAATATCAGGAATAAACATCTTTATAATGGGAAATCCCTATGTAAACGGTCACGCAGTAATTGCACACTCCTGCCACCGGCGGCGCTGTAACGTGACACTTTTACATAGGAAATTTCCATTATTAACACGGACAGAGCAATTTATGTTCTAAACGGCCTAGATTTTATTGGTGATAGATAGTAAAACCTGTTCCCGCCGGGTGAGTTCGATTCAAATCAGGGGAGGTGGGGGGGGGGGATTGTTTTGGGGATTGTGGGGCAGAATTGATAAACCCCCCTTTTTTTCTGTAGTGTTCTTTGTTATTCCTCCCTTTTGCCCCCTCCTCCATTTCCTGGCGTGGCTGTTCGAAGGTTGTTTGTGGGTTGAGGTCTTATTGCTTTGTTGATTTGTTTCCAGGTCTTTTTCTTTCGTTTGGAAGTCAAGACACCTGAGGGACGGGAGAACACAGGTAAGAGAAAGGGATTACACATCAAGTTCAGAGTATTACAACAACAACTTGCATTTATATTGCGGCTTTCAGCAGCAGAACATCCCAAGGCGCTTTGCAGGAGCGATTACCAAACAAAATTTGACACCGAGCCACATAAGATGATATTAGGACAGGTGACCATAAGCCAGGTCAAAGAGGTAGGTTTTAAGGAGCGTCTTAAAGGAGGAGAGAGAGGCGGAGACGTTTAGGAAGGGAATTCCAGAGCTTGGGGCCCAGGCAGCTGAAGGCACGGCCGCCAATGGAGGAGCGATGGAAATCGGGGAAGCTCAAGAGGGCAGAATCAGAGGAGTGCCGAGATCTCGGAGGGTTGTAGGGGCTGGAGGAGGTTACAGGGATAGGGAGGGTTGTAGGGGCTGGAGGAGGTTACAGGGATAGGGAGGGTTGTAGGGGCTGGAGGAGGTTACAGGGATAGGGAGGGTTGTAGGGGCTGGAGGAAGTTACAGAGATAGGGAGGGTTGTAGGGGCTGGAGGAGGTTACAGAGATAGGGAGGGTTGTAGGGACTGGAGGAGGTTACAGAGATAGGGAGGGTTGTAGGGGCTGGAGGAGGTTACAGAGATAGGGAGGGTTGTAGGGGCTGGAGGAGGTTACCGAGATAGGGAGGGTTGTAGGGGCTGGAGGAGGTTACAGAGGTAGGGAAGGTTGTAGGGGCTGGAGGTGGTTACAGAGATAGGGAGGGTTGTAGAGGCTGGAGAAGGTTACAGAAATCGGGAGAGTTGTAGGGGCTGGAGGAGGTTACAGGGATAGGGAGGGTTGTAGGGGCTGGAGGAGGTTACAGAGATAGGGAGGGTTGTAGGTGCTGGTGGTGGTTACAGGGATAGGGAGGGATGTAGGGGCTGGAGGAGGTTACAGGGATAGGGAGGGTTGTAGGGGCTGGAGGAGGTTACAGGGATAGGGAGGGTTGTAGAGGCTGGAGGAGTTTACAGAGATGGGAGGGTTGTAGGGGCTGGAGGAGGTTACAGAGATAGGGAGGGGTGTAGGGGCTGGAGGAGGTTACAGAGATAGGGAGGGTTGTAGGGGCTGGAGGAGGTTACAGAGATAGGGTGGGTTGTAGTGGCTGGAGGAGGTTACAAAGATAGGGAGGGTTATAGGGGCTGGAGGGGATTACAGAGACAGGGAGGGTTGTAGTGGCTGGAGAGGGTTACAGAAATAGGGACTGTTGTACGGGCTAGAGGAAGTTACAGAGATAGGGATGGTTGTAGAGGCTGGAGGAGGTTACAGAGACAGGGAGGTTTGTAGGGGCTGGAGGAGTTTACAGAGATGGGAGGGTTGTAGGGGCTGGAGGAGGTTACAGAGATAGGGAGGGGTGTAGGGGCTGGAGGAGGTTACAGAGATAGGGAGGGTTGTAGGGGCTGGAGGAGGTTACAGAGATAGGGAGGGTTGTAGGGGCTGGAGGAGGTTACAGAGATAGGGAGGGTTGTAGGGGCTGAAGGAGGTTACAGAGATAGGGAGGGTTGTAGGGGCTGGAGCAGGTTCCAGAGATAGGGAGAGTTGTAGGGGCTGGAGGAGGTTACAGAGAGAGGGAGGGTTGTAGGGGCTGGAGGAGGTTACAGAGATAGGGAGGGTTGTAGTGGCTGGAGAAGGTTACAGAGATAGAGATGGTTGTTGGGGCTGGAGGAGGTTCGAGAGATAGGGAGGGTTGTAGGGGCTGGAGCAAGTTACAGCGATAGGGAGGTTGTAGGGGCTGGAGGAGGTTACAGAGATAGGGAGGTTGTAGGGGCTGGAGGAGGTTACAGGGATAGGGAGCGTTGTAGGGGCTGGAGGAGGTTACAGAGATAGGGAGGGTTGTAGGGGCTGGAGCAAATTAGAGATAGGGAGGTTGTAGGGGCTGGAGGAGGTTACAGAGATAGGGAGGGTTGTAGGGGCTGGAGGAGGTTACAGGGATAGAGAGCGTTGTAGGGGCTGGAGGAGGTTACAGAGATAGGGAGGGTTGTAGGGGTTGGAGCAAATTAGAGATAGGGAGGTTGTAGGGGTTGGAGGAGGTTACAGAGATAGGGAGGTTTTAGGGGCTGGAGGAGGTTACAGGGATAGAGAGGGTTGTAGGGGCTGGAGCAAGTTACAGAGATAGCGAGGGTTGTAGGAGCTGGAGGAGGTTACAGAAATAGGGAGGGTTTTAGGGGCTGGAGGAGGTTACAGAGATAGGGAGGGTTGTAGGGGCTGGAGGAGGTTCCAGAGATAGGGAGGGTTGTAGGGGCTGGAGGAGGTTACAGAGATCGGGAGGTTTGTAGGGGCTGGAGGGGGTTACAGAGATAGGGAGGGATGTAAGGGCTGCAGGAGGTTACAGAGATAGGGAGGGTTGTAGGGGCTGGAGGAGGTTACAGAGATCGGGAGGTTTGTAGGGGCTGGAGGGGGTTACAGAGATAGGGAGGGATGTAAGGGCTGCAGGAGGTTACAGAGATAGGGAGGTTGTAGGGGCTGGAGGAGGTTACAGAGAGAGGGAGGGTTGTTGGGGCTGCAGGAGGTTACAGAGATAGGGAGGGATGTAAGGGCTGCAGGAGGTTACAGAGATAGGGAGGGTTGTAGGGGCTGGAGGAGGTTACAGAGAGAGGGAGGGTTGTAGGGGCTGGAGGAGGTTACAGAGATAGGGAGGGTTGTAGGGACTGGAGGAGGTTACAGGGATAGGGAGGCTTGTAGGGGCTGGAGGAGGTTACAGAGATATTTGAAAACAAGGATGGGAATTTTATTATCGAGGCGTTGCTTAACCGGGGGCCAATGTAGCTGTGTGAGCACAGGGGTGATGGGTGATCGGGACTCGGTGCGAAATATATCCAACTCCTTCTTGAATATATTTAATGAATTGGCCTCTACTGCCTTCTGTGGTAGAGAGTTCCACAGGTTCACCACTCTCTGGGTGAAGAAATTCCTCCTCATCTCTGTCCTAAATGGCTTACCCCTTATCCTTAGACTGTGACCCCTGGTTCTGGACTCCCCGACCATCGGGAACATCCTTCCTGCATCTAGTCTGTCTAGTCCTGTTAGAATATTATAAGTTTCAATGAGATCCCCTCTCATTCTTCTAAACTCCAGCGAGTATAAGCCCAATCGACCCAATCTCTCTTCATAAGTCATTCCTGCCATCCCAGGTATCAGTCTGGTGAATCTTCACTGCACTCTCTCCATGGCAAGAACATCCTTCCTCAGATAAGGCGACCAAAACTGCACACAATACTCAAGGTGTGGTCTCACCAAGGCCCTGTACAACTGCAGCAAGACATCCTTGTTCCTGTACTCGAATCCTCTCGCTACGAAGGCCAACATACCATTTGCCTTCTTAACCGCCTGCTGCACCTGCATGCTTACCTTCAGCGATTGGTGCACAAGGACACCCAGGTCTCGTTGCACTTCCCTTTCTCCCAATCTATTGCCATTCAGATAATAATCTGCCTTCCTGTTTTTGGCACCAAAGTGGATAACCTCGCATTTATCCACATTATACTGCATCTGCCCAATCACCCAACCTGTCCAAATCATCCTGGAGTTTCTTGGCATCCTCCTCACAGCACACACATGTTTCCTGTTGAAGTGTTTATCCGATTCCCCTTTTGAAAGTTACTATTGAATCTGCTCCCACCGCCCTTTCAGGCAGCGCATTCCAGATCACAACAACTCGCTGCGCTAAATAATTTCATATAGAATCATAGAAAGTGACAGCACGGAAGGAGGCCACTTTGGCCCATCGTGTCCGCGCCGGCCAACAAAGAGCTATCCCAGCCTAATCCCACTTCCCAGCTCTTGGTCCGTAGCCCTGCAGGTTCGAGCATCCCAAGGGCACATCCAAGTACTTTTTAAATGTGGTTAGTGTTCCTGCCTCTACCACCCTTTCAGGCAGTGAGTTCCAGACCCCCACAACCCTCTGGGTGAAGAAATTTCCCCTCAAATCCCCTCTAAACCTTCCCCCAATTACTTTAAATCTGTGCCCCCTGGTTTTTGACCCCTCTGCTAAGGGAAATAGGTCCTTTCTATCCACTTTTATCGATGCCCCTCAATTTTATACACCTCAATAAGGTCTCCCCTCAACCTCCTCTGTTCCAAGGTTCTCCTCATCTCTCCCTCTGGTTCCTTTGCCAATCACCTTAAATCTCTGCTCTCTGGTTACTGACCCTCCTGGCCACTGGAAACAGTTTCTCCTTATTTAAACCACCAAAATTCCTCATAATTTTGAACACCTCTATTAAATCTCCCCCTTAACCTTGTCTGCTCTAAGGAGAACAATCCCAGCTTCTCCAGTCTCTCCACGTAACTGAAGTCCCTCATCCCTGGTACCACTCTGGTCAATCTCCCCCTTAACCTTCTCTGCTCCAAGGAGAACAATCCCAGCTTCTCCAGTCTCTCCACAGAACTGAAGTCACTCATCCCTGGTACCATTCTGGTCAATCTCCCCCTTAACCTTCTCTGCTCTAAGGAGAACAACCCCAACTTCTCCAGTCTCTCCACGTAACTGAAGTCCCTCATCCCTGGTACCGTCCTGGTAAATCTCCTCCATAACCCTCGTGTGATCTACGACGTTCCCGTGAATTAGGCAAGTTCAAAATTACGAGGGGTTCGAAACCGCATTTCTCACAGTTGCAAATTAGGCCCCACACAAAATAAAAAAGCAGGGGCCTTTCCTGACTCTACTCACCCGCCTTTGATGACAGGGGTGCCTGGGACCAGGTCTTCACTCGCTGGTTGGGGCCTGTTCGGGAGGAGGGGCCGGTGTTTCAGTTGCCTTCTCAGTCTCTTTGTTCTGGGGCTAGGGAGGGGAAGGAGAGAGAGAGATCAGTCAGATGTCCGTGAAGATAATATCATCGGCAGCTCTGTGTGGGACTGCAAACAAGAAACGGATCGCGCTCCCACTCACCCCTCTCTCCAACCTCCCTCTCTCTCTCTCTCTGCCTCATCTTTCCCTCTCTCTCTCTCTCTACCTCATCTCATTTCTGCTCTTTCTCTGTCCTATGTTTCCCTCCCTCTCTCTCGCCCATCATCCCCCCTCCCTCTCGCTCTCTCTTGCCCATCTTCCCCCCTCCCTCTCTCTCTCTGCCCCATCTTTGCCCCCCATCTCTCCTTCTCTGCCCCATCTTCCCCCTCCCTCTCTCTTTCTCTGCCAAATCTTCACCCCTCCATCTCTCCCCCATCTTCCCCCTCCCTCTCTCTCTCTCTTTCTCTGCCAAATCTTCACCCCTCCATCTCTCCTTCTCTGCCCCATCTTCCCCCTCCCTCTCTCTCTCTCTCTCTCTTTCTCTGCCAAATCTTCACCCCTCCATCTCTCCTTCTCTGCCCCATCATCGCCCTCCCTCTCTCTCTCTCTCTCTTTCTCTGCCAAATCTTCACCCCTCCATCTCTCCTTCTCTGCCCCATCTTCCCCCTCCCCCCCTCTCTCTCTCTCTGCCAAATCTTCACCCCTCCATCTCTCCTTCTCTGCCCCATCTTCCCCCTCCCCCCCTCTCTCTCTCTCTGCCAAATCTTCACCCCTCCATCTCTCCTTCTCTGCCCCATCTTACCCCTCCCTCTCTCTCTCTCTCCCTCTCTCTCTTTCTCTGCCAAATCTTCACCCCTCCATTTCTCCTTCTCTGCCCCATCTTCCCCCTCCCTCTCTCTCTCTGCCAAATCTTCACCCCTCCATCTCTCCTTCTCTGCCCCATCTTCCCCCTCCCCCCCCTCTCTCTCTCTGCCAAATCTTCACCCCTCCATCTCTCCTTCTCTGCCCCATCTTCCCCCTCCCTCTCTCTCTCTCTTTCTCTGCCAAATCTTCACCCCTCCATCTCTCCTTCTCTGCCCCATCTTCCCCCTCCCTCTCTCTCTCTCTCTCTCTCTTTCTCTGCCAAATTTTCACCCCTCCATCTCTCCCTCTCTGCCCCATCTTGCCCCCTCCCTCCACCTCTCTCTCTCTGCCCGATCTTACCCCACTCCCTCTCTCTCTCTCGCTTATCAAACCAGCTCTGCTCACATCTTGTCAGAAATTTCCTCTCTTATTTCTCCCCAGTTCAAAATCCTCAGTCTCATTCTCCCTCCTCGCTGCATTAGAATGAATCAAACTGGCTCCCAGACTAACTCAATCTTTCCCATTGCCTCCAAACTGTGGGACTCCTCATCCCCCAAACTGTGGGGACACCTCACCCCCCAAACTGTGGGACTCCTCACCCCTCAAACTGTGGGACTCCTCACCCCCCAAACTGTGGGACTCCTCACCCCCCCAAACTGTGGGACTCCTCACCCCCCAAACTGTGGGACTCCTCACCCCCCCAAACTGTGGGACTCCTCACCCTCCCAAACTGTGGGACTCCTCACCCCCCAAACTGTGGGACTCCTCACCCCCCAAACTGTGGGACTCCTCACCCCCCAAACTGTGGGACTCCTCACCCTCCCAAACTGTGGGACTCCTCACCCCCCAAATTGTGGGACTCCTCACCCCCCCAAACTGTGGGGACTCCTCACCCCCCAAACTGTGGGACTCCTCACCCCCCAAACTGTGGGACTCCTCACCCCCCAAACTGTGGGACTCCTCACGCCCCAAACTGTGGGACTCCTCACCCCCCAAACTGTGGGGACTCCTCACCCCCCCAAACTGTGGGGACTCCTCACCCCCCAAACTGTGGGACTCCTCACCCCCCAAACTGTGGGGACTCCTCACCTCCCAAACTGTGGGATTCCTCACCCCCCAAACTGTGGGGACTCCTCACCCCCCAAACTGTGGGACTCCTCACCCCCAAACTGTGGGGACTCCTCACCCCCCAAACTGTGGGACTCCTCACCCCCAAACTGTGGGGACTCCTCACCCCCCAAACTGTGGGACTCCTCACCCCCCAAACTGTGGGACTCCTCACCCCCAAACTGTGGGACTGCTCACCCCACAAACTGTGGGACTCCTCACCCCCCAAACTGTGGGACTCCTCACCCCCCAAACTGTGGGGACTCCTCACCCCCCAAACTGTGGGACAGCTCATCCCCAAACTGTGGGACTCCTCACCCCCCAAATTGTGGGACTCTTCACCCCCCAAACTGTGGGACTCCTCACCCCCCAAACTGTGGGACTCCTCACCCCCCAAACTGTGGGACTCCTCACCCCCCAAACTGTGGGACTCCTCACCCCCCAAACTGTGGGACTCCTCACCCCCCAAATTGTGGGGATTCCTCACCCCCCAAACTGTGGCGACTCCTCACCCCCCAAACTGTGGCGACTCCTCACCCCCCAAACTGCAGAACTCCTCATCCCCAAACTGTGGCACTCCTCACCCCCCAAACTGTGGGACTCTTCACCCCCAAACTGCAGAACTCCTCATCCCCAAACTGTGGGACTCCTCACCCCCCAAACTGTGGGGACTCCTCACCCCCCAAACTGCAGAACTCCTCATCCCCAAACTGTGGGACTCCTCACCCCCCAAACTGTGGGACTCTTCACCCCCAAACTGCAGAACTCCTCATCCCCAAACTGTGGGACTCCTCACCCCCAAACTGCAGAACTCCTCACCCCCAAACTGTGGGGACTCCTCACCCCCCCAAACTGTGGGGACTCCTCACCCTCCAAACTGTGGGGACTCCTCACCCTCCAAACTGTGGGGACTCCTCACCCCCCAAATTGTGGGGACTCCTCACCCCACAAACTGTGGAACTCCTCACCCGCCAAACTGTGGGACTCCTCACCCCCCAAACTGTGGGGACTCCTCACCTCCCAAACTGTGGGACTCCTCACCCCCCAAACTGTGGGGACTCCTCACCCCCCAAACTGTGGGACTCCTCACCCCCCAAACTGTGGGACTCCTCACCCCCCAAACTGTGGGGACTCCTCACCCCCCAAACTGTGGGACTCCTCACCCCCAAACTGTGGGGACTCCTCACCCCCCAAACTGTGGGACTCCTCACCCCCAAACTGTGGGGACTCCTCACCCCCCAAACTGTGGGACTCCTCACCCCCCAAACTGTGGGACTGCTCATCCCCAAACTGTGGGACTCCTCACCCCCCAAACTGTGGGACTCCTCATCCCCCAAACTGTGGGACTCCTCACCTCCCAAACTGTGGGACTCCTCACCCTCCAAACTGTGGGACTCTTCACCCCCAAACTGCAGAACTCCTCATCCCCAAACTGTGGGGACTCCTCACCCCCCAAACTGTGGGACTCCTCACCCCCCAAACTGTGGGACTCCTCACCCCCCAAACTGTGGGACTCCTCACCCCCCAAACTGTGGGACTCCTCACACCCCAAACTGTGGGACTCCTCACCCCACAAACTGTGGGACTCTTCACCCCCCAAACTGTGGGACTGCTCACCCCCCAAACTGTGGGGACTCCTCACCCTCCAAACTGTGGGGACTCCTCACCCCCCAAACTGTGGGGACTCCTCACCCCCCAAACTGTGGGACTCCTCACCCCCAAACTGTGGGACTCCTCACCCCCCAAACTGTGGGACTGCTCACCCCCCAAACTGTGGGGACTCCTCACCCTCCAAACTGTGGGGGCTCCTCACCCCCCAAACTGTGGGGGCTCCTCACCCCCCAAACTGTGGGGACTCCTCACCCCCCCAAACTGTGGGGACTCCTCAACCCCCAAACTGTGGGGACTCCTCACCCCCCAAACTGTGGGACTCCTCACCCCCCAAACTGTGGGACTCCTCACCTCCCCAAACTGTGGGACTCCTCACCCTCCAAACTGTGGGACTCCTCACCACCCCAAACTGTGGGACTCCTCACCCCCAAACTGGGGGACTCCTCACCCCCCAAACTGTGGGGCTCCTCACCCCCAAACTGTGGGACTCCTCACCCCCCGAAACTGTGGGACTCCTCACCCCCCCAAACTGTGGGGACTCCTCACCCCCCAAACTGTGGGGTCTCCTCACCCCCCAAACTGTGGGGACTCCTCACCCCCCAAACTGTGGGACTCCTCACCCCTCAAACTGTGGGACTCCTCACCCCCCAAACTGTGGGACTCCTCACCCCCCCAAACTGTGGGACTCCTCACCCCTCAAACTGTGGGACTCCTCACCCCCCAAACTGTGAGACTCCTCACCCTCCAAACTGTGGGACTCCTCACCCCCCCAAACTGTGGGGACTCCTCACCCCCCAAACTGTGGGGTCTCCTCACCCCCCAAACTGTGGGACTCCTCACCCCCCAAACTGTGGGACACCTCACCCCCCAAACTGTGGGGACTCCTCACCCCCCAAACTGTGGGACTCCTCACCCCCCAAACTGTGGGGCTCCTCACCCCCCAAACTGTGGGACTCCTCACCCCCCCAAACTGTGGGACTCCTCACCCCCAAACTGTGGGGACTCCTCACCCCCCAAACTGTGGGGACTCCTCACCCCCACAAACTGTGGGGACTCCTCACCCCCCAAACTGTGGGGACTCCTCACCCCCCAAACTGTGGGGACTCCTCACCCCCCAAACTGTGGGGTCTCCTCACCCCCCAAACTGTGGGACTCCTCACCCTCCAAACTGTGGGACTCCTCACCCCCCCAAACTGTGGGGACTCCTCACCCCCCAAACTGTGGGGTCTCCTCACCCCCCAAACTGTGGGACTCCTCACCCCCCAAACTGTGGGACACCTCACCCCCCAAACTGTGGGGACTCCTCACCCCCCAAACTGTGGGACTCCTCACCCCCCAAACTGTGGGGCTCCTCACCCCCCAAACTGTGGGACTCCTCACCCCCCCAAACTGTGGGACTCCTCACCCCCAAACTGTGGGGACTCCTCACCCCCCAAACTGTGGGTCTCCTCACCCCCACAAACTGTGGGGACTCCTCACCCCCCAAACTGTGGGGACTCCTCACCCCCCAAACTGTGGGACTCCTCACCCCCCAAACTGTGGGGACTCCTCACCCCCCAAACTGTGGGACTCCTCACCCCCCAAACTGTGGGGACTCCTCACCCCCCAAACTGTGGGGACTCCTCACCCCCCAAACTGTGGGACTCCTCATCCCCCAAACTGTGGGGACACCTCACCCCCCAAACTGTGGGACTCCTCACCCCCCAAACTGTGGGACTCCTCACCCCCCAAACTGTGGGACTCCTCACCCCCCAAACTGTGGGACTCCTCACCCCCCAAACTGTGGGACTCCTCACCCCCCAAACTGTGGGACTCCTCACCCCCCAAACTGTGGGACTCCTCACCCCCCAAACTGTAGGACTCCTCACCCCCCCAAACTGTGGGACTCCTCAGCCCCCAAACTGTGGGACTCCTCACCCCCCAAACTGTGGGGACTCCTCACCCCCCAAACTGTGGGACTCCTCACCCCCCAAACTGTGGGACTCCTCACCCCCCAAACTGTGGGACTCCTCACCCCCAAACTGTGGGTCTCCTCACCCCCCAAACTGTGGGACTCCTCACCCCCCAAACTGTGGGGACTCCTCACCCCCCCAAACTGTGGGGACTCCTCACCCCCCAAATTGTGGGACTCCACACCCCCCAAACTGTGGGGACTCCTCACCCCCCAAACTGTGGGACTCCTCACCCTCCAAACTGTGGGGACTCCTCACCCCCCAAACTGTGGGGTCTCCTCACCCCCCCAAACTGTGGGGACTCCTCACCCCCCAAACTGTGGGGACTCCTCACCCCCCAAACTGTGGGACTCCTCACCCCCCCAAACTGTGGGACTCCTCACCCCCCAAACTGTGGGACTCCTCACCCCCCAAACTGTGGGACTCCTCATCCCCCAAACTGTGGGGACACCTCACCCCCCAAACTGTGGGACTCCTCACCCCCCAAACTGTGGGACTCCTCATCCCCCAAACTGTGGGGACACCTCACCCCCCAAACTGTGGGACTCCTCACCCCCCAAACTGTGGGACTCCTCACCCCCCAAACTGTGGGACTCCTCACCCCCCAAACTGTGGGACTCCTCACCCCCCAAACTGTGGGACTCCTCACCCCCCAAACTGTGGGACTCCTCACCCCCCAAACTGTGGGACTCCTCACCCCCCAAACTGTAGGACTCCTCACCCCCCCAAACTGTGGGACTCCTCAGCCCCCAAACTGTGGGACTCCTCACCCCCCAAACTGTGGGGACTCCTCACCCCCCAAACTGTGGGACTCCTCACCCCCCAAACTGTGGGACTCCTCACCCCCCAAACTGTGGGACTCCTCACCCCCAAACTGTGGGTCTCCTCACCCCCCAAACTGTGGGACTCCTCACCCCCCAAACTGTGGGGACTCCTCACCCCCCCAAACTGTGGGGACTCCTCACCCCCCAAATTGTGGGACTCCACACCCCCCAAACTGTGGGGACTCCTCACCCCCCAAACTGTGGGACTCCTCACCCTCCAAACTGTGGGGACTCCTCACCCCCCAAACTGTGGGGTCTCCTCACCCCCCCAAACTGTGGGGACTCCTCACCCCCCAAACTGTGGGGACTCCTCACCCCCCAAACTGTGGGACTCCTCACCCCCCCAAACTGTGGGACTCCTCACCCCCCAAACTGTGGGACTCCTCACCCCCCAAACTGTGGGACTCCTCACCCCCCAAACTGTGGGACTCCTCACCCCCCAAACTGTGTGGACTCCTCACCCCCCCAAACTGTGGGACTCCTCACCCCCCAAACTGTGGGACTCCTCACCCCCCAAACTGTGGGGACTCCTCACCCCCCAAACTGTGGGATTCCTCACCCCCCAAACTGTGGGACTCCTCACCCCCCAAACTGTGGGGACTCCTCACCCCCCAAACTGTGGGACTCCTCACCCCCCAAACTGTGGGACTCCTCACCCCCCAAACTGTGGGACTCCTCACCCCCCAAACTGTGGGACTCCTCACCCCCCAAACTGTGGGGACCCCTCACCCCCCAAACTGTGGGAGTCCTCAACCCCCAAACTGTGGGAGTCCTCAACCCCCAAACTGTGGGACTCCTCACCCTCCAAACTGTGGGGACCCCTCACCCCCCAAACTGTGGGAGTCCTCAACCCCCAAACTGTGGGACTCCTCACCCCCAAACTGTGGGACTCCTCACCCCCAAACTGTGGGACTCCTCACCCCCGAAACTGTGGGGACGCCTCACCCACCAAACTGTGGGACACCTCACCCTCCAACCTGAGTTTCACTCGCTATCTAACGCCTTACTGTATGTGCTCTGGGAGTGTTCGATGGGACAGTGTAGAGGGAGCTTTACACTGTATCTAACCTGTGCTCTACCTGCCCTGGGAGTGTTTGATGGGACAGTGTAGAGGGAGCTTTACTCTGTATCTAACCTGTGCTGTACCTGCCCTGGGAGTGTTTGATGGGGCAGTGTAGAGGGAGCTTTACTCTGTATCTCACCCGTGCTCTACCTGCCCTGGGAGTGGGTGATGGGACAGTGTAGAGGGAGCTTTACTCTGTATCTAACCCGTGCTGTGCCTGTCCTGGGAGTGTTTGGTGGGACAGTGTAGAGGAAGCTTTACTCTGTATCTAACCTGTGCTCTTCCTGCCCTGGGAGTGTTTGATGGGACAGTGTAGAGGGAGCTTTACTCTGTATCTAACCCGTGCTGTACCTGCCCTGGGAGTGTTTGATGGGGCAGTGTAGAGGGAGCTTTACTCTGTATCTAACCCGTACTGTACCTGCCCTGCGAGTGTGTGATGGGACAGTGTAGAGGGAGCTTTACTCTGTATCTAACCCGTGCTGTACCTGCCCTGGGAGTGTTTGATGGGTCAGTGTAGAGGGTGTTTTACTCTGTATCTAACCCCGTGCTGTACCTGCCCTGCGAGTGTGTGATGGGACAATGTAGAGGGAGCTTTACTGTGTATCTAACCCGTGCTGTACCTGCCCTGGGAGTGTTTGATGGGACAGTGTAGAGGGAGTTTTACTCTGTATCTAACCCCGTGCTGTACCTGCCCTGGGAGTGTTTGAAGAGACAGTGTAGAGGGAGCTTTACTCTGTATCTAACCCGTGCTGTATGTACCCTGGGAGTGTTTGATGGGACAGTGTAGAGGGAGCTTTACTCTGTATGTAACCCGTGCTGTACCTGCCCTGGGAGTGTTTGATGGGACAGTGTAGAGGGAGCTTTACTCTGTATCTAACCCATGCTGTACCTGCCCTGGGAGTGTTTGATGGGACAGTGTAGAGGGAGCTTTACTCTGTATCTAACCCGTGCTGTACCTGCCCTCAGTGTTTGATGGGACAGTGCAGAGGGAGCTTTACTCTGTATCTAACCCGTGCTCTACCTGCCCTGGGAGTGGGTGATGGGACAGTGTAGAGTGACCTTTACTCTGTATCTAACCCGTGCTGTACCTGTGCTGGGAGTGTTTGGTGGGACATTGTAGAGGGAGCTTTACTCTGTATCTAACCCGTGCTGTAGCTGCCCTCAGTGTTTGATTGGGACAGTGTAGAGGGAGCTTTACTCTGTATCTAACCCGTGCTGTACCTGCCCTGGGAGTGTTTGATGGGACAGTGTAGAGGGAGCTTTACTCAGTATCTAACCCGTGCTGTACCTGCCCTGGGAGTGTGTGATGGGACAGTGTAGAGGGAGCTTTACTCTGTATCTAACCCGTGCTGTACCTGCCCTGGGAGTGTTTGATGGGAGAGTGTAGAGGGAGCTTTACTCTGAATCTAACTCATGCTGTACCTGCCCTGGGAGTGTTTGATGGGAGAGTTTAGAGGAAGCTTTACTCTGTATCTAACACGTGCTGTAGCTGACCTGGCAGTGTTTGATGGGCGAGTGTAGAGGGAGCTTTACTCTGTATCTAACCCGTGCTCTACCTGCCCTGGGAGTGTGTGATGGGACAGTGTAGAGGGCGTTTTACTCTATATCTAACCCGTGCTTTACCTGCCCTGGGAGTGTTTGATGGGACAGTGTAGAGGGAGCTTTACTCTGTATCTAACCCGTACTGTACCTGCCCTGCGAGTGTGTGATGTGACAGTGTAGAGGGAGCTTTACTCTGTATCTAGCCCGTGCTGTACCTGCCCTGGGAGTGTTTGATGGGTCAGTGTAGAGGGTGTTTTACTCTGTATCTAACCCCGTGCTGTACCTGCCCTGCGCGTGTGTGATGGGACAGTGTAGAGGGAGCTTTACTCTGTATCTAACCCGTGCTGTACCTGCCCTGGGAGTGTTTGATGGGACAGTGTAGAGGGAGCTTTACTCTGTATCTAACCCCGTGCTGTACCTGCCCTGGGAGTGTTTGATGGGACAGTGTAGAGGGAGCTTTACTCTGTATCTAACCCCGTGCTGTACCTGCCCTGGGAGTGTTTGATGGGACAGTGTAGAGGGAGCTTTACTCTGTATCTAACCCATGCTGTACCTGCCCTGGGTGTGTTTGATGGGACAGTGTAGAGTGAGCTTTACTCTGTATCTAACCCCGTGCTGTACCTGCCCTGGGTGTGTTTGATGGGACAGTGTAGAGGGAGCTTTACTCTGTATCTAACCTGTGCTGTACCTGCCCTGGGAGTGTTTGATGGGACAGTGTAGAGGGAGCTTTACTCTGTATCTAACCCGTGCTGTACCTGCCCTGGGAGTGTTTGATGGGACAGTGTAGAGGGAGCTTTACTCTGTATCTAACCCGTGCTGTACCTGCCCTGGGAGTGTTTGATGGGACAGTGTAGAGGGAGCTTTACTCTGTATCTAACCCGTGCTGTACCTGCCCTGGGAGTGTTTGATGGGACAGTGTAGAGGGAGCTTTACTCTGTATCTAACCCGTGCTGTACCTGCCCTGGGAGTGTTTGATGGGACAGTGTAGAGGGAGCTTTACTCTGTATCTAACCCGTGCTGTACCTGCCCTGGGAGTGTTTGATGGGACAGTGTAGAGGGAGCTTTCTTTACCTCTTTGCTCTCCTCGGTTTTGGTGCTCGGAGGTCTGGGCCGTCTCCGGTAGTTGTTCGGACGGCGATAGGTCCGAGGTTGCTGGTGGTGGGGGGCTCGATCACTGTCCCGATTCTCCTTGTCATCCTCACCATCTCTGGTTTGCGCTGGCTGGGGCGGTCGAGGTGGACCCCTGGGAGAATCGAGAAACAGATTCAGGAGTTACAAGGGTTCGGGGGGGTTTATATATAGAATAACAGATACCCGGGAGTGAGTTACAGGCTGGAATCTAATCGAGGGGATCGGGGGGGTTTATATATAGAATAACAAATACCCGGGAGTGAGTTACAGGCTGGAATCTAATCGAGGGGTTCGGGGGGTTTATATATAGAATAACAGATACCCGGGAGTGAGTTACAGGCTGGAATCTAATCGAGGGGTTTGGGAGGTTTATATATAGAATAACAGATACCCGGGCGTGAGTTACAGGCTGGAATCTAATCGAGGTGTTCGGGGGGTTTATATATAGAATAACAGATACCCGGGAGTGAGTTACAGGCTGGAATCTAATCGAGGGGTTCGGGGGGTTTATATATAGAATAACAGATACCCGGGAGTGAGTTGCAGGCTGGAATCTGATCGAGGGGTTCGGGGGGTTTATATATAGAATAACAGATACCCGGGAGTGAGTTACAGGCTGGAATCTAATCGAGGGGTTCGGGGGGTTTATATATAGAATAACAGATACCCGGGAGTGAGTTACAGGCTGGAATCTAATCGAGGGGTTCGGGGGGTTTATATATAGAATAACAGATCCCCGGGAGTGAGTTACAGGCTGGAATCTAATCGAGGGGTTCGGGGGGTTTATATATAGAATAACAGATACCCGGGAGTGAGTTGCAGGCTGGAATCTAATCGAGGGGTTCAGGGGGTTTATATATAGAATAACAGATACCCGGGAGTGAGTTACAGGCTGGAATCTAATCGAGGGGTTCGGGGGGTTTATATATAGAATAACAGATACCCGGGAGTGAGTTACAGGCTGGAATCTAATCGAGGGGTTCGGGGGGTTTATATATAGAATAACAGATCCCCGGGAGTGAGTTACAGGCTGGAATCTAATCGAGGGGTTCGGGGGGTTTATATATAGAATAACAGATACCCGGGAGTGAGTTGCAGGCTGGAATCTAATCGAGGGGTTCAGGGGGTTTATATATAGAATAACAGATACCCGGGAGTGAGTTGCAGGCTGGAATCTAATCGAGGGGTTCGGGGTGTTTATATATAGAATAACAGATACCCGGGAGTGAGTTACAGGCTGGAATCTAATCGAGGGGTTCAGGGGGTTTATATATAGAATAACAGATACCCGGGAGTGAGTTACAGGCTGGAATCTAATCGAGGGGTTCGGGGGGTTTATATATAGAATAACAGATACCCGGGAGTGAGTTACAGGCTGGAATCTAATCGAGGGGTTCGGGGGGTTTATATATAGAATAACAGATACCCGGGAGTGAGTTACAGGCTGGAATCTAATCGAGGGGTTCGGGGGTTTATATATAGAATAGCAGATACCCGGGAGTGAGTTACAGGCTGGAATCTAAGCGAGGGGATCGGGGGGTTTATATATAGAATAATAACAGATACCCGGGAGTGATTTACAGGCTGGAATCTAATCCAGGGGTTCGGGGGGTTTATATATACAATAACAGATACCCGGGAGTGAGTTACAGGCTGGAATCTAATCGAGGGGTTCGGGGGTTTATATATAGAATAGCAGATACCCGGGAGTGAGTTACAGGCTGGAATCTAATCCAGGGGTTCGGGGGGTTTATATATAGAATAACAGATACCGAGAGTGAGTTACAGGCTGGAATCTAATCGAGGGGTTTGGGGGTTTATATATAGAATAACAGATACCCGGGAGTGAGTTACAGGCTGGAATCTAATCGAGGGGTTCGGGGGGTTTATATATAGAATAGCAGATACCCGGGAGTGAGTTACAGGCTGGAATCTAAGCGAGGGGATCGGGGGGCTTATATATAGAATAACAGATACCCGGGAGTGAGTTACAGGCTGGAATCTAATTGAGGGGATCGGGGGTTTTATATATAGAATAGCAGATACCCGGGAGTGAGTTACAGGCTGGAATCTAAGCGAGGGGATCGGGGGGTTTATATATAGAATAGCAGATACCCGGGAGTGAGTTACAGGCTGGAATCTAATCCAGGGGTTCGGGGGGTTTATATATAAAATAACAGATACCGAGAGTGAGTTACAGGCTGGAATCTAATCGAGGGGTTCGGGGGTTTATATATAGAATAACAGATACCCGGGAGTGAGTTACAGGCTGGAATCTAATCGAGGGGATCGGGGGGTTTATATATAGAATAGCAGATACCCGGGAGTGAGTTACAGGCTGGAATCTAATCCAGGGGTTCGGGGGGTTTATATATAGAATAACAGATACCCGGGAGTGAGTTACAGGCTGAAATCTAATCGAGGGGTTCGGGGGTTTATATATAGAATAACAGATACCCGGGAGTGAGTTACAGGCTGGAATCTAATCGAGGGGTTCGGGGGGTTTATATATAGAATAGCAGATACCCGGGAGTGAGTTACAGGCTGGAATCTAAGCGAGGGGATCGGGGGGTTTATATATAGAATAACAGATACCTGGGAGTGAGTTACAGGCTGGAATCTAATCGAGGGGTTCGGGGGGTTTATATATAGAATAACAGATACCCGGGAGTGAGTTACAGGCTGGAATCTAATCGAGGGGTTCGGGGGGTTTATATATAGAATAACTGATACCCGGTAGTGAGTTACAGGCTGGAATCTAATCGAGGGGTTCGGGGGGTTTATATATAGAATAACTGATACCCGGTAGTGAGTTACAGGCTGGAATCTAATCGCGGGGTTCGGGGGGTTTATATCTAGAATAACAGATACCCGGGAGTGAGTTACAGGCTGGAATCTAATCGAGGGGTTCGGGGGGTTTAGATATAGAATAACAGATACCCGGGAGTGAGTTACAGGCTGGAATCTAATCGAGGGGTTCGGGGGGTTTATATATAGAATAACAGATACCCGGGAGTGAGTTACAGGCTGGAATCTAATCGAGGGGTTCGGGGGGTTTATATATAGAATAACAGATACCCGGGAGTGAGTTACAGGCTGGAATCTAATCGAGGGGTTCGGGGGGCTTATATATAGAATAACAGATACCCGGGAGTGAGTTACAGGCTGGAATCTAATCGAGGGGTTCGGGGGGTTTATATATAGAATAACAGATACCCGGGAGTGAGTTACAGGCTGGAATCTAATCGAGGGGTTTGGGAGGTTTATATATAGAATAACAGATACCCGGGCGTGAGTTACAGGCTGGAATCTAATCGAGGTGTTCGGGGGGTTTATATATAGAATAACAGATACCCGGGAGTGAGTTACAGGCTGGAATCTAATCGAGGGGTTCGGGGGGTTTATATATAGAATAACAGATACCCGGGAGTGAGTTGCAGGCTGGAATCTGATCGAGGGGTTCGGGGGGTTTATATATAGAATAACAGATACCCGGGAGTGAGTTACAGGCTGGAATCTAATCGAGGGGTTCGGGGGGTTTATATATAGAATAACAGATACCCGGGAGTGAGTTACAGGCTGGAATCTAATCGAGGGGTTCGGGGGGTTTATATATAGAATAACAGATCCCCGGGAGTGAGTTACAGGCTGGAATCTAATCGAGGGGTTCGGGGGGTTTATATATAGAATAACAGATACCCGGGAGTGAGTTGCAGGCTGGAATCTAATCGAGGGGTTCAGGGGGTTTATATATAGAATAACAGATACCCGGGAGTGAGTTACAGGCTGGAATCTAATCGAGGGGTTCGGGGGGTTTATATATAGAATAACAGATACCCGGGAGTGAGTTACAGGCTGGAATCTAATCGAGGGGTTCGGGGGGTTTATATATAGAATAACAGATCCCCGGGAGTGAGTTACAGGCTGGAATCTAATCGAGGGGTTCGGGGGGTTTATATATAGAATAACAGATACCCGGGAGTGAGTTGCAGGCTGGAATCTAATCGAGGGGTTCAGGGGGTTTATATATAGAATAACAGATACCCGGGAGTGAGTTGCAGGCTGGAATCTAATCGAGGGGTTCGGGGTGTTTATATATAGAATAACAGATACCCGGGAGTGAGTTACAGGCTGGAATCTAATCGAGGGGTTCAGGGGGTTTATATATAGAATAACAGATACCCGGGAGTGAGTTACAGGCTGGAATCTAATCGAGGGGTTCGGGGGGTTTATATATAGAATAACAGATACCCGGGAGTGAGTTACAGGCTGGAATCTAATCGAGGGGTTCGGGGGGTTTATATATAGAATAACAGATACCCGGGAGTGAGTTACAGGCTGGAATCTAATCGAGGGGTTCGGGGGTTTATATATAGAATAGCAGATACCCGGGAGTGAGTTACAGGCTGGAATCTAAGCGAGGGGATCGGGGGGTTTATATATAGAATAATAACAGATACCCGGGAGTGATTTACAGGCTGGAATCTAATCCAGGGGTTCGGGGGGTTTATATATACAATAACAGATACCCGGGAGTGAGTTACAGGCTGGAATCTAATCGAGGGGTTCGGGGGTTTATATATAGAATAGCAGATACCCGGGAGTGAGTTACAGGCTGGAATCTAATCCAGGGGTTCGGGGGGTTTATATATAGAATAACAGATACCGAGAGTGAGTTACAGGCTGGAATCTAATCGAGGGGTTTGGGGGTTTATATATAGAATAACAGATACCCGGGAGTGAGTTACAGGCTGGAATCTAATCGAGGGGTTCGGGGGGTTTATATATAGAATAGCAGATACCCGGGAGTGAGTTACAGGCTGGAATCTAAGCGAGGGGATCGGGGGGCTTATATATAGAATAACAGATACCCGGGAGTGAGTTACAGGCTGGAATCTAATTGAGGGGATCGGGGGTTTTATATATAGAATAGCAGATACCCGGGAGTGAGTTACAGGCTGGAATCTAAGCGAGGGGATCGGGGGGTTTATATATAGAATAGCAGATACCCGGGAGTGAGTTACAGGCTGGAATCTAATCCAGGGGTTCGGGGGGTTTATATATAGAATAACAGATACCGAGAGTGAGTTACAGGCTGGAATCTAATCGAGGGGTTCGGGGGTTTATATATAGAATAACAGATACCCGGGAGTGAGTTACAGGCTGGAATCTAATCGAGGGGATCGGGGGGTTTATATATAGAATAGCAGATACCCGGGAGTGAGTTACAGGCTGGAATCTAATCCAGGGGTTCGGGGGGTTTATATATAGAATAACAGATACCCGGGAGTGAGTTACAGGCTGAAATCTAATCGAGGGGTTCGGGGGTTTATATATAGAATAACAGATACCCGGGAGTGAGTTACAGGCTGGAATCTAATCGAGGGGTTCGGGGGGTTTATATATAGAATAGCAGATACCCGGGAGTGAGTTACAGGCTGGAATCTAAGCGAGGGGATCGGGGGGTTTATATATAGAATAACAGATACCTGGGAGTGAGTTACAGGCTGGAATCTAATCGAGGGGTTCGGGGGGTTTATATATAGAATAACAGATACCCGGGAGTGAGTTACAGGCTGGAATCTAATCGAGGGGTTCGGGGGGTTTATATATAGAATAACTGATACCCGGTAGTGAGTTACAGGCTGGAATCTAATCGAGGGGTTCGGGGGGTTTATATATAGAATAACTGATACCCGGTAGTGAGTTACAGGCTGGAATCTAATCGCGGGGTTCGGGGGGTTTATATCTAGAATAACAGATACCCGGGAGTGAGTTACAGGCTGGAATCTAATCGAGGGGTTCGGGGGGTTTAGATATAGAATAACAGATACCCGGGAGTGAGTTACAGGCTGGAATCTAATCGAGGGGTTCGGGGGGTTTATATATAGAATAACAGATACCCGGGAGTGAGTTACAGGCTGGAATCTAATCGAGGGGTTCGGGGGGTTTATATATAGAATAACAGATACCCGGGAGTGAGTTACAGGCTGGAATCTAATCGAGGGGTTCGGGGGGCTTATATATAGAATAACAGATACCCGGGAGTGAGTTACAGGCTGGAATCTAATCGAGGGGTTCGGGGGGTTTATATATAGAATAACAGATACCCGGGAGTGAGTTACAGGCTGGAATCTAATCGAGGGGTTCGGGGGGTTTATATATAGAATAACAGATACCCGGGAGTGAGTTACAGACTGGAATCTAATCGAGTGGTTCGGAGGGTTTATATATAGAATAACAGATACCCAGGAGTGAGTTACAGGCTGGAATCTAAGCGAGGGGATCGGGGGGTTTATATATAGAATAACAGATACCCGGAAGTGAGTTACAGGCTGGAGTCTAATCGAGGGGTTCGGAGGGGTTTATATATAGAATAACAGATACCCGGGAGTGAGTTACAGGCTGGAATCTAATCGAGGGGTTCGGAGGGGTTTATATATAGAATAACAGATACCCGGGAGTGAGTTGCAGGCTGGAATCTAATCGAGGGGTTCGGGGGGTTTATATATAGAATAACAGATACCCGGGAGTGAGTTACAGGCTGGAATCTAATCGAGGGGTTCGGAGGGTTTATATGTAGAATAACAGATACCCGGGAGTGAGTTACAGGCTGGAATCTAATCGAGGGGTTCGGGGGGTTTATATATAGAATAACAGATACCCGGGAGTGAGTTACAGGCTGGAATCTAAGCGAGGCGTTTGGCCGGGTGTTGTTGATATCGAACGAGATTAGCAGCAACTTTAATGGGGTCGCTCCTGCGAGTTCTGTCTTCGGTCAGTCCGACGATGGGTTACCTGGGATACCGGGGGCGGGTCCGATGGGCGGGTCCTCGTTGGGCGGGGCGCTGACCTTCTTCCTCCCTCTCCACGCTGTCGCCCTCCTTCTCCTCCGCGGGACCCTCCTCCTGTTGGCGAAAGAGAGGCCAGTTGCTCAGTACGATCCCATGCTCCTTGAAGCCCCCGCGGCTGCCCCCCATGTCCTAACTCGAACCGCGTCCCCCTTCCGCCCATCACCCCGCCCCCCCACCGTGCTCGCTACACTGGTTCCCGGCCCGGCAAGGCCTCATCCTTGTTTTCAGATCCCTTCTGGCCCCCGCCCCTTCTGTATCTCTGTCATCTCCTTCACCTCTACAGGTTGGGTGATTGGGCAGATGCAGTATAATGTGAATAAATGCGAGGTTATCCACTTTGGTGGCAAAAACTGGAAGGCAGATTATTATCTGAACGGCAATAGATTGGGAGAAGGGGAAGTGTAACGAGACCTGGGTGTCCTTGTGCACCAGTCGCTGAAGGTAAGTATGCAGGTGCAGCAGGCGGTTAAGAAGGCAAATGGCATGTTGGCCTTCGTAGCGAGAGGATTCGAGTACAGGAACAAGGATGTCTTGCTGCAGTTGTACAGGGCCTTGGTGAGACCACATCTTGAGTATTGTGTGCAGTTTTGGTCGCCTTATCTGAGGAAGGATGTTCTTGCCATGGAGGGAGTGCAGCGAAGATTCACCAGACTGATACCTGGGATGGCAGGAATGATGTATGAGGAGAGATTGGGTCGATTAGGCTTATATTCGCTGGAGTTTAGAAGAATGAGTTAGATATATTTCTTAAAGCTAAAGGGATCAAGAGATATGGGGAGAAAGCAGGGACAGGGTACTGAATTTGGAAGATCATCCATGATCTCATTAAATGGTGGAACAGGCTCAAGGGGCTGAATGGCCTACTCCTGCTCCTATCTTCTATGTTTCTATATTACAACCCTGCGAGATCTCTGCACTTGTCGAATTCTGGCCTCTTGCGCCCCCCCCAGCGCCCCCTGATTTTAATCGCTAAACTATCGACGGCCGTGCCTTCAGCTGCCAAGGCCCCAAGCTCTGGAATTCCCTCCCTAAACCTCTCTGCCTCTCTCTCCTCCTTTAAGATACCATTAATGACTTGGATGAAGGGACCGAGTGTAATGTCATAGAGTCATAGAGTTTTACAGCACAGAAAGAGGCCCTTCGGCCCATCGTGTCTGCGCCGTCCATCAATCCCTGTCTATTCTAATCCCATTTTCCAGCATTTGGTCCATAGCCTTGTATGCTATGGTGTTTCAAGTGCTCATCCAAATGCTTCTTGAATGTTGTGAGGGTTCCTGCCTCTACCACCCTTTCAGGCAGCGAGTTCCAGACTCCAACCACCCTCTGGGTGAAAAAGTTCCTCCTCAAATCCCCTCTAAACCTCCTGCCTCTTACCCTGAATCTATGCCCCCTTGTTATTGACCCCCCTACTAAGGGGAAAAGTTCCTCTTTATCTACCCTATCTATGCCCCTCATCATTTTGTACACCTCAATCAGGTCCCCCCTCAGCCTTCTTTGCTCCAAGGAAAACAACCCCAGCCTGTCCAGCCTCTCTTCATAGCTGAGGCGCTCCATCCCAGGAAACATCCTGGTGAATCTTCTCTGCACCCTCTCCAAAGCAATCACATCCTTCCTATAGTGAGGCGACCAGAACTGCACACAGTACTCCAGCTGTGGCCTCACCAGCGTTTTGTACAGCTCCATCATAACCTCCCTGCTCTTATATTCTATGCCTCGGTTAATGAAGGCAAGTATCCCATATGCCTTTTTAACCACCTTATCTACCTGTTCCGCTGCCTTCAGGGATCTATGTACATGTACACCAAGGTCCCTCTGACCCTCTGTACTTCCTAGGGTCCTACCACTCATTGTGTATTCCCTTGCCTTATTTGTCCGTCCAAAATGCATCACCTCGCACTTTTCAGGGTTAAATTCCATTTGCCACTTTTCCACCCATCTGACCAACCCGTTTATATCGTCCTGTAGCCTGAGGCTTTCCTCCTCGCAATTTACCACCCCACCAATTTTCGTGTCATCTGCGAACTTACTGATCATACCTTTTACATTCTCATCCAAATCATTTATGTATATCACAAACAGCAAGGGACCCAGCACCGATCCCTGAGGTACCCCACTGGACACAGGCTTCCAGTCACAGAAACAACCTTCGACCATCACCCTCTGCCTCCTGCCACTCAGCCAGTTTAGGATCCAACGCTCCAAGGCACCCTGGATCCCATGGGCTCTTACCTTCTTGACCAGTCTCCTATGCGGGATCTTGTCAAAAGCTTTACTGAAGTCCATGTAAACCACATCCACAGCATTTCCCTCATCCACACACCTAGTCACCCCCTCGAAAAATTCAATCAGATTGGTCAGACATGATTTACCCTTGACAAAGCCATGCTGACTATCCCCGATTAATCCTTGCTTCTCCAAGTGGAGACTAATTTTGTCCCTCAGAATTTTTTCCAATAATTTCCCTACCACAGATGTTAGGCTCACTGGCCTGTAATTCCCTGGTTTATCCCTGCTACCCTTCTTGAATAATGGTACTACGTTAGCTGTTCTCCAGTCCTCTGGTACATCCCCTGTGGCCAGAGAGGTTCTGAAAATTTGTGTCAGAGCCCCTGCAATCTCCTCCTTTGCCTCACACAACAGCCTGGGATACATCTCGTCCGGGCCTGGGGATTTATCCACTTTTGGCCTGCTAAAACCGCTAGTACCTCCTCCCTCTCGATGCTAATAGTTCAAGTATGTCACAGTCCCCTTGCCCGATTTCTATGTCTACATCGTCTTTCTCCATAGTGAACACAGATGCAAAAAATTCATTTAAGACCCCGCCTACATCATCTGGCTCTACACACAGATTGCCACTTTGGTCCCTAATGGGCCCTACCCTTTCCCTGGTTATCCTCTTGCCCTTAATATACTTATAAAACATCTTAGGATTTTCCTTTATTTTGCTCGCCAGTGTTATTTCATGGCCCCTCCTTGCCCTCCTAATTTCTTTTTTAAGTATGCCCCTGCACTTTTTATACTCCTCTAGGGCTTCCTCCGTCCTTAGTCTTTTGTAACTGCCAAAAGCCCCCCTTTTTTTCCTAATGCGTTTTTGTATATCCCTTGTCATCCAAGGTTCCCTTTGCTTGTTGGTCCCACCCTTGACCTTTACAGGAACATGTTGGCGTTGTACTCTCTCTATTTCCCTTCTGAAAGTCTCCCACTGTTTTGATGTGGATTTTCCTATAAGTAGCTGCTCCCAGTCCACTTTGGCCAGATCCTGCCATATCATATTAAAATCGGACTTCCCCCAATTTAGAACCCTTATTTCCGGGCCGTCTGTAGCCAAGTCTGCGGAGGATACAAAGATGGGTGGGAAAGCAAGTTGTGCAGAGGACTCAAAGAACCTGCAAAGGGATATAGACAGGCTAAGTGAGGGGGCAAACATTTGGCAGATGGAGTATAATGCGGGAAAGTGCGAGATTATCCACTTTGGCAGGAAAACTAAAAAAGCAAACTATTATTTAAATGGAGAGAGATTACAAAATGCTGCAGTTCAGAGGGACCTGGGGGTCCTTGTGCATGAAACACAAAAAGTTAGCCTGCAGGTACAGCAAGTAATCAAAAAGGCAAATAGAGTGTTGGCCTTTATTTCGAGGGGTTGGAGTATAAAAGCAGGGAAGTCCTGCTACAACTGTACAGGGTGTTGGTGAGACCACACCTGGAGTACTGCGAACAGTTTTGGTCTCCTTATTTAAGGAAGGATATACTTGCATTGGAGGCAGTTCAGAGATGATTCATGAGGTTGATTCCGGAGATGAGGGGGTTGACTTATGAAGAAAGGTTGAGCAGGTTGGGCCTATACTCATTGGAGTTTAGAAGAATGAGAGGTGATCTTATTGAAACATATAAGATTCTGAAGGGGGCTCGACAGGGTAGATGCAGAGAGGATGTTTCCCCTCGTGGGGAAATCTAGAACTCGGGGGCATAGTTTCAGAATAAAGGGTCGCCCTTTTAGAACTGGGATGAGGAGGAATTTCTTCTCTCAGAGGGTCGTAAATCTGTGGAATTCTCTGCCCCAGAGAGCGGTGGAGGCTGGGTCATTAAATACATTTAAGGTGGAGAGAGACAAATTTTTGCAAGATAAGGGAGTGAAGGGTTATGGGGAGCGGGCTGGGAAGTGGCTTTGAGGCCAAGATCAGCCATGATGTTACTGAATGGCGGAGCAGGCTCGAGGGGCCAAGTGGCCTATTCCTGCTCCTACTTCTGATGTTCTTACGCATTTTCTGTTTTTATTTCAGGTTTCGAGCATCCGCAGTATTCTGCTTTTGTCTTTGGTTAAGGTTAGTGATTCGACTGAGGTTTTTAGGATTTTGAGAGGAACCGATAGGATAGATAGAGAGAAACTTTTTGCCCGCTGGTGGGGTGGGGAGGGGGGTGGGTGGGTGGGGTGGTGGGTATCTAGGACAAGGGGACAAAATCTTAAAATCAGAGCCAGGCCAATCAGGAGACAGGTTAGGAAACATTTCTTCACACAATGGGTGGAAGAAGTGTGGAAATCTCCCTCACAGAAAGCAGTCGACGCTCGCTCAATTCATCACTTTAAATCTGGGAACGACAGATTTTGGGCTGGATTTTCATTGAGGAGTCGGGTAGGAGGCGGGACTACAACTTTCGGGGTTGTAGTCCCTCCTCCATCGAGTTGTGGCCAACCCATGCGATTTTGACTTAATTGACCTTGTTAAGCCTGGCTCAGCAGGCCAATTAAGGACCACCCGGCAACAGGTGACGTCACAGATTGACATTTCATCTCTTTGAAGGAGCTGTATAAAACACTGGTTAGGCCACAGCGGGAATACTGTGTGCAGTTCTGGTCGCCACACTACAGGAAGGATGTGATCGCGTTAGAGAGGGTGCAGAGGAGGTTCACCAGGATGTTACCAGGGCTGGAGCGCTTCGGCTATGAAGAGAGACTGGGCAGATTGGGTTTGTTTTCCTTGGAGCAGAGGAGGCTGAGGGGGGACATGATTGAGGTGTACAAAATTATGAGGGGCATAGATTGGATGGATGCTGAGGAGCTCTTTCCCTTAGTAGAGGGGTCAATAACTAGGGGGCATAGATTCAAGGTAAAGGGCGGGAGGTTTAGAGGGGATTTGAGAAAGAACTTTTTCACCCAGAGGGTGGTTGGAGTCTGGAACTCACTGCCTGAAAAGGTTGTGGAGGCAGAAACCCTCACAACATTTAAGAAGCATTTGGATGAGCACTTGAAATGCCATAGCATACAAGGCTACGGGCCAAATGCTGGAATATGGGATTAGATTAGATAGGGCTTGATGGCCGGCGCGGATACGATGGGCCGAAGGGCCTCTATCCGTGCTGTATTACTCTATGACTCTATAACACTGACAATCTGTACTCCAAGTTAATTCCTTCCTCTCAGGATGATTTAGAGATCTCTCCGGAACAGAAAGCTGAATGCTGCAACTTTTGACAGCTCGCGGCCATTCTGCTTTCTGTGCCGGTGAGATGAGGGACTCCCGAGACCTGAAGGAAGGAAGGCTGAAAAGGTAAGTAAAGCTTCTTTAAACACTTTACACACACCAAACACACTTACCTCTGCACTCATGCGCCCATCACTCACCTGAACACCGGACATCTCGACCCCTCCAATCTCTTCATCCCGACGGCCCGCCTCGCTACCTTGGCGTGGTTTGGAGCCGTCGGGAATCCCACATTTCAGGAATAAAAATAGGGATTAGGCTAAAAACTGCCCGTTAACTACCTGTTAACAGGCAGTTAATTGGCACTAATCCCCTTCCCGCCTCGGGGAGGCGGGTCCCAGTGCGGGTCAGGTATCCGCCTCCTTTGAAACTGGCATGGAGGCGGGTTGGGGGCGGGATGGGTTCGTGCCCCCCGATTTCGGGATTTTAACCCCCCACACGCCTCCAATCCCGCCTCCATGGCCCAATGAAAATCCTGCCCCTTTGCTACCCAAGGGTGACATAGAAACATAGAAGATAGGAGCAGGAGTAGGCCATTCGGCCCCTCGAGCCTGCTCCGCCATTCAATGCGATCATGGCTGATCATCCAAATTCAGTCCCCTGTCCCTGCTTTCTCCCCATATCCCTTGATCCCTTTAGCCTTAAGAAATATATCTAACTCCTTCTTGAATATATTTAATGAATTGGCCTCTACTGCCTTCTGTGGTAGAGAATTCCACAGGTTCACCACTCTCTGGGTGAAGAAATTCCTCCTCATCTCAATCCTAAATGATTTACCCCTTATCCTTAGACTGTGACCCCTGGTTCTGGACTCCCCGACCATCAGGAACATCCTTCCTGCATCCAGTCTGTCCAGTCCTGTCAGAACTTTAATAAGTTTCAATGAGATCCCCTCTCATTCTTCTAAACTCCAGCGAGTATAAGCCCAATCGACCCAATCTCTCTTCATACATCATTCCTGCCATCCCAGGTATCAGTCTGGTGAATCTTCGCTGCACTCCCTCCATGGCAAGAACATCCTTCCTCAGATAAGGCGACCAAAACTGCACACAATACTCAAGGTGTGCTCTCACCAAGGCCCCGTACAACTGCAGCAAGACAGCCTTGTTCCTGTACTCAAACCCTCTCGCTGTGAAGGCCAACATACCATTTGCCTTCTTAACCGCCTGCTGCACCTGCCTGCTGTCACCAATGCTCCAAAGCCACAGAACGTGTCTGAGTTGAGATCTTTCCTGGGAATGGTCCAGTACTACGCACGTTTCTTACCTGAGTTAGCGACTATGTTAGCTCCATTGCACGAGCACCTCAAGGAAGATGTCCAGTGGAAATGGACATAGAAACACAGAAATATAGATAAGTAGGAGCAGGAGTAGGCTATTCAGCCCTTCGAACCTGCTCCACCATTCAATATGATCATGGCTGATCCTCTATCTCAATACCATATTCCCGCTCTCGCCCCATACCCCTTGATGCCTTTTGTGTCTAGAAATCGATCTATCTCCTTCTTCAATATATTCAGTGAATTGGCCTCCACAGCCTTCTGTGGTAGAGAATTCCACAGGTTCCCCACCCTCTGAGTGAAGAAATTTCTCCTCATCTCAGTCCTAAATGTCCTACCCTGTATCCTGAGACTGTGACCCCTGGTTCTCGACTCCCCAGCCAGGGGAAACATCCTCCCTGCATCCAGTCTGTCTAGCCCTGTCAGAATTTTATATGTTTCAATGAGATCCCCTCTCATTCTTCTAAACTCGAGTAAATACAGGCCTAGTCGACCCAATCTCTCCTCATACGACAGTCCTGCCATCCCAGGAATCAGTCTGGTGAACCTTCGCTGCACTCCCTCTATGGCAAGTATATCCTTTCTTAGGTAAGGAGACCAAAACTGCAGACAGTACTCCAGGTGTGGTCTCACCAAGGCCCTGTATAACTGTAGTAAGACATCCTTGCTCCTGTACTCAAATCCTCTT